>NC_057718.1:79545913-79601025 GCF_004010195.1 Chiloscyllium plagiosum | reverse complement strand
GGGGGGGCGGGGTGGTGGTGATGCTTGACTTGAGAAATACAGAATCGTCCTCCCATTATATAGGAAAATACTGTGGGGTGCGAGGAGCTGTTAGGAATGGAGGACGAATGGACCAGAGTGTCCTGGAAGGAATGACTGCTGTGGAATGCTGATAAGGGAGGAAAGAGGAGTGTTTCTCTGGTGGTGGTATCACATTGGAGGTGGCAGAAATGATGGCTGACAATTCTTTGGATGTGGAGTTTGGTGGAATGCTAAGTGAGGAAAAGGTACTCATTATCATTGTTGTGGGAGGGCAGGGAAGATGTTGGTGCCGAAGTGTGGGAGATGGCTTAAACATGGCTAAGGCCCTGTCGACCATAGTAGTGGGGAATCCTTGGTTTAGGAAAAACATGGACATTTCTGAAACTCCCCACTGTGGAATATGGCATCATTAGAAACAGATGCAATAGAGGTGGAGAAATAATTGTTTTGGAATCCTTACAGGAAGCAAGGTGTGAGAATGTATCGTCGAAGTAACTGTGGGAGTCAGTGGGTTTGTGATGGTTTTTGGTGGCCAGCCTACCCCAGAAATGGAAACAGAGACATCAAAAAAAGGGAAGGGAAGAGTCAGAGATGGACCACATGAAAGCAAGAGCAGTGTGGAAATTGTAAGCAGATTTGATAAATTTTTCCAGTTCAGAACGAGAGAATGAAACAACACTAATGGTGTCACTGATGTACCAGAGAAAGAGTTGTGGAGTGGGAGCCCCAAAAAGATTAAACAAGGAATGTCTGACATACCCCACAAGGCGACACACATATCCGAGACCCTTGGCCACACCTTTGACCTGAAGAGAGTGAGAAGAATTAAAGGGAAAGTTGCTCAAAGTGAAGATGACTTCGGCCAAATGGAGGAGAGTAGTGGTAGATGGAAGGGTTCAGGCCTTCTTTCCTGGAAGAGGTGGAGGGCCCTGAGACCATTCTAATGGGGTATGAACGTGTAAAGAGATTACATGATGTGGCTGCTGCTGACAAACTGGAAATTTTGAAACTGATGTAAAGCACCAGGAGAATCACAGATATAAGTGGGGAGGGACTGGACAAGGCGAGAAGAAAACAATTGAGGTTGGAAGTTCGATGGGAGAGGAACAGACAAAAACAGTGGGTCTGCCTGGACAGTCCTATTTGTGGATTTTGCGGAGAAAGAAGAAGTGGTGTTGGAGAACTATGAGCTTGGAGGCTGTCGGGAGAGATCCCCTGATGAGAATGGATTGTGACAGTCATGGACACAATGGCCTGTTGCACGATGGCCTGTTGTGGTCATGATCCGGGGGAGATAGGAGATAGTACCCAAGATCTAGCAGGGAGTGAGGATTGCAAATGCAGGAGATCAGAGTCAAAGAGCGTGGTTCTGGAAAAGCACAGCTGATCAGGTAGCATCCGAGAGCTGGCACTCAACCTGTATTATATGATTAGATTAGATTTGATTCCCTACAGTGTGGAAACCCCCCGAACAGTAACCCACCCAGGCCCATTTTCCTCTGACTAATGCACCTAACACGATGGGCAATTTCGCATGGCCAACTTACCTGCCCTGCACATCTTTTGGACTGTGGGAGGAAACCGGAACACCCGGAAAAAGCCCACGCAAACACGGGGAGAATGTGCAAACTCCACACAGACAGTCCAAGGCTGGAATCAAACCTGGGACCCTGGTGCTGTGAGGCATCAATGCTAACCACTGAGCCACCATGCCGAGGTCAGTTCAGCAGGTTAGATGCCAAAGTTAAGATTGGATCTGAGATCATGAGTGCAGTCAGTTCCAAGGGAGATAGCTGTGATTGGGTTGGATGCAGTGGGGGTGGGGAATTTCCTTAAAATTAATGAGATGAGTTTGGTCAGATATGGTGAAGGAACTCATTCGGCTTTGTGGCAACAAAACATCCAAAAGACTGACACAGTTTGGACATAAACAAAAATAAAACACATAAGAGTTACCCCATAATATTTTCAGGGTGGGGGGGCGGGGTGTGGGGTGGGAGTGGTGTTTGACTTGAGAAATACAGAGAGATTATTTTCCTTTGTGGGAGAGTCCAGGACTAGATGGCATAACCTCAGAATAAAGAGTCACACATGAGATGAGGAGGAATTTCTTCCCTCAGTGGGTATGAATCTGTGGAATGCTTTACTGCAGAGGCTTGTGGTTTGTAAAGTATATTCAAGCTGAGACAGACAGGTTTTGAATCATTCAGGGAATAAAGACTTTTGGGGATAATGTTGAATTGAGGAATATCAGTTCAACCACAGGACAGACTTGATGGGCTGAATGGCCTACTTTTGCCTCGACATCTGATGATCTTTTGGAGTGTATGTACGCGAATAAATTAACATATAGTGCACAGGAAATTATATGAGAGAATTTCCCAGAGAGATTGAACCTTACTTTCATATAATGCTACATCAACCAGACAGGCAGACAGATAGCGAAACCCTCTGCATGTTTCTCCAAAAGAATGTAAGTAAGTTTGAGTGACAGACAGCTAAGGCTCAAGAACTTAACATTCTAATGGAGCACTAGACTACAGCTATTTCAGCTGCCAGTCAGCTTATTTTTGTATCAATTTTGACTGAATAATGTGGTGGTGGTGTTCTGCAATACATTAGGGGAGTTGAGTTCTTGTGGTAAAATGTACTTTTACAAGAATCTTGTAGTCTGGAGCTATAGATGGTGATACTAGACTTCTTTCTCACCTCATGGATAACCAGCAATCTTTCCCTCTCTTTCCATCTGCCAGTAGCATGTGATGGTAAGATTTGCAAATTGATCATCAACCGGTTCTGTCTTGTTATTGTTCATTAGGTCATAGCATAGGACCTGAATGTGCAATCTTAGGCTCAGAGACAGGGATGCTAACCCCTTCATCAGAATACATCCCATCATTAAAGAAGGCTTAACTTTTTTATTTTTTTAAATATGAAATAAAATGCTTTTTTAGTGTATAAATATTCCCCTACCTCCCAAAAAAGCCAAATTTAAAGCCAAGAATTTGGAAAGAAACAATCAAGATCTCAACGTCCAGAGACTTCCCATTTTAAGTTTGCCTTGTTGTGTTATGTGTACACAAAAAAAGGTATCTTGAAAAGCTATGATATGTTAGGTTTTTGTTTCGTTCTTTAATAAAGTAGAAGAATTATTCCAGAATTTGTAGACAACGCTAATATTAAGACTGAAACCTATTAAAAAGAAAATGAGGACTAACCAAGACAATAAGTCAAAACACCCTCCAAACAGCTGAAAATGTCACAAAAGATTGCAATAAGGCAGAAATCTATTGTCATACATAAAAGAAATACATTGCACATTCATACTTAGGTTCTTGCAGTTTTTTTCAATCTAAAGGGTGGATTCAACTCACTTGCCTGTCCTGTACCTAGAGCACTGCAACTGAGCTAGTCAAAAATAAATATAGAATAATGTTCTATTTTGAATCTAACTGGTGATGAGAAGTAAATTGAATTGACAATTTAAAATCAAAAATTCAAAGTATGTTAATTAAAACCTATGCCGAGAGGCAGTAGGTTTCCTTGATAGCATTGAAGCACCCAAAAATATAGGAGCAAAAAAACTGGACATCCATTGTACCACTATGGGTCATCCATAACAGCAGCATTGTGTGCCATCACAACTGTAGTCCTAGGGCCAACATATTTCCTCCATCCCAACATGACTTCAAGATTGGCACAGCAATATATTGGTTTAGAAAAAAAAATCAGAGTTAGCCTTTCAGGTTAATGACCTGTCATCAGACCTGGCAAAAGGCCATCCAACTTAAAAAAGCATCTCCACAGATGTGTCATGACTTTGATGAATATTTCCAATATTTTCTGTTCTATTTCAGAATTTTAGCATCCAAAGTATTTTACTTATTTAGCTTATTATTTCCAATTTAGGCAAATGCAAATTGTTTAACTTTAATCAAATATGTAGGACTCTGGTAAAATGTACAATATGATGGACAAACTAAATAATCCATGTTTGTTTTGAATGCAAAAGGTAAAACTGAAGTATACATTACTGTCTACAAGCAGATGTGCTGAGTGGATGAGTTTTCTTGGCCTCCTGAGATCCTTGTCAACACAGATGCCAGAATTCAGCCAATTTGATTCACTTGATGTGATATCATGAAACAGATGAGTGCATTGAACACAGCAAGACTGCAGACCCTGCATCCCAGATGTGGTACTGATTGGCAGTATTCCTGTAGTCAAGCTCAATTACAGCTGCAACAGTTGCATCTCACTGACTGTGTGGAAAACTGCCCATATTTATCCTGCCCACAAGAACAATAAATTCACTATAGCCAATTGCCATCCTACCAACCTACTCTGAATCATCAGCACAGCAAAAAAGGAGTCATCAACAGTGCTACCAAGTTCACCAATACTCAGTTTAGTTTCAGTTAGGACCACTTGACTCCAGACTATGTTAAAGCTTGAACCATACATGGCTTGAAATAACTCCAGAGAGGCTGGTATCCAGTCACCAAGTTAGCCTTTATTTACATGTGGAAAGTCCTTGACACTGATTCAACTTTCACAGAACCAGCTCAGACTGTCAGAAGGTCTGACACTTCTGTTTTTGTCTGTCAGCCAGGGCTCCCAATTTCAGATTAACAGTCCCGATCAGGGAACACATATTCTATGAGGTCCAACTGGATGACCTCATTACAATCTCCTGGAGGCTAGCTTCCAAATATGAGATGAGAATGACACCGAGGTAACATTCAACTGAGTGGAAAACAAAGGAACCTGGCTAAAACCCTCTCCAGTGGCTGGAGTCATTGAAGGCAAATCATTATAACACCAGGACATGATGATAGCTATTCATTCATCAGGGCAGCATCCAAAAACTTAACATCTTGAGCTCAATCATTGTTAACCTTTCCTCCATCATTATGTCAGCAATTGGAATATTCACAATGCTTGCTAAGTGTTTCATTTCATTCATGTGCTATGTGTAGTTGTCAGGATGGCAGGTTTCAAGGAGGGAAGTATGTAATGGAACAGCCAGCAGCAGGTGCCATGGGTGATGAAAGGTGTCAGAGTAGGGGAGCTCGAACAGTTATGTCTGGACCTTCACCAGCAGGTCAAAATGGTAAGGGAGGGCAGCTGGAAGTAAGAAAACACCCTCTCTGGAGAAAAAAAAACATGTTTTGGGGAGAAGGAAGGCTTGTGGGAAGAAGGAGCAGTCAAACAAAACACTCCTCATCCCAATATAAATCATAGGGTTTATACTGTGTAAATACTTACTTTCCTTTCATGTTTGTAATGACCTGATCCCAGTGCAAAAAAAAATTCCTGCTTCATGATCTTTTGGCTTTCCATTGTTTGGACAGAGTTATGGAGTTTACAACACAGGAAAAAGGCTCTTTGACCCATTGTGTCTATGCCAGGAATCAAAAACTTATCAACTTAGTCCCATCTTCCAAATCTTGGCCCATACATAGCCTTATATACTTTTTAGATGCTTTGATGGCTCCTCCCTCTACCACTTTTCCAGATACCCACAACTGGTGTTAAAAAAAAACTACTTTAAATCCCTTCAAACCTTCAGGCTTTTATCACAAATCTGTGTCCTTTGGTTATTGATCCTTCTCCAAATGGCAACTAGTTCCGTCCCTTATCATTGGGATGGAAAAGTCACACCCTTGCTTCCGACTCTTTCCTCAAAGTCTTCCATTCTCTTGCAACCCCCTCCCTTTCCCCATGAACCTCCCCCTCACCACCACACCCCATGTCTCGTATTAAATCTTGGCTCACTTCTCTGACTTGACATTAGAGGAAAGATTTTGCAAGGGACCATCTTAAATTATAAGAATCAACCAAGTTCCTGCAAGGATTACTATGTTTATTTTATACTGGTTAACATCTGCCTTAAACATTCCTGAAGGAATTTGGTACAAACACTAGGAATTCATTGTCCCTTAGGAACTACCATACAATTAAAAAATACTCACTGTAGATCAAGCTCATAATGTTAAGATTGCTAGAAACCTATAACATATGTGGAATGGTACTTTAAATTTAAAGTTGTGAAATCAAAATAAGTTTTGACATGTTGAATGGTAAACATTAGCATAAAGTACTTTGAGGATTGATATAATGCTGGGGAATCACAGGGTAAAATTCTCCCCAGTTCATGATAAATCTGGACTGTAACTAGAAAAGAGCAACTGTTGTTACCTTTGCTCTGTTTTCACACCAGTAGGATTGACAGTTAAGACTGATTATATGAATGTAAATGAATTTGTAAACAGGCCATCGATTTGGAGCATCATGGGGGAGAAGTTTCTTCATGATTCTTCATTGAAATGCCAGAATTTCTTTGGACACAGAATAACTAAGGTCCACTAAATAATGCCTGGCAAAAAAAGGGCAAGGACTGGAAATTAAAGTAGAAGAGGCTTTTCTAGATGATGGGTATAAAATCTGATTTGTGTGAAAATGCCATAATCTTGATTGCTGAGTTACAGAAAAATTTACTGCATTGTAGGAATCATGTAATGTCACCATTTCATAATGTATTTTCAGCTTTTCTCAGACTTTCCCCTCTCAAAAGAAAACAAATAAATTCGAAGTCTCACACTGTGTGATGATCACAATAAATTTGCCCGATCTGTGGCAGTTAAGTAACAAAGAAAATTCATTTCTGGCTATTGATAGCCACCAAGGAGCCTGACCTGAGAATATGATGCAATTTGATTCACAGAAATCACCGCAAAAGAAATGATCTGAGCAACATCTGACAGTTTCTGGAGCAGCAGAATCTAATAAAAAAGAACAATGTCAAGTTAAACAATAAATCCCTTTCACAGCTGGTTCAGAGAGAAAAATGAAAACAATCTTTCACTGCAACGATATACCTCCTCCACTTCTTCAAATTAAAAATAAGATTACTGGGAAACTGTCAAAGTCCAACACTAGTTATTTTATTGCACAAAGCAAAGGGTACACAAAATTGTCTTTTAAATGAAAGAGGTCTAATGAGATTTGATCTGTGTCAAAGGAGAGGTTTGTAAGAACCTGCATTGTCCTCAATTGATTCCTCTCACACTTCTTAATTGATACTGGCAAGTGGTTGCCTTGTCCACCATTTACATTGCCCTCTTATATTGTGAGGCAGACTATTGAAGCTGTCCAAACATTTTGTTGTTGATTCCCTATTTCATAATCGAATTTGAAAAGTATCTCAGGAGTGAAATAAGGCATTATTTTAGAAACCTGAATTCAGGCAATTGTGTTTCAAACATTTCTTTTCATTATGAGTTATATAATAACTGAAACTCTGCTGTTTTCTGTAGATCATAAGAATCCTGCACAATATAAATTGACACAATTTTATGATTTGTTTTCCTCTGATTTTAGCCTATCTATTGATTAATTGAACAGGGCTTATAGCAATAATATTTCATGCTTTATAGGTAGATATAATAGTGATATTTCATTTTGTTAATGTAGATATAACAGTAATATTTCATTTTTATGTAGTAGGGTGTAAATGTTTTCTGTTCGGGGTACCAATGTCGTGATGAAAGCTAGATCTGATCATTTTCGAAACAGATCTCCCTCTAACTTGCCAACACCAAATATTTTAGCCTTCCCCTCCTTAACCTCCTGTCCACCCGTAGCATAGCATGCCATGCTACATCAGGAGTGGTTGTCATTTTGTATTGCCATTGCCCCAATAGGATGTCTGAACAAGTTTGAATTTTTTATTCATTTGTGGGATGTTGGCATCACTGGCTGGTCAGCATTTATTGCCCGTCCCTAGTTGCCCTTGAGAAAGTGATGGTGAGCTGCTTTCTTGAACTGCTGCAGTCCATGTGCTGTAGGTTAACTCACAATGCCCTAGGAAAGAAATTCCAGGATTGTGACCCAGTGACATAAAGGAACGGCGATATTATTTCCAAATCAGAGTGATGAATGGCTTTGGGGGGGGAGATCTTGAAGGTGGCGATGTTCCCATGATTCTGCTGCCCTTGTCCTTCTAATGGAAGTGGTCATGGAAGGTGCTACCTAAAATCTTTGGTGAATTTCTGCAGTTCATTTTGTAGCTAGTACACACTGCTGCTAATGAAGGTTGGTGGTGGAGGGAATGGATGCTTGCACATGCGGTAGCAAATCAAGTAGGCTACTTTGTCCTGGATTGTGTCAAGCTTCTTGAGCATTATTGGAGCTATACTCATCCAGGCAAGTGGGGAGTATTCCATCAGACTCTTGACTTGTGCCATATAGATGCTGGACAGGCTTTGGGAAGTAAGGAACTGAGTTACTTGCCACAGTATTCCCAACCTCCGACCTACACTTCTAGTCACTGTGTTTATGTGATGAGTCCAGTTGAGGTTCTGGTCATTGATAACCCCCAGGATGTTGGTATTGGGGGATTCAGTGATAGTAACACCATTAACTATAAAGGGATGGTGGTTATATTGTCTCTTATTGACGATGGTCATAGACTTGCATTTATCAGGTGTGCATGTTACTTACCATTGTCAGCCCAAGTCTGGATATTGTCTGATCTTGTTGCATTCGAACATGGACTGCTTCAGTGTCTGAGGAGTTGTGAACTGTGATAAACATTGTACGATCATCAGTGACATCTCCACTTCTGACCTTATAATAGAGGGAAGGACATTGATGAAGCAGCTGAAGATAGTTGGACCTAGGACACTCTGCTGAGGGACTCCTGCAGAGATGTCCCGGAGCTGAGATGACTGACCTCCAACAAGCACGACCATCTTTCTGTGTGCCAGGTATGACTCCAACCAGCAGAGTGTTTGTCCCTGATACCCATTGATTCCAGTTTGCCAGGGCTTCCTGATGCCACATTCAGTCAAATGCAGCCTTGATGTCAAGGGCTGTTACTCTCATCTCACCTCTGGAATTCAGCTCTTTTTTCCATGGTTGAACCAATGAGGTCAGGAGCTGAGTGGCCTGACAGAACCCAAACTGGGTGCCACTGAGCAGGTAGTTGCTGAGCAGGTGCTGCTTGATAGCTCTGTTGATGAACCCTTCCATCACTTTACTAATGATTGCAAGTACACTTGTCCTCTTTTTTATGTATGCAGTATCCCTGAACAATTTTCCACATTGTCGGGGTAGGTGCCAGTGTTGTAACTGTAATAGAAAAACTTGGCTAGAGAAGCAGCAAGTCCTAGAGCACAAGTCTTCAATATTATTTCCAGAATGTAGTCAGGGCCCATAACCTCTGCAGTATCCAGTGTGTTCAGTTATTTCTTGATATCACATGGAATGAATCAAATTGGCTGAAGACTGATATTTGGAATGCTGGAGACCACTGTAGGAGGCTGAGATGCATCACCAACTCAACATTTCTAGCTGAAGATTGCTGCAAATGCTTCAGCCTAATCTTTTCCACTGACATGCTGGGCCTTTTCATCATTGAAAAGGGGATATTTGTTGACCTTCCTCCTCCAATAAGTTGTTTAATTATCAACCACCATTCACGACTGAATGTAGCAAGACTGCAGAGCTTAGATCTGATCCACTGGGATTGCTTAGCTCTGTCTGTCACTTGCTACTTACGCTGACACAAACAAAACTGCAGATGCTGGAATCCAAGGTAGACAAGTAAAGAACATGACAAGCCAGGCAGCATCAGGGGTTGGAGAAATCAATGTTTCAGGTGTAACCCTTCTTCAGGACTCTGTTTTGCATGCAAGTAATCCTGTCTGGTAACTTCACTATGTTGACACCTTTTTTTGCTGCTATGCCTGGTGCTGCTCTTGGCATGGCCTCCTGCAGTGTCCATTGAACCAGAACTGATCCCCTGGCTTGATTGTAATTGTAGGCCAGGCCATGAGGTTACAGCTTGTGCTGGAGTACAATTCTGCTGCTGTAGATGGCCCACAGTACCTCATAGATGCCGATGAGTTACTAGGTCTGTTTGAAGTCTGTCCCAATTAGCACCGTGATAGCACATATGATGGAGCTTATTCTCAATGTGAAGGTGGGACTTTGTCTCCACAAGGGCTGTGCGATGGTAACTCTTATCTATACTGTCATGGACAGATGCATTTACAGCCAGCAGATTGATAAGGATGAGGTCAAGTATGCTTTTCCTTGTTGGTTTCTTCAACACCTGCCTCAGACCCAGTGTAGCAGCTATATTCTTTAGGACCCGACCAGCTTGATCAGTAGCATTGCTGCTGAGTTACTCATGGTGGCAGACATTGGCATCCCCAAAGTCTCATGCCCTTGCCATCCTCAATACATCCTCTAAGTGTAGTTCAATATGGAAGAGTACAGATTCATCAGCTGAGGGAGGACGGTATGTGGTAATCATCAGGAGGTTTCCTTGCCCATGTTTAATCTGAAGCCACAAGACTTCATGGGGTCAGAGTCAATGCTGAGGACTCCCAGGTCAACTCTCTCTCAACTGTATACACTGTGCCACCACCTCTGCTAAGTCTGTCCTGCCAGTGGGGCAGGACATATCCAGGGATGATGATGGTGGTAACTGGGGCATTGTCTATAAATTATGATTCGGTGAGTATGACTACGCCAGGTTGTTGCTTGACTGGTCTGTGAGACAGCTGTCTCAAATTTGGCATTAGCCCTCAGATGATAGTAAGGAAAACTTTGCAGGGTTGACAGGGCTAATTCTGTTCCTTGGATGTTGCCTGGCCTGCTATGTTTTTCCAGCACCACATTTTTCAACTCTGGTACTCCAGCATCTGCAGTCCTCACTTTTTTCTCAGGGCTAATTCTGCCATTGTTTGTTCCAGTGCCCAGGTTGGTACCTGGTCCTAGAGTCATAGCGATGTATAGCACAGAAATAGACCCTTTGGTCCAACTTGTCCATGCTGACCAGATATCCTAAATTAATCTAGTCCCATTTGCCAGCACTTGGCCCATATACCTCTAAACCCTTCCTATTCATATACCTAGCTAGATGCCTTTTAAATGTTGTAATTTTACCAGCCTCCACCATTTCCTCTAGCAGCTTAGTCCATACACACACCACACTTTGCGTAAAAATGTTGCCGCCTAGTTCGCTTTTAAATCTTTCCCCTCTCATCCTAAACCTATGCCCTCTAGTTCTGTATTCCTCCATCCCAAAGAAAAGACCTTGCCTATTTACCCTATCCATGCCCCTCATGATTTTATAAACTGCTATAAGGTTACTCCTCAGCTTCCAATGCTCCAGGGAAAACAGCCCCAGCCTATTCAGTCTCTCCCAACAACTCCAACCCTCCAACCCTGGCAACATCCTTGTAAATCTTTTCTGAACCCTTTCAGGTTTCTCAACATTCTTCCCAAAAGGAGGTGATTTATCCAAATTGATTTATTTGAGACTTTGTAGCAATTGATGAAATCGAATAGCTTTCTCGGCCATTTCAGAAGGCAGTTGAGAGTCAACCACATTACTGTGGGTCTGAGGTGACATGTCGGCCAAACCTAATGAAGATGGAAAATTTCCTTCCATGAAGGACATGCGTAACATTAAAAAGAACATTACAAGCAGAGGTATTTCAAGGCTGGTATTTTTCAGACCCTCAGAAGCAGAGGGAGATAACTGATATCCCTTCCGTATTGTTTGCTTTTCAAACTGTTACATCCAGACCCGGGTGAAGTTTCCTAAATTATTATGGTTCCAGATAGATACCACAAATTGTCAAGGTCCCAACTGAGGGGTGATTAACTGACTCTCCTTTCTTCACCAATCCCTTGGTTAGCAGCCAAAAGGCTAACCTTATCCTGGATCAAACAAATTTCTGTTTTTAAAGGAGCCAATTTAATCAGGCTTTCTTGAGTTAACAAAAAGTGAGTTTATTAGTTACAAAAACGTGAGAAGAAATAATTATGCAAAACAAATACATAAACTTATAAATGGGAAGTGAGTCCAAAATGTAGCTAATAGGTAAATGGTTCAATTTATGGGTGGCTCATAAAGAATGGATAGTGAAACTTGATAATCAAGCAGTCGATTTCGAGATTCCTGAGTTTGCAGTTTGAATTAAGCTCTTTTGTTCTATTTCCTTTTGCCTGACTTACTGGTTAGCTGGCTTATGGAATTTAGAGCAAGAGGGGCTTTCTTTTCTCCCACTTTCTTCTGACTGACTTGCTACCTAGCTGGCTTAAGCACTCAGAACAAGAAAGTATTCTACCTGCAACACAGGGTAAGAAGGTGTCTGGGGTGGATCCTTTCACTGTGACCTTCACAACACATTAGCACTTGTATCCAGAATAGTGCACATGAGTACCTCAACCCTCTGGTGCACTCAAAAATGTCAGTCAGCTCACTAGCACACTTTCTTCAACTAGCACAAAAAGATGAGGGTCAAGTTGCCTTTTAACCCTGTTCCTATTTATTCATGTGTGTCGTCCAGGCAAATGTTGTTTTTTATCCCATCATGTTCACAAAGAAATTACAGTTCACTTTGCCATCCATTTCTCAGTTTTTAGTCCATCCCTTTGAAGTTCCCTTGACACCTCGTCAGGTGGAACAATCTCTCTCCAGACAGCCACTGAATTTTCATCTGCAGTCATCTTTAGGCTGAATGTCCTCTTCACAAAAAAAATTGTAATTAAGTGTTCAATACCTTCATAACTGCTCTAGGTTCATGACCTGTGGTCATGACAAAAGCACCTCCTAATGGTGAAAGAGCTGGTGCTAACGTTTTATGGACTACAGGTGACTTCATAACAGTTCTTCACATTGAAGTTAATTTAGCTTTACATTCTTCAGTTGATTTTCTTTATTCATGCAGTTTGGGTGTTGCTAGCTTAGCCAAAATTATCTCTTCCCAATTGCCTTTGAAAATGTGATGATGAACTGCCTTCATGAAACACTGAAGTCCTTCGGTTGTAGGGACATCCCTAATGTTGTTAGAAAGGGAGTTCCAGGATAGTGACAAGAAACTGTGATGCAACAGCAGTATAATTCCAAGTCAGAACAATGTGTGGATTGGGAACAGGAAACTTGCAGGTCATGGTGTTCCAATGGATAGCAGACGTTGCATTTTGGAAGGTGTCACCGAAGAAAGCCTGGTGAGTTACTGCAATGCATCTTATGGATGATACAAGGGAATTAATGTTGAAGGTGGGGGATGGATGGCCTATTCAAGTAAGATGCTTTATCCTGGATGATGTTGAGTTTCTTGACTATTGTTGGAACTACATTTATCTAGGCTAGTGGTAAGTATTCCATCACACACCTGAGTATGCTTTGTAAAGGTTGGACAGGCTTTGGAGAAAAAAAGAGGTGGGTTACTTGGCACAGATATTCAAACCTGATTTTGCAGCTACAGTATTTATATGGTCATTCCAGTTTAATTTCAGGCATATAGCATCTCCCATCATGTCGATAGTGGCAAAATTCAACTATGATATTTCCACTGAACATCAAGGAATAATGGGAGAAAGTGGAATAATAGGTCAATTCTCCCTTATTTAAGATGATCATTGCCTGGTACTTGTGTGACACAAATGTTGCTTGCCTAAGTTTACTGAGAAGGATGTCAAAGGTTTTTTTTGCCTCATTGGAGAAAGTAGCTTGTGACGATGCTGCTCCTTTAACAAGGTTATGTTGTCCTTGGCTTTTTCTTCAGAGACGTTGTAAAAGCCATAATTCCGAAAGGTCTAGGTTTGAAGGGGTTTAGGGACAATTTGATTATAGCTAACAGATACTGCCTCAGACAAAAAGGCTTTCAAATTTTAAAAAATCACTTGTCCAATGAAAGGGATGTGGCTCAGCTCAGCTTTTCTCTGGTTTGGTTTTGTTTTGTTTTAGCAAGCAGAATTTGAAGCTGCTGGACCTAAAGAAGCAGATCAATGTTGATCCTCCCTGACATCTCTCCTGTAAGACCCTGTGTTTGATTTTGCCTTTTGTGCCAAAGGTTGTTTATGGGGATGGTTGCAAGTATTTGGAACAGCATCATTAAGTTGGGGTAATCTGATGGGTTTTTGGATAGGTTGAGATATTCTATATTCTGTTCTCTTTTGCTTGTATTTCATTTGGTAATCTTGTAAATAAATTCTGTTTTGTTCAAAACTATGTGGTTTGACCATCTGCATCACTCCATGAATACACTCTTGAAATGTTTTGAGGGAGTCTGGCCTGACCCATAACAAGCCAAACAGATAAACTGGCCAAAAGGTGTTTGTTAACATTACAGAGCGTTTTCACATGTACATCTTTGACAGTGTATGCTAATTTGTTAGAAGAGCAAGCTGCAGAGTATGAAACTGCCAAAACAGGTAATGCTGAATACTAATCAGCTTGTGCCTTAATTAAGCCTGTCAATTAAAATTTAGGGCTAAAGTAAAAAAATCTGATCAGTGGTTGAGATCACTCAACCTATAGTAAACATTTGAAAATATAAGGGAACTTATGTTCATGGAAGAATTCAGAAACAACAATCCTGCAAACTTATAAACCTATTTAGATGAGCATGTATCTTCAAAATTTCTAGCAGTTGCCTATGATATCTCACACACTTGATTACAAGTGGCAACATGGTCATATCAAAATCCACAGGGCAATTAGAGGAATAGACAACCTGTGGAAGGAAGACATACTAGTTTTACAGAACAACTCGAAGGATGGTAAAGTAGCAAATGAGAAAAATTAGAACCATTCAGTACATGGAACATAGAACATAAAACAATACAGCGCAGAACAGGCCCTTCGGCCCTCGATGTTGCGCCGACCTGTGAACTATTCTCAGCTCGCCCCCCCCTACACTATCCCATCATCATGTGCTTATCCAAGGATTGTTTAAATCTCACTAATATAAAGTAATATAAAGAAACAACATAGTTCCATTGTAATAAGGCTGGACATACCAAAGCCACTTGCTGGAAGTTAAATGGGAGATCAATTGTCATAGGAATGTCTAAGGAACATTCACAAAATATTACATCAGAGAAGGAGATAACTGCAGCACAAAGAGAACATGCTGCCTTAGAATGTACTAAGAAGGGAGGGATGAGAATTCTTTTTTGACAAGGTGAACCAGACTACTGGAGGTTCTGAGTATTTTATCTCAAAAGGTGAGGTACTTCCTTATGCTTTGAACCAGGCGGTAATCGAGTAAAAATATTCAGAGACACTTGAGCAAGTAGGTCACTGGTGCTGGCTCATGACACTATTGTTTTCCAGAGGGATTAATGAAGGAGAAAATATTATTTGGATGTATGCGTGGAAGTTACAAACCGGTCTCACTATGCAGATTTGGATTAAAGAGTAATTCAGTAAATGGAAATGCTGTGGTGAGACTGGCAAAATAAATTCTTGCAGAATTAGATTAGATTCCCTACAGTGTGGAAACAGGCCCTTTGGACAACAAGTCCACACTGACCCTCCAAAGAGTAACCCACCAAGACCCATTTCCCTCCAACTAATGCACCTAACACTATGGGCAATTTAGCATGGCCAATTCACCTAACCTACACATCTTGGGAGGAAAGCCACACAGACACTGGGAGAGTGTGCAAACGCTATACAGACAATTATCCAAGGCTGGAATCGAACCCAAGTCCCTAGTGCTGTGAGGCAGTAATGCTAACTACTGAGCCACTTTAGGAAATGACCTGACAGTTTAAGAATACTTACCAATAGTGGTGAAACAACTAGTGGAGGCAAAATGGATTTAAATGTTACAGAAGGAGTATCCTGTTTTATTTCCTTACTGTGCTTTAACTGGATCTCAGACCATAGAATTAGACAGGAAGAAGAGGGATCATTAAACAGGGAGAAGATTTGAAAATTCAATTATCAGATATAATTTTCAAAAATAAATTAAAAAGGATGAATATAAAGACAATAGAGTTGCAACAAATAGATTCAAATGAAAAGAGTTATAACCAAGCAGCCTACTCAGAGATTGAGTAAAAAAGAACCTGAGTGTTATTATTTGAAAAAACAGAATACTAATAAGGAAATGGAGATCATCTCAATTACCAACCAATGAGAAATGGGTGGTGGTGCCAACTGAGTATTGCCATGACTTTTGACAAATGTCACATGAAATTCCAATGCAAGTCACTTTGGTATTAGGAAAACATGGGTTAAAATATTCAAACATTTTATTGGGTGAGTTTGCATAAAGATGTGGTTAAATTTTGCCAGAAATAGAATTTTAAAAAAATTCTGATACCAGCTTTGAAGAACCATTTAGCAGTGTCTTAATAGATTGTGTAAGTCTCCTGAACAAGGAATAGATATCAATGTTTTTTAACAATTATAGATGTTTCCACAAAATTTCCTGAAGCAATGCCTTGAGCAAAAATGACTGAAAAAAATGATGGTGGAAAAGTTAAGTCAATTTTTTATAAGCTAGAGATTACACAAAGAAAAATACGACTTTTTGTAAGATATTAATTACCCAACGAGAGAGAATTAGATCAAGATTGTATGTTGTGAATATTGAAAGAAATATGACTAACTTAGGAATAAAACAATTTATATCTTCTGCTTATCACCCACAAACTCAAATAGCTTTGAAAATATGGCGTCAAACTTTGAAAACATTAATTTGAGCTTATTGTCAAGAATGTCCTAATGATTGTGATAAAGGAAATCTTTTGTTACTATTTGCCATCAGGAAAACTCCCAATGAGTCTGCATGAGGTAGTGCACTTCAACTAAGATATGGACGTGAGGGGAAAGGGTGACTTAAATTGATTATGAAGAAAAATGATAAATTGGATCTCAGATAGTGTGCTTTCAAAAATGGTTCATGTTTCAGAGAGAAACTGACTGAAGCGTGTGAGCTGGCCACCAACTATTTGAAGGATGATTGACATCCAATGAAAATGAGAGCAGATAAAGAAAGCCAAGTTCAAAATTTTGTTGCTGGAAACAATGTGTTAGTGTTGTTACCTGTCACTAGAGATCCATCAAAAGCAAAGATATGACTTTATCAAATAAAAAGGGAATACAGATATCAATTATGCAGTGAGTACTCCAATAGGAGAAAAAATCAGCGAATGTGTCATGTTAACGTGTCAAAGAGATAGTATCACAGGGACAGTAGGAGAAAAGTGTATTTATGGTAGTGAAAGAAGTAGCAAGTGAAACAAAAATATCAGAATATTTGGGGAATGAATCAGAATTGAAAATTCTTATGTTGTCCCTCCAGAAATCAGATTGGATTATACAGAGATGAGTAAACAATTAGAATAGTTTTTTTTTCCAAACAACTATCAAAGGGACTTACAAGGCTATTATAGAATCATAAATTGATTTTGTGAATAGGTCAGGAAAAATTACTGTTCATGATGTTAATTTGGGAGATATGTTACTTATAAATCTTACATACAGAATCCAGAGAGATTAAGTCAAATCAGGGTAGAGATTCCTGATGGACGATGGCATATTGAACCAAATCCTAATAGCTGAGGTCATCTAGTGTAACGTTTCCAAAACTAAGTGGCTCACAGATATTCTGTATTGATTGTTGCAGTCAGAATGGTAATAAATGCAAACTTATGTCCTATCCCAGAATTGGAGGACAGCATTGAACAAATTGGACATGTAGATTGATCTTCATAATCAATTTACTAAAGGAATATAGGCAAATTCTGTTGACTGATAGGTCCAGAGAAATATCAGCTATTGTTATACCAGATGGACTTTGACAACGTTTGGCATGAAAAATGCACCAGTAACATTCTAACGATTAACTAATAAATTCAGTGAAAGATGATGAATATTTTTGTTGTTTGCAGGCAAACCTGGGATGAACATTTACTCCTTTCAACTGAATTATTTGATTGCCTTGAAAATTTGGTTATAAGTGTAGCTAAGAGTGAATTCACGAAAGCATAAGTTACTTATTTGGGCAACATTGTGGGACAAGGCCAAGAAGCACTTAGAGAAATGATAGCAAGGCTATTTTGAATTTTCACATACCGAGCACAAAACATGAATTTTGTTATTTGGTATGAGTGGATTCTATAAGAAATTTGTTCTGAACTTCAGCACTTACATGGCATCTTTAACGGATTTGTTGAAGAAAGGCAGAAAATCTGAATGGACTCAAGAATGTCATGGTGCCTTTGACAATTTGAAAGTTCTGCTGACAACCCCACAGGTCTTAGCTGCACTGAATTGTGAGAAGCCATGTTAATGGCAGCAACATCAATGTGAGGGCTGCTTTACTCCATGATGATGAGCTGGAGACCATATAGCCATGAGTTATTTCTCAAAGAAACTGACTATATATCAACAAATAATTTCAGCGGTTGAGAAGGAGGCATTAAGTCTTATGTTTGCTATACATTATGTTGAAATTTACATTTTCAAATAATATGAATGAAACTGTTGTTCACACAGATTACAATCCTTTGATTCTGCTAGACAAATTTCAAGACAAGTATCTACAATTGTTTTGGTGGAGTTTAATTCTCTAACCATATAAGTTGAAAGCATTTCTATGCCTGTAAAAGAAAATGTTATAGCACATGTTTTATTGAGACCACATTGCTGTGATGCAATAACTTATTTAAAAAGTGGCTGAGAACAGAAAGGAAATAGGTTACCTCAGTGTTAGGGTTTTAGTTTAAAAATTCTGGACCAGAGTTCTTGATTAGAAACTTGAAGAGGTAATGCAAAACTAAGCAAGTTTAAGCTCAGTTGTGTATTTAATTAAGGAAAAAGCTATCAAACTTCCAAGACCAGTACTTCAAATAAACATTTAAGTCAAATCTACAGATGTAATGGAGAAGTAAATTTTCTCTAGTATTTGAGTACTGTAAAGTGGTGGAATAGCTGTGATTGTATTCTGCCATGTGTTTCAAAATTTTTTAAGTTGTGCTATCTATAAATAATTTGGTCCTTTCTTTTTTGTTTTCATTTGTTTTGAGTAACAGACTTCTGTTTTATTATTAAAACCAAACTTACAGCATTGAGTTTCAGTGAAAAATCACCTCATTAAATTAAAAACAACTATCAAGCCATATTTCATAGAGATATAGAGATATGTAGCACGGAAGCAGACCCTTTGGTCCAACTCATCCATTGCTGGCCAGATATCCTATGTAAATCTAGTCCCATTTGCCAGCATATCACACTAAACCCTCACCTGAGAGTAGAATCCAATCCAGGTCCCTGGCATTGTGAGGCAGTAGTGCTAACCATTGATCCACCGTGCCAACAATAAATTTCATCTCCCTTGCCCTGCCATCCTATAAACTCATGGTTCATGTGCACAGTCCTCAACTCCTCTTTTGTGCCAGCTCTTTGCCTCCTTGATATTTAAGAGATCTATCTACCTCCTTCCTCTTCATAACACTCTGAGGTTGACAATCCTACACATGCACTTGCCTTGGAATAAATTCCTTCTCAAGTTGGTTTCAAACCACTATCACCTTATTCTACACAATGGCCCCCTCAGCGAATGCAAACATCTATCCTCCTCAGGATCCCACAGACTACAGTAAGATCAGCAGCAAAGTTCCTGGTTCTCCGTGAACCCACGGGCACAGGCTCACCAACACCACAACCCCACCCACCACCTTTCCTTCGGACACCAGAGAAACTCAGGCAGGGGTTCAGCAACCATTTGATTCTGTTGCAGAAAGCCCACTGCCTTGGATGCCGTCATCTTGGCCAGGATTGTTCAGTAGTAACATCAGATAGGATCATAATATTGTGGACAGGATCAAACGGTAGAGAGTTTCTCCCCAATTACCATTGACTTGAGTTTTCCCAGTTCTCTTACACCATAAGACCAGAAGAAATAGAAAGGTGTATGCCATTCCGCCTTTTCCGCCTGCTGCACCATTGAATATGGTCATGGCTGATCTGACATCCTTACATCTACTTTCCTGTTTTTTCCCCATAAAAACTTGATATCCCCTACTGATCAATCAATGCTAGATGCTATTTTCTGTCAAATGTGACCTTGATATCACAGGTAATCGTTATCACCTACTTCTGGAGTTCTACTCTTTTGTTTGTGCTCGGGCCAAGGCAGTAATGAGAAGCAAAAACAAAACAGAATTTGCTGGGAAAATGCAGCAGGTCTGGCAGTTTCTGTGGAGAGAAAGCACAGTTAATGTTTCTGAAGTGTTCTGAAGAAGGATCACTGGACTCCCCCAAAGCGTTAACTCTGATTTCTCTCCACAGATGCTGCCAGACCTGTTGAATATTTCCAGCAATTTCTGTTTATGCTTTTGCTTCTGATTTCCAGCATCTGCAGTTCTTTTTTTTTGTCGAAGGCTGTAATGAGATCAGGTGGTGAGTAGTCCTGGTCAAATCCAAACTGAGCTTTTAGAGTCAGAGACATAGAGATGTACAGCACAGAAATAAACCCAGTAGTCCAACTCATCTATGACAAACAGATATCTTAATTAATTTAGTCCCATTTGTCAGCATTTGGCTCATATCTGTTTAAATCTTTCCTTTTCATGTACCCATCCAGTTGCCTTTGAAGTTTTGCAATTGTACCAGCCTCCACCACTTTGTCTGGCAGTTTATTCCATTCATGCACCACCTCTGTGTGAAAAAGTTGCCCCTTAAGTCCTTTTTGTGATCAGATTGCACTGTTGGTCCCACCACTCTGCTGATGTAGACTGATAGGGTGTTAATTGTCAAGTTAGATTTATTTGGTTTTTTGTGTCCACATTGACAGGTAGCTGTAGTTGGAGCAGAGCTTGGCTTGGCTACAGTTATGGCTCATTCTGGGCGCGAGTCTACAGTACTGTTATCAGAATGTTGTCAGGACCCATAACCTTTTCAGTATCCGCTATCTTCAGCTCTGCATTGTTATCAGGCGGAGGTGGGTACTGCAGATGCTGGAGATTAGAGTCAAGATTAAAGTTGTGCTGGAAAAGCACAGCAGGTCAGGCAGCAAGCAAGGAGCAGGAAAATTGATGTTTCGGGCAAAAGCCCTTCATTAGGAATGAGCATCATTCCTGATGAAGGGCTTTTGCCTGGAAAGTGATTTACTGCTCCTCAGATGCTGCCTGACCTGCACCACTTTTCCAGCACCACTCTAATCTTGACTCTGCATTGTTATTGTAAAGTGAATTAAATTGGTTCAAGACCAGCAATGTAGAGAACCTCAGGAAGAGTGTGGTGCTGGATCCAATTTGGTCTCTTCCTGAAGTTAGGAGAAAGTGAAGATTGCAGATGCTGGAGATCAGAATCAAACGTGTGGCACTAGAAAAGCACAGCAGGTCAGGCAGCATCCGAGGAGCAGGAAAGTCGACGTTTCAGGCATAATCCCTTCATCAGGAATGTGACTCTCCTGCTCCTTGGATGCTGCCTGACCTGCTGTGCTTTTGACTCTGATCTCCAGCATCTGCAATTTTCACTTTCTCCTAACCTCAGGAAGAGACCACATTGGATCATTCACTCAGCCTTTATGGTTTAAGATAAAAACAAATGCGTCAATCTTCCCTTTCGCACTGATGTGTTGGGCTCTCACATCATTGAGGATAGGGATATTTGTGGAGCCTTCTCCTCCTGTTACAGGTATAATTGTCCACCACAATCCGTGATTGGAGAGGGCAGGGCTGAAGAACTTAGATCTGATTTGAGGGTTGTTGGATTGAAATGTCCTGTCTACCTCATGTTGGTTTCACCATTTGGCATGTTAGTAGTCCTGTATTACAGTTTTACCGGGTTGGCATCTCACTTTTAGGAATGACTGATGCTGTTCCTGGCATGCCCTGAATTGAACCCAGTTTGAGCTCCTGACTTGATGATGATGGTGGAATGAAGCATATGCTCAGCTGTGAGGTTACAGATTGTGATTGAATATAATTCTGGCATTGTCATTAATGGTCTACTGTGCCTCATGGCTATGTATTGGATAGGTTAAAGCATGAAATATATTTTTCCAAATCAATATAAACAGCACTTGCAGTTTTTAAAATTAAAACTTCTAACTCCCTTCAAGTTTTATCACAGCCACGGTTGAAAATGCAGGATTGATCACCAGCTAGATCATTGTGCTAACTTCTATTTCAAAACTATGTGAAATGTTCTTTAAAAGGCATTATCATTAACATAAATATATTCATGAAATCATCTTTTTGAAAAAGATTCCATGAGTATTCATATATCTTCAGTCAAGAATTTGTTATCAATAAGTAAATGGAATGTAGTACTGAAATGACTTCTGTGAGGTGTCAAGCTGTCATATGTTACTTGTGTTAGCTAAGATAAGAGATGTTTCTCTTTAATCACCAATGTCTGGAAGACAAGAAGACTAATAAACTGTGGCAGATAGAGACTAAGAAACAGTTGCTTCTTGACCTCTTGTTTGCCTTGTCTGAGAGCACACATCTCTATCTCGAGTTTGAACGCTTACTTAATGAGCATCTGTGCAATTTTTTCAAGCTGATTAGATCTCATTTTGATCAAAGCAATTGACATTACAAGCAATGTTGCATAAAAAACACTCAATAGTGTTTGTCGGCAGAAAATGGTCTCAATATTCTGAACTGCAGACTTTGGTATCAGATAGAGGAGTTAGTGAGTATTAATATTACCCACAATACTGCATCACATAATTCTAGAAATCAGCATTGGGATAAAAGGCACTGGTGCATCTAAGTCTGAGTGATGTGGAAATACAATTTCAGAAATCATTCAACTGTTACAGCCATGATTTAAATTGATATTTACCTCATAACTTTTCATGAATTATTCTCTTGATCTTTTCATCATTCTTAATACAATTTTAATTAGTTTTTATGTCTTGGAAACTTGAACTAAGAGGGTTAAATCGTGAAGATTAGTTTCATAGTCTAAACTTGTAATCCCTTGATAATAGAAAATGAAAAGGTGATCTAATTGAGAATAAGGTGGTTAGATGGATGGATAGTTAAGAAGAATACAAAGAAGGGAGGCAAAAGCCTTCAGGTTATATGCAGACCATTCAGGAGCAATGTCTGGGAGCTCTTTTTCACACAAAGTATAATTGAAGTCTGGAATTCTCCTCCCAGATAAGTTGTTGAGGCTGGCCAGTTGAACATTTCAAAACTGAGATTGATTGATTTGTTTTAGGCAAGGTCATCCCGACAGAACAGCAGCAAGTAAATAGAGTTAAAATTACCAATGAAAAATGATCTAACTGTATGGTGTAATAGATTCAAGGGGCTGAATGGCTTAATCCTAATCCTAAACTTGACTCTGTAGCCATCCAAAAGCCTAGTGTTCCTCCAATTCTGGCTTTTGCTGCCTCCTTGATACCTATCACCAACCATTGGGGCCATCCTTCAGCTGCCTAGGCCATAGGATGTTGGACTTCATTCTGAAACCACTCAGGATGTTTAGATTGAAACATACTCATATACAAATGATATTCTTTGTCTGCTGCAGTCATAAGACTTCTACTATGAGGCACATGCGCTGAAGGCAGCCATCTTGTAAGCACTTTAATAAAGACTGCACACGCCAGATTGCTGTCTTGTGAGCACAGAACATCATGTCAGAAGTGAAGCTGAGATTGAATGTTGAAGAGCTGTCTAATAAAAATGGATAGCTGCTGACAAATAAAAAAGAACGTTCAAAGCTGTGAAAGTGCTCAAAGCAACTGAATAGAGCTGAATATAAATGAAGAAACAAGTCACAGTTAGAACTTTGGATAACACACAACTGAAATGTTACCTCTCCCAGCTACGTTCAAAATGAAGCAAAACTGGCTCCTTTTCCATTCGCAATGACAAGATTATAAAATAATGTCAGATTTGTTTAATATGCCTGCATAGCTAAGAGTAGCTATGCTCCAGTCACTGTTGTGAACAGACTTTCAAAGTGTAATCCATCCTAAACTCTGTGAAGAGCGGAGAAATTTTTAAAGGCGTCGAAGGCATGTTTTGAATCCAAAGTGTATGCAACTTGCGAATGATACATGTTCAGTATTAGGGCCTAAGATGAAAAAAGGTCAATGGATCAATATGTGACTTTACTGACTTAGCTCACAGAATCCTGTGAATTTGTAGAACTAAAAGATTATCTAATTAAACAAAGGCTTGTATTGAGCATAAGAAATCCCACAGAGAGTGCATCTCTGAAAGAGGAGAAACTTAACTCTCAGGAAAGCAGTTGACATGTACAGAAACTCTAAGGTTGTAAATCATCAGCTAGAGCATATTTCTGGCAGAACATAGGCTTTGCATATCCCTGATAGTTGCTCCAGGCCCAAAGGACAGAAAAGTCATAGACAAAGAACCAGATGCAAGGAGAAGAGTGTTCCTGTGGTTAGAAGCTGAATCATTTTGGTTTATGGTTTAGAAGGAAGTGCAACAAACAAGTTCAAATGTGCACCAGAGAGCTACCACCTGAAGATTCTGACATCACTTTATACTTTACAGCAGGTTAGATTAGTTAGGTCGAGAGGTGATAGGTGATTATTGAAATGTGGACTACAGAAGAAGAACATCAAGTCAGATGAACACTGGTGCCGTCATGCAATATTAGGATGTGTTTATAGACTTGTGTCAATTGGCTTAACATGTAAATCAAAAATGAACTGCCTATAAATTAGATTGAAGCGTTATCAAGGAACTAGAATTATGCTAAGAGGACAAATTTCTCCAAGAGCCAGTGTACTGACATGAACAAAGATCTAGAGCTGTAAATCTAAGCAGCAAGGAAAGCCTTTCATCTCAGCCAGTGAAAGTCAATAGTTTGAACTGGGAGCCCTCAACATGCCAACTGGAAATTGACAACTCAAAGTAGAAGAAAGTGTAAGGCCAGTTTAGCATCTTTGAAGGAAATTTGCAGTCTATCAAGGCCAGCCTGAAAGAAAAGTTAGAAGAGCTGGAAAAGTAGCAACAAGTCAAAAAAGTGACAACTTCTCCAGAATGAATTAGCCACATGGTGATGGTGAGACAACCTGGAAGACTGAGAGTATGCATTGACCCAAAGGGTATAAATAAAGCTCTCAAGAGATCTCACTACCCCATGCAAAGCAGCTAAAGAATTTTGTCATAAACTGCAAGAAGTATTTACTGCCCTAGATGAAAAGGATGGTTCCTGGCAAGTGAAGCTGGATAGAAGAAGCAGCTTTTTAACTACATTCTGCATACCCTTCTGATGATGCAGTGAGTAGTTTATGCCCTTTTGTATTTCTACTGCTCCAGAGGAGTAACAGCAACACTAACATGAGATGGTTAGTGATATTCCCAGAGTGGAAACTATAGTAAATTACCTGCTAGTTTGTGGATGCAGAGGCACAATGGAAGAAAGTATTGCTGACCACGATCCACATCTAGTGTGACTGTTTGACAGAATTTGCCAGATGAAACTGGAACCAAACAAGAAAAAAATTGCAGTTCAAGATGCCCGAAGTCCAGACACAAACCATGTACTGACAGCAAAAGAAAGCTTAAAGTATTGGAGAAACACAGCAGGTCAGACAGCAGCCATGGAGTGAGAAACAGAGCGAACATTTTGAGCCCGGTGAGTTTAATTCAGAACTGAAAAGAGCTAAAAAATTATAACACAAATGTTGTTGTTAAAGGGAGAGGAGGAGTGAGTGGATGTAAGATGCCCTCAGCAAAAGACAAATGAATTATTAGTGCTAATAAATGAACGATCTTGAAGCAAAATAGTTGCTAATAATAACTGTGGATAGTTAAAAATAGGTTGGCTTGCTCAGAGCAAAGTGATGAAAAGAAAACACAGGAGCGGTGGGGTAGGATTAAACAAAAATAGATGAGAGTGTTCATGTTCATGTTCTGAAGTTATTGAAGTTAATGTTGTGTCTTGAAGATTTTAAAGTGCCTGGGTGGGAAATGAACCTGTTGGGTTTCACTGGAATATTGTGGCAGACATGACGTGATCAGTCTCTCAAAGCAACAGTCCCAACATATTGACAGAAATACACAACATCCAGCTTTCCGTCTCTGCTTTCTTAAGTTGCTTAATAAAAGTGAGCTCCTTTGACGAAGCTTTGGTCTGCCCAATATCTCTTACATTGCTCATTAAAGTTGGCATGCAAGTGCCCTACTTTAGCTCCTTGGTGCATTTTAATATACTAAAGGTGCTTTATAAATATAAGTGGTTCTTCTAGTAACCTGTGTGACAATACCTCTGAACATATGATTGTGATATTACAGGGTAGCAATTATGTGATCAGGTCAGAATATTTGAGCTGACCTTTCCCATTTTTGGCTAAGTCTCAATTTCAAGTACTTTCCTGCAAGGTTTTCCTTTTTGAGTCTTGGTGACCTTTCTCTTGCAGATCACCATTACTCACTTAATTGAGTTTGCAACCTGCCTCTTTGGCCATGCTCTTACACAATCTTGCATCCAGCAAATGCAGAAGTGCTTGCCAATGCTGGGCCTCCTTGGCATTCATGCTGCAGATACTTTGTTCAAATCCCTTTGTGCACTACTTCAAATGCTTCAAGCCAGGAGCTGTCCTTAGTTTGCTGCTCAACAATTCCAAATGACATGACAAAGAGAGGCAAGTTGTCATCTCAGGGACAGAACTGGTGTCTTGATGGACAGGATAGTGGAGATGAAGACTCTTTCTCCCAGACTGTCAAAGGACATTGCAATGCTGTCAGACTGGTCAAAAATAGCCATTGAGTCAGTGTGGTGTCTACAATCCAGAGGAACATGCAGCAATGCTACAGGAAGGCTAATTAGTTTTTGTGCTCCACAAGGGTGCAGCTACTTCACATGACTTCCCTGCTAATTCACACTCACTAATTTTGCCAGTGCACACACTTCTCACCAAGGCTAATGGTCAGCCATGTTCACTGTTGCAGATCACATCTTTCCTCAATGGCTCTCCCCCTCGGATACCTACACCACCATTAATGGCTGCCAACCACTTTCAACTCATACAATCCTTCCCTTTGTCTCATTGCAGAAGTAAACAGCCCACAGTAGGGCTCAAAGGGCCAAGACAGATGACTGACATGTGTCTTCTCATTCTGTACAGGGAGAAAATAAATCCTTGAGCACACAAAGAGGATGATGACTGTTCATTTGGAGATGCCAAGACCTCCATATCCTGACCACAAACTAAAATGCATTGTGCGGAGCTGCAATATTTCTGCAATACCAACACCATGAACCTATTTTTCAGCTGATCAAGCTTTCACCTCTATTGTGCAACTCATTCCCTCTGTTGTCTTATCCAGACATTCATGCCACCTACGCAGCCACTGACGATCAAACCTATAGGTCCCTCAGATGATGCACCAGGAAGACTTTTCCTGCAGTCCCCAGAAGCTCAGATACTGATACCTCAATGAGTATTTTATCTGGATTCAACTTGGGGGCACAATCTGGTCAGCACATCATAGAGTCATAGAGTCATGGAGATGTACAGCATGGAAATAGACCCTTTGGTCCAACCCGTCCATGCCGACCACATATCCCAACCCAATCTAGTCCCACCTGCCAGCACCCAGCCCATATCCCTCCAAACCCTTCCTATTCATAAACCCATTTAAATGCCTTTTAAATGTTACTGACACATCTCCAAAGCTAGTGAAGGAAGAAACTCCAGAGGATGGCTGAAGATCTAGCATCTATTCATCTGCAGGCAGAAGATGCCACCACGATGTCAGCGCAGAGACAGGAGCAGCAGGCAGCTTTGTTTGGACCATGGGTAAAGTGGATCAAACATTTGTGTGCACTAATGTTACCAGTCCCATGCTGTATCTGGAATGCATGTGTCTGACTGTCTCCATGGACAGGAAAGCAAAGTC
This sequence comes from Chiloscyllium plagiosum, assembly GCF_004010195.1. NCBI lineage: Eukaryota > Metazoa > Chordata > Chondrichthyes > Orectolobiformes > Hemiscylliidae > Chiloscyllium > Chiloscyllium plagiosum. The sequence goes on along the minus strand of NC_057718.1, from coordinate 79,573,332 downwards.
CAGTAGATTGCTCAATGACTGTTGAAAATGCATGCAGACCTCTGGTACATCACTTTAACCACTGGTGCTCAGCATCAACAGCAAGACGACAAGAGGACCAAGAACCTTAACTTCACTCCAGATCTGTAATCTACATTAAAATAAAACAAAGAAACCTATGTTCTGAAGAAGGGTCACTGAACTCAAAATGTTGGCTCTGCTTTCTCTCCACTGATGTTGCCAGACCTGCTGAGTTTCACCAGCTACTTCTGCTTTTGTAAAGTGCATTATTGGTTAATGCATGTGCAGATTTTTGTAATGGAATTTGTGTCTAATTTTGGATTCATGAATGCCTGATTATTTACGTGCAAGACGGGGCATGCTGGCAACCATTTTTCATGTTTGTTACGGTGTTGAGTTTGGCTAAAGGTGGAAGGCTTTCTAGATGTACTTGAGAAGATGTAGAATAGAATAGAATCCCTACAGTCTAGAAACAGGTCCTTCGGCCCAACAAGTCCACACAGACCCTCTGAAGAGTATCCCACCCAAAACCATTCCCCTAACCTATTACTCTACCTTTACCACTGACTAATGGGTAAAGGCACGTTGGCACAGTGGTTAGCACTGCTGCCTCACAGCGCCAGAGACCCGGGTTCAATTCCCAACTCAGGTGACTGATTGTGTGGAGTTTGCACATTCTCCCCGTGTCTGCGTGGGTTTCCTCCGGGTGCTCTGGTTTCCTCCCACAGTCCAAAAAAAATGTGCAGGTTAGCTGAATTCGCCATGCTAAATTGCCTGTACTGTTAGGTGAAGGGGTAAATATAGGGGAATGGGTCTGGGTGGGTAGCACTTCAGAGGGTCGGTGTGGACTTGTTGGGCCGAAGGGCCTGTTTCCACACTGTAAGTAATCTAATCTAATGCACCTAACCTACACATCCCTGAACACTGTGGGCAATTCACATAACCTACACATCCCTGAACACTGTGGGCAATTTACATAACCTATACATCTTTGGATTGTGGAGGAAACCGGAGCACCTGGAGTAAACCCACGCAGGCACAGGGAGACTGTGCAAACTCCACACAGACAGTCGCCCAAGGCTGGAATCAAACTTGGTTCCCTGGTGCTGTGAGGCAGCAGTGCTAACCACCGAGTTGAGGGCTCTGCCTGTTATTTAAGATACTCCTCCTTTCAAGTTCCACTCAGCATCTCAGTCCCTTTAAACCTCACCAGATTTTGATTTGCCCCATGTGCCCACCCAATTCTTTTATTTAACTAACAATCTCCTCAGTTTTGCCCCTAAGCCCTTGACCTACCACATAGCCATGCCCAACACAGTTGTCCACTGTCTCTCCATCACACCCAGAGTCATGGTCATGGTGACCACCAATGAACAAACACTCGCAAGCCCCATTCCTGCTGTACCCTGTGCCTTCCCATGCTGTATCAATTCCCATTCAGAGCTAGAGTTTCCCTCCCCACACTTCCACAGTGATTATCCCCTCTATATTCTAGTATGCTGGCTCCAATACCCAGATTGACTTCCGCAGTTTCCTTAACAAAGCACTTTCCTCTGATAATACCTCTTAATGTTTACTGCTCAAACACGAGGACTGCCATCACCTACCTTTGGGCCAATGTATGAAGATAGTCTTGACTAAGAATGAAGTAGCTCCACTGACTAACCTCTGTGCAACTCCCAACTGATTTACTGGTAATCCCCAGACTAGGTGGATTTAACTGGCAAGATTGATTCAGTCCTTAGAATGTAATAACATAGATCTCTGGATCATGATTGAACCAAGCACCTGACTGACACTGGCCAAATTTGTTACAATTGCTCACGTCATTCCGACATTGAAAAGTTCCATCCATAGTGTGAAATCCCTGCCAAAATGTGTATGGATTTGCTAGAGAATGTCATGAAGGGAATTTTCAGCCGTTAAAATACTTGTTAAGTAGGGCCAGAGGCCAACATATTAGGCAGAGAAGAAAGCTATTTTAGGGAGTGGTTGAGGAGGCCTTAACAAGGCTAGCAGACAAGGGATCAAATCTTGTAGGCAGTAACTAATCTGCGAGAATTTAGTCTTAAAATTGGCTGCAGTCTTTCTATGAATACAGAAGGCAGTACTTTTAACTTTGGTTGTTAGTGTAACATGAGTGATAGCATGAACTGAATATTTATGTATTGAAGACAATATGTATCTTATTGAGGGGGAGCCAATGTAAGGCTGAACCAGTCTTGTGCATGTTTCATTATTACCTTAAATCAAAATTACTCCCATTGTGAGTTGTGAGCGCAGTCTGAATATATAGCAAAAGCTTTTTGGTTTGTACATCTGAGGTGCTATTAATTTGAGGTTCTGCAAGCTTTTACCACATTTAGAAAAGGCAAGCTCATAAAAGTGCGTCAAATTGGGAATGCAATAGCCAGATTTCAGATTGTTTTACTGTCTGAATGTCTCTTTAAAATATATACATTTCTGCTTTTGGCTGGTAAGCTGTCCTGGAAGAGCTGTTATAAACAGCATTAAAAACATGACACAATACCAGTTGAAAAACACCATTAATGTAGGAAATTTGAACACTAAAATCACCTCAGTTGTCTGATGTATGTGCACCTTAGCTGTTAATTTCAAAGATTTCTGGACAGTGATTTTCCCGATAGTGGAATAGATATTTTTAATCAACCTGTTCAGACATGTTAGGATATATATCTAGAGCGGTTCAGACGTGAACCCATATTTTCTGACCCAGGCCTTGCTGCACCACAACACCCTGATACAAAAAGAACACATTTTTGCAAATAGACAAACTACAATGACTGGGCATCAAACATAAGGCAACTGCAGGGAAGGCAGCTATGCTCACTACCATAACACTACTGGCTGGCTCCCAATGAAGAAATAAACAATACAGATTCAAATTGAAATATTTGTTGCAATCAACAATGGTTGAAAGAGAAACATTAAAGATCATGTGATTCTTTACAACTGGTTTTTGAATGTCTTTCTGGAAATTGATGATAACCAATGGCAGAATTCGACAATCCATCTGACTCTGAGTAGTGGATAATTTGTTAGTTTGTTAAGGGTATATCAGGTGCAGTTTTTGAAAGAAGACACAGTATCCGTGTTAGACCTGGAAAAGGCCAAGAAGAAGGAAGCTACAATTCATCCAGGAGGATGAGTTGGTCATGCTATTCAGTGATATGGGTTTGTAATAAGATGCATGGCTGAGAGGGGTGCTCACTCATTCACCCAGTTGCCATCAGGTAAACAGGAGTTAGCGAAGAAAGTGGACTGTGTGCACTTGGTCAATTGAAGGTGCTGTGACACTCCAGGATTGCCGAGCGACAGCCAGAAATGACATTAAGGTACTCAGGAATAATGCTGAGTTACAATATTGGCACAAGGAGTGCAAGAAGGCAATTAAGTCATTTCCTCTGCATCGAGTGTACCATTGCAAAAGATGCTTGCCTAGATATCTCAGAGAATCAGTACTAAAGGAGACCATACTTATTGACAGATGGTGTCTGAGATATCTGCCCTTTATGAGCAAGATCTTAAACCTCACAGTTCTGCTCGCCATGCCTGTCCAGTAGGTATCAAGATCACCATGGACTTGAACTGTTTAATCTCTTCACTCTTTTCAAGGATCAACTGTAGACCTTGGTGATGCTTCGCAAGTGGCAACACATGATTGTATATCACATACTTGTGAAAGTTGGGCAGCATCTATGCAATTTCAAAGAGCTAGCTATAGAATATACCTCCATCTTGGATTCCTGCAAGTGCATCAGGGATTGCACCAATGTAGCCATCAAAGCATCAAATGAACAGCCAATAAGATTTGTCAATAAGAAAGTTTTCCACACATTACACGTTCAGCTCCTCTGCAACCACAACAAATGCTTTCGACATGTGTGAGCTAACTCTCCTGGCAGCTGCCAAGATGATTTAATCCTCCAGCAGTCAACTGTATGACTCACATCGCTAAAACCATGTGAATGGTTCCTAAGGGCCAAGAAATAGTTGAAGAGATATATCACTACAACCAACGCCAACTGCTCAGAACAACTTATACCGTACAGGCCATTGAGCTGCCTCTACTGTTTGGATGGTACCTTATACACATTTCTGCAGGAGTCCTGCACATTGGTCTTATCTGCTAGAGGGATGTGGGCCTCAACGAAGGCGAAGCACTAGACCACCATTCTCTACTGGAGGAGGAGGTTGCACAGCAGGAGATCTAGGCTGCAGGTCTTGATGATGTTTCTCAAACTGCAGTACATTATTGCACATCGCAGATCACTGATGCCATATTTGTGAAAGGTGGGCAGCATATATACAATTTCAAAGAGCTGACATGCATGACAACAGGCAGGGTCATCTCTAATGTCAAATTATTCATCATGAACTCTACGAAACATCTAATGGAAAGATGTTTCAACCACCTTTGAATCTTTGCATTGAGACCAACAAAATATGGAACACGTCATTCCAGTCCTCTCAGCAACCCTGTTCAAAGACTTTATCACTTCTTGTCTCTTTTGCAATTTTGTCATCAAAAAATGGAAGCTCATAAGCCTGCAATATAGTTAATAATTAACAATCTACCCCAAATGAAAGCCACTCAGTGCAATGAACAACAGAGTGGCCTTAGCAATTGGCCACCTTTATGCCTGGCAACCATTGTGGCCCTAAATAAGGTGAAAACCACTAAATAATACACCAAAAACCTTATTACAATACTGTGACTCTTTTGCTTTGTCATGTCCAGCCAGGACTACATAGTTTGACTGTGTGGCCTACTCCTTCCACTCTTTGCAGACAAGATGCCTCAATATTTCTGACCACCTTCAGTACCAGTTCAAGGGAAAAAGTTAAAAATCACACAACACCAGGTTATAGTCCAACAAGTTTATTTGGAAGCACTAGCTTTCTGAGCACCATTCCATCATCAGGTGGTTGACACAACGGCGCTCCAAAAACTAGTGCTTCCAAATGAACCTGGTGCTGTGTGCTTTTTAAGTTTGTCCACCCCAGTCCAACACTGGCACCTCCAAGTCACAGCTCAAAGGAGCATCGGGTGCCCACAGTCATCTGACCTTTCCCTTTCCCGCTAGTCGGTTCTCCTTGACATTGCATTACAATACATCAATTATTATCCCTTTAAATTGGGTCCTTGCTTTCAGCCTCCTGTCACCTTCCCATGCTTATCATCTAGCTTTCTGTTTCATGTGTCTAATTTTAATGTTGTCAGGTTGGAAGTTCCCAGTTGTCAGCTTTCTGATCTCAATGAAACGAACTATTAGTCTCCTTTTTTTGGAATACAACACTTCAATGGAATTGCAAATATATAATATTGATGATATTGAAAGATATAAAGATGACACTTTGCATTTGAATTTGTATTGAATTGAGTGATGTTTCTCTTTAATTATTTGCAAATAAAATGATTTCTCCCAAAAGAGTGAATTCATCATATGATTTTAGTAGTGGAATCCGCTGTAATCACATCTTCTTGTTTGAAGGTGAAACATTTTATTCATGTTCTTTCCCTCCTTTTTTTTAGTCTCTTCTTGCCATCTGCCCAAAGAAGGTGGGCAAGATTTTTGTAAATCTCTGCTGATTCTGAACCTGACCTGAGGATCTGGAAAAGAGTAGACAGTAATAATTCCCATTCTAGTTCCTATGTTTCCGAGACTCTATTTACTTCCTCGCTACAACAACATGCTTACACTTTGAACTTTGCATGCCAGACAATAAAGATGTAAAGAGTCATACAGCACTGAAACAGACTCTTCGGTCCAACTAGTCCATGCTGAACATAATCCCAAACTAAACTAGTCCCACCTGCCTGCTCCTGGCTCATATCCCTCCTAACCTTTCCTATTCATGTATCCATCCAAAGTCTTTTAACATTGCAATTGTACCCACATCCACCACTTTCTCAGGACATTCATTCCACATGCGATCCACCTTCTGTGTAAAAGATTTGCCTCTTACGTCTTTTTTAGCTTGCTCTTGTCTCACCTTAAAAATGTGCCCCCTAGTCTTGATATTCACCATCTTAGGGAAAAAACAACTACCATCAACTCTATCCACACCTTTCATTACTTTGAAGTCTGATCCTTACAGTATTTAATGATGATCATGATAATGACAATAATCATGATTATCAACTTTTGCAAGTTTTCAGCTCTATTTTCATTTGTACCAATATTGTACTGTTATCTGGATAACAGAATCCAGTCAATGTTTATTACTTACTTTAAATATCATTAATTAAACCAGAGAATATAGAGGTAGTTTGAAATATAAATGGAAAGGAAGTAAGAATATGAATTTATAATGTGACTTTCACAATCTAAGGATGTTTCAAAAGCTATTAACAGCCAAGGAAGTGAAGTCACTATTGTAATGTAGTGAAATGCAATTGCCAATTTCTGCACAATGAAGTTCTGCAAACAGCGAAGATCACATAATGTGTTCAACACTATATGTTTAGGGATTAAAGTTGGTCAGGGTACTGGGAGAATTTTCTGCAAAAATCTTTGAATTGTCTTTTAAAAGTGTTAAGAACTTGTTTCAACTACTTGAGAAGACAGTCAGAGCCTTCCAAAGCACAGCACAGTGATAATGCAGCAGTGCCTCAGTACTGTTTTGAAGGATCTATTTTTTATATGTTTTAATGAAAAGTTTTGAAAGTATTTGTAATAATCCAGATGTTATATTTTGTGAAAAACAAATCACAGCTGAACAATTTTAAAAGTAGTAAAATAATAAGAAACCCATTTACTTCCTGAACTTTTTTCTAACTTTAGAGTCATTATAGAAAGTAACCAAGGACAGAATCTAGATCAGTCTAGAATCACTTTTAACTCTTCCCTGAAGTGAGAACCTAGTTAGTGGGCTTTAGTCAGATTAGTCACGAACTGTTCAACATGTTCACCAAATGCTTTACTATATGTGAGCAAAACCATGCAGTACTATTCAGCTAGTACTGAATAATTATTTTTCCCTCAAATATCTCTGTTACATAGAATAAAGGTTACATTGAAGAGGGATATCTGCCAAATATCTTAGTGAAAGTGTTGAGTAATACTCAAGTGATTGCAGACACTAACTAGCCCACTGCAACTGGTGCTTGACCCTAATAACATTGAGTAAATTATTTTCTTACTGTCTGCTGTCAGCAACATAGCTTCATTCTTTGTTTATCATACTAATTAAAAAGAAAACTCATGTTTGCCTCAAACCAGGAACATAATCAGTTTTGAAATATTCTGGGTCTTTTAAAAAATGATAAAGAGGAATTAATCTACTATCACCAAAGGGATAGATTTGACTATATAATTAGTAATAGGGGAGCTGAAAAACTAGCTCTTTGGCTTAAAGCTTAGTGATGCTTCCTGCCTCAATATTTAAATGACATACAGTTGCATATTGTCATTATCTTCAATTGAATACTGTGCTTACATGATTGGAGCAAGAATGGGGAAGTAGAAGTGTGTGTGTGCGTGTGTGTGTGAGTTGTCCCCTTTACCGCAGCAAAAAATACTTCAAAGTCTAATCATGGGAGTAATGTTTTCAAAGCCATACCTCTGACATCTGATTAACCTTTCTAATCTTTTCTTGCTAGACCTTCTGTGACAAAAAACTAATGCCAAAGACATTTTCAGGTTTGAAATTACCTGCAGAGAATGGTGTTGCATGTCTCTTAGCACCATTAGAGTTCTGCCTTGCAGCAGTCAGTGGTGGAATTGTTAAAAACTAATGGCCTGACTTCAATTCGCAGAGGACACTTTGGTATACTGTGCCTCTCTGCGCCTCAAGGCATTCTTATTTATTCTATTTGGTGGCGCTGCCAAATAAATATTAAATAAAGTTCATTTAAACAGATCGCTCGTACCCGAGAAATGATGCAGAGACACCTGGGAGGCAGATGGCCTTGCATGATGCAACAAAACCATTATTTCTTCTGTTTACTTTCTGCTGCAAGATTTTTAAAATAGCAAGATAAAAGTTTTTCCAAAGAATAATTTAATATATAATACTTTGTGCAAAAGTCAAGACTGTGCTGTGGGAAATATTCTACAATCAAACAAATTAAATAGCTTTATTGAGCAATCTATGCACTACAATAATTTGTTCCTGTTGTATGATGCAAAAAGATTACACTGTGCATTAGTGTGGGAGGGAGTGAATGTTGAAGGTGATGGAGAGGGTACCAGTCAAACAGATTCTTTTATCTTGTATTATTTCAAACTTCTTGAATGATGTTGGAGCTGCCCTCATCCAGATAAGTATGGGGTATGTTGTCACATTGACGACTTGTACCTCATAGATGGTGAATAGGCTCTGGGAGTTACTCATTGCAAAATTCCTAGCCTCTGTTTGTCTTTTGTGGCCACAATATTTCCCTTTCTGGTGAATGGTAACTCCCAAGATGTTGATAGTGGAGATAATGCCATTGAATGTTGAGGGGAGACGATGAGATTTTTTTCTTATTAAAGACGATTATTGCCTGGCATTTGTATGAGACAAAAGTTACTTGCCAAATATCACTCCAAGCTGGTCTTGATGAGCGTGGACATGGACTGATTCAGATTCTGATAATTCATGAAAGTCACTGTGCAATCATCAGTAAACATTCCCACTTCTGACCTCATAATGGAGGAAAGGTCATTGATGAAGCAGCTGAAGATCATTGACCCTATGCTGTGGAGCTCCTGCAATGATGTCTTGGAGCTGAGATGACAAACCTTCAACAACTATTACCTTCTTTCTTTTCACCAAATATGGCTCCAACCAATGGAGACTTCTCCCCCCATTCCCATTGACTACTATTTTGCTAGTGTTCCTTGATGCCACACTCAGTCAAATACAATCTTTGTGTCAAGGGCAGTCACTCTCACTTCATGTCAAGAGCTCAGCTCTTTTCTCCATGGAATAGGACTGTAATGTGCTCAGAAGCTCAATTGTCCTGGTTATTAATGTTATTAACACAGTATCATAATTACAGTAATCATCCATCTCAAACCCCTTATGGATAAAGACTATCTCTGTTCTCTTAATGAAACTAAATTAGAACATTTAAAGTCCTGTACAAAAGTTATATTGTGCAGTACATTAGTAAATGTATTTCTATCATGAATTTGATACTCTAGCGTTTTGCAGAATTTAGAAATGTTATATAGCATACTACAGTATATTAGTTAGAATAGAATCCCTACAGTGTGGAAACAGGCCCTTCAGCCCAATATGTCCACACTGACCCTCCAAACAGTAATCCACCCAGGCCCACTCCCCTACCCTATATTTACCCCTGACTAATGCACCTAATCTACACATCCCTGAATACTACGGGCAATTTAGCATGGCCAAGTCACCTAACCTGCACATCTTTGGATTGTGGGTGGAAACCCATGCAGACAGGGTGAACATGCAAACTCCACGCAGACAGTCACCCAAGGCTGGAATTGAATTCAGGTCCCTGGCACTGTGAGGCAGCAGTGCTAACCACTGAGTCACAATGCCACCAATGTTTATAACATTGCATTCACATAACAGCAACTTATATGTATTTAAGGCCTTGAAAGCAATAAAAATCTCGTAGTGCTTCACAGAATCATTATAAAGCCAAATTTGCCATGGTCCAAATTTAAGAGTTTTAAAATCAAAGTGTTAACTCCATAAGAAATAGGAACAGGAGTCAGCCGCTTGGCGCCCTGAACCAGCTGATTTAGCTTCCACTTTCCTGCATTTTCCCATCATCCTTGATTTCCTTGTTGATTGAGAATATGTCTACCTCAGCCTTAATATACACAAGGACTCTGCCCCACAGATCTCTGTAGCAAGAAGTTCCAAAACTTCACAACCCTGTGAGAGTAGAAATTCTCCTCATCTCAGTCTTAAATTGGCACCCCTTCATTCTGAAACTACGCCCTCTGGTCTTCGACTCTTCAATGAGGCTAAACATCCTCTTAGCATTCACACTGTCAATGCTTTTAAGATTTCTACGTGTTTCAGTGAGATCACCTCTTATCCTTCTAAATTCCAATGAGTAGAGTCTCAACCTGTTTAATCTTGGCTCAAAGTACATGGATACCAATGATCATCCAAGTGAACCTTCTCTGAACTGTCTCCAATGCAAAACTCACAGCACTCCAGATGTGGTCTCACCAGCACTTTGTGTAGTTGCAGCCAGACTTTCTATTCTTATATTCCAATCCTCTCGAAGTAAGGGCCATTAGGCTTCCTGATTACCTGCTTCACCTGTGTGCTAGTTTTTTGTGTTTTGTGCACATGTACTCCCAAGTCACTTTGTGTTGAGGCTTTCTGTAGTTTCTCTCCATTTAAATAATTCTTCCTTTCAAACTGAACAATTTCAAATTTGTCCACATTATAGTCCATTTACCAACTTTTTCAAAACTGGAGAAACTTGGCATTCTCACCAGCTATAGCAAAGCCCACCCTGGCACCACAGTGGATAACATTATCACTGCGGGGAAGTCTATTATCAACTTATCAGACCACACCCTTCGACCGGAAGAGATTGAAGTCCTGAGAAGGGGTCTCAACTTCTGCCCCACCACCAAAATGGACCCGTTGGTTCTGGCAGCAGACACGGAGGAGTTCATCAGACGAATGAGACTCCGGGAATTCTTTCAAGATGCCAGCAGTGATCCCAATGAGCCCACTGATGAACTGGTACAGTCATCACAGGAATCTGTAGAGGAGCGACCAAAGAAGGTGTCAACCTGGACCCCACCGGAGGGCCGCTGCCGTCAGTAAATATATAAATGCCAGATTCATCAGCCGTACCCAAAGGTAGAGCAAAACATTACCTGTTCACAACACAATGCCATCCAGGCTCTCAAAACCAATCACAACATTGTCATCAAACCAGCAGATAAAGGAGGAGCCAATGTCATTCAGAATAGAACAGATTACTGCAAGGAAGTTTAACGACAACTGAACAACCAGGAACACTACAGGCAACTACCAGCTGATCCAACCAAAGAACACACCCGTGAATTAAACACACTGATCAGAACTTTGGATCCAGTCCTTCAGAGTTCCCTACGTTCCCTCATCCCACGTACTTCTCATGTAGGCGACTTCTACTGCCTTCCAAAGATACACAAAGCCAACACACCAGGACATCCCATCGTATCAGGCAATGGGACCCTGTGTGAGAATCTCTCTGGTTATGTTGAAGGCATCTTGAAACTTAATGCACAGGGGATCCCCAGCTTCTGTCGCAATGCTACGGATTTCTTACAGAATCTCAGCACCCACGGACCAGTCATACCGGAAACATTCCTCGTCACAATGGACATTTCAGCACTCTACACCAGCATCCCCCACAATGACGGCATCGCGACAACAGCCTCAGTACTCAACACCAACAACTGCCAAACTCCAAACATTGTCCTACAACTCATCCACTTTATCCTCGATCACAACGTCTTCACCTTTGACAACCAGTTCTTCATCCAGACACATGGAACAGCTATGGGGACAAAATTTGCACCCCAATATGCCAACATCTTTATGCACAGGTTCGAACTAGACTTCTTCTCTACACAGGACCTCCAACCAACATTATACACAAGGTATATTGACGACATTTTCTTCCTCTGGGCCCATGGCGAGGAGTCACTGATAAAACTACACAGTGATACTATCAAGTTCCATCCCACCATCAAACTCACAATGGACTACTCTCTACTATCTGACTCATTCTTGGACACATGCATCTCCATCAAGGATGGACACCTCAGCATCACACTCTACCGCAAACCCACAGACAACCTCATAATGCTACACTTCTCCAGCTTCCACCCAAAACATATTAAAACAGCCATCCCCTATGGACAAGCCCTACACATACACCGGATCTGCTCAGATGAGGACGAACATGACGGACACCTGGAAGTACTCAGGGATGCCCTCGCAAGAATGGGGTACAATGCCCAACTCATCGACCGCCAGTTCCGACATGCCACAGCAAGGAACCGTAATGACCTCCTCAGGAGACAGACACGTGCTGCAACCGACAAGGTACCCTTCATTGTTCAGTATTTCCCAGGAGCTGAAAAATTACGCCATGTTCCTCGTGACCTGCAACACATTATCAATGAGGATGAGCACCTCACCAAGACCTTCCCCACACCTACACTACTTGCCTTTAAACAACTGCCAAACCTCAAACAGATTATTGTTCGTAGCAAGCTGCCCGGCTCTCAGGACAACTCCATACAACCCTGTCACGGTAGGCGCTGCAAGACATGTCAGAGTGTGGACATAGGTACCACCATTACGCGTGTGGACACCTCCCACGTTATACATGGCAGGTACTCATGTGACTCAGCCAATGTTGTTTATCTTATACATTGCAGGCAAGATGCCCGGAGGCATGGTACATTGGGGAAACCGAGCAAAGGCTACGACAACGGATGAATGGGCACTGCACAACAATCAACAGACAGGAGTGTTCCCTCCCAGTTGGGGAACACTTCAGTGGTCCAGGACATTCAGCCTCAGACCTTCGGGTGACCATCCCCCAAGGTGGACTTCGGGACAGGCAGCAGCAAAAACTGGCCAAGCAGAGGCTGATAGCTAAGTTCGGTACTCAACCGGGACCTTGGGTTCATGTCACATTACAGGTGACCACCATTGCACTATACACTCACACGGACACTCCTACACACACACACACACACACTCTCACACACACACACAGGCACTCCTATGCACACATACACACGGACACACAGACACGCACACAGACACCCACACACACCCTTACAGACACACACTCCCACACTCACACATACACCCCCTCACAGACTTAAGACACTCTGCACTCAATACACACACACATACACTTTCTCACACTCACAACCCCCAACCCAGACAGACACACACACGCAGACAGACAAAGACCCACATGCACGGATATATTTTGTGGGGTGAATTTGTACTTGCAGGGTTACATTGTACTTTGCTCAAAAACCGCATGCATTCATGTAGAACTCTGAGCTCAAAAACTGCATGAATTCATGTGAAACTCTGTTATCTCACTTTTTAGATTAGAATCAATCTAAACATCATGGCATAGACAGAGAACACAGGGACCAACACCTTCAACCTATTGTCTAGCTATCACCATTGTTAACAGCTAACCTGAGAATGCAACTTTTTAAAAAAAAGGTTTTGTGTTTTACACATGAAAGAAGTCAAACTATCACGGTGTTCTAACAGATGAAAGGCTTAACAGACAATCAATTTTTCAATGTATACTTTTAGTTACATCACACTGTAAATTTTTGCTATAAATTCTGTGTGTTAGGATTGAGCCCTCCACTATCACCTGATGAAGGAGCGTCGCTCCGAAAGCTAGTGTGCTTCCAATTAAACCTGTTGGACTATAACCTGGTGTTGTGTGATTTTTAACATTTAAAAATAGCTTGCTTCCCTTGTGAATACTTTTGTCCAAGACCCAAATTAACGTATGTTTTAAAGGGATATAATCTAATCAGGCTTTCTTGCATTAACAAAGAGTGAGTTTATTCATTACTAAGCACAGGAAAAATTAGAAACACAACACATGCACAAGATTAAAAAGAAAGGCAAGACCAAAAAGATAAAAGTTAATGAAGAAATATGGATCAGTCTTAAATTGAAAGACAGTCAAGGTGAGATAAAGTCCTTTTGTTGTCCTGTTTCCTTTTCTCTGGCTGCTCAATAGCTGATTTCTCGGACTCAGAGTAGGAGAAAGTCTTTACATGCAATGCAGGAGTTGACTAGGGGATACTCCTCCAACTGTAGCCTTCACAGCATGCTAACACTTGAGCCCAAGTAATACACATGAGGACATTCAGTCTCACTTGCACTTTCCAACAGTATTGAAGGTGGCTTTTTAACACCTGTCTTGTGAATTCTTCAAAGGGAAAATCACAAAATGTGTTGGCACTGTGGGATATTATCTTCAGGGCATGGCTTGCTGTTGAGAAGGGGTGGGTGGAGGTCATCACCTCTCATTATCTTTATAGTCACCAGAGATCATAGTGCAATCAGTTTTGACTTGTCTCTTTCCCCTTTGAAGGAGTATTGTTTGAAGTTCCTTTGTATATTTAGGTATGATATTCTGTGGGAATCTCTCCAGAAAGCCACCTAATTTGCATCCACAACCATTTTTGGCTTGAAATAACTCTTCAGAGGCTGGCAAATCACCAATCACTTCTTGTTTACAAAGTTAGAAATGACACAACACCAGGTTATAGTCCAATAGGTTTAATTGGAAGCACATTAGCTTTCGGAGCGACGCTCCTTCATCAGGTGAGATGAAGGAGTGTCGCTCCGAACGCTAGTGTGCTTCCAATTAAACCTGTTGGACTATAACCTGGTGTTGTGTGATTTTTAACTTTGTACACCCCAGTCCAACACCGGCATCTCCGAATCTTGTTTATAAAAGCATAGCCTTTGACAGTAGCACTGCCTCTCACTGAGTCAGGCATTCATGGAGCCCAATATCCCTGACTTTCATCCTTTTCTGTCAGCCAGGAGTCCCAGGGAGGGCTGAAATAGGAAGATGGAGCTAGGTTTAAATCATTCTGAATAGCCATAAAATGCCAGAAGTACTGTACCATCCACCATGGATTTCAAACAAACCGTGCAGCAGCATTTATTTTTCAATTTCCTTTGGAAATAAAATCTCGATATGATCTACCTTTACCTACTACAGGGGCAGCACGGTGGCTCAGTGGTTAGCACTGCTGCCTCACAGCGCCAGGGACCCGGGTTTGATTCCAGCCTCGGGCGACTGCCTGTGTGGAGTTTGCACATTCTCCCCATGTCTGCGTGGGTTTTCTCTGGATTCTCCGGTTTCCTCCCACAATCCAAAATATGTGCAGGCCAGGTGAATTAGCCATGCTAAATTGCCCATAGTGTTAGGTGCATTAGTCAGAGGGAAATGGGTCTGCGTGGGTTACTCTTCGGACGGTCAGTGTGGACTTGTTGGGCTGAAGGGCCTGTTTCCACACTGTAGGGAATCTAATCTATTTCAGATACACTAAGGATACTCAAAGTGAACTTTCATCAAATTTGTCTAAGAGCACATTCTTTATCCACGGCCAATGAAGTATAATGTGGATAAGTGCAAAGTTGTCCACTTTGGTATGAAAACAAAATGTTGGAATATTATTTAATAATGATGATTTGGAAATGTCAGTGTATAAAGGGACCTAAGTACTTTTGTATACTGCTCATTCAGATGCAGGAAGCAATTAGGAAGGCTAATGTTATGTTTTGGAGGTGCTGATGTTGGTCACAGTTAAAAATCACACAACACCAGGTTATAGTCCAATAGGTTTATTTGGAATCACTAGCTTTCAAAGTGCTGCTTCTTCATCAGCTATGTTAGCCTTCATTGCAAGAGTGTGTGAGTACAGCAGTAAGAAAGTCTTATTGCAACTGTACAGGGCTTTGGTACCTGGAGTATTGTGTTTTGTTCTCCTTAGTTAAAAAAAGACAAACTTGACATGGAGAAAGCTCAGCAAAAATTCATCAGGCTGATTCCTGAGATGGTAGGTTTGTAATAGGGGAAATGATTGGATCAACTGAGGCTGTATTCACTGAAATTTGGAAAATGAGAAGGGAGGTAGGAAAATGGATTCGAAGATAATCAGATCTGCCAATATTTCATTGAATGGCAGAGCAGACTCAGTGGGCTGAATGGCCTCCTTCTGTTCCTACGTCTAATGGATCACCATGAAACATATCAAATTCTGACAGGACTGAACAGACTAATGCAGGGATCGTGTTTTCCCTGGCTGGAGGCCCCAAGACAAAGGGCCATAATCTCAGGATAGGGGATAGGCATTTTTGAACTAAGCTTTAGAAAAAAATCTTTATTCATAAAATGGGGAAGCTGTGGAATTCTCTGCCATAGAAGGGTGTGGCAGCCAAGTCACTGAATATGTTTCTAGAGGCTAAAGACATCAAGGAATATGGATGGAGGGGCAGAGTAGGAGAATGGCATTGAGGTGGAGGGTCAGCTATGATCATGTTGAATGGTAGAGTGGGTTCAATAGGTTAAACTTCAACCCCTAGTTTCTGTGCTTCTATACTACTATGTCAGAAATTTATGGGACACGAGCCCATGATTTAAAAATTGCTGTAGGCAAGGGCCAATCTTCCCACTAAGTTTTAGAGAATCAGATTTATAATGACTCCTGAAAATTAGCTAAGATTACTTAAGAATCGAGATTTCTGTAGGATGTTTACAAGGATGTTGCCAGAATCTGAGCTACAGGGAGAGGCTGAACAGGCTGGGGCAGTTTTCCCTGGAGCGTCGGAGGCTGACCTTATAGAGGTTTACAAAATTATGAGGGGCATAGATAGGATAAATAGACAAGGTCTTTTCCCTGGGGTCAGGGAGTCCAGAACTAGAGGGCATAGGTTTAGGGTGAGGGGGAAAGATATAAAAGAGACCTAAGGGGCAACTTTTTCACGCAGAGGGTGGTACGTGTATGGAATGAGCTGCCAGAGGATGTGGTGGAGGCTGGTACAATTGCAATATTTAAGAGGCATTTGGATGGGTATATGAATAGGAAGAGTTTGGAGGGATATGGGCCGGATGCTGGCAGGTGGGACTAGATTGGGTTGGGATATCTGGGTCGGCGTGGACTGGTTGGACCGAAGGATCTGTTTCCATGCTGTACATCTCTATGACTCTACGTAGGAAAACGTTTGATTGATTGATTGATTGACTTGTTGTCACATGTACTGAAGTACAGCGAAAAGCTTTGTTTACAAGCAGTACAGGCAGATCATAGTAAGCAAGGATGTATAGCTCAAAAAGACTTGGACAGAGGTGTACAGATTACATCGCTTATTGAGGCTAGACAGTCCATTTATCAGTCTAATGATGGCCGGGAGGAAGCTGGTCCTGAACTTGCTGGTGCATGTGTTCAGGCTTCTGTATCTTCTGCCTGATGGAAGAGGTTGTAGGAGATCATTACCAGGGTGCAGTGGGTCTTTGATGATGTTGGCAGCCTTTCGCGGCAGGCTTCCATGGTGGTCTAGGACTGTGCACATCACCTTCTACAGTTTCTTACAGACCTGGGCAGAGCAGTTACCATACCAGCCATTATGCACCCGGACAGTATGCTTTCAATCGTCATCTGTCAACATTGGTAAGGGTCCTAATGGACATGCCAAATTCCCTGAGCTGCCTGAGGAAGATTAGATTAGATTAGATTTCCTACACTATGGAAGCATGCCCTTCAGCCCATACCGACTCCCTGAAGAGTAACCCACCCAGGCCCATTCCCCTTATTCACCCCGACTATGGGCTATTTAGCATGACCAATTCACTTAACCTGCACATCTTTGGATTGTGGGAAGAAACTGGAGCACCCGGAGGAAACCCATGCAGACGCGGGGAGAATGTGCAAACTCCACGCAGTCAGTTACCTGAGGCAGGAATCGAACCTGGGTCCCTGGTGCTGTGAGGCAGCAATGCTAACCACTGAGCCACCATGCCACCCCATTGTTGTGTTTCCTTGACCGTCACATCTATGTGGGAAGTCCAGTTGTCAGTTATCGTCGCTCCGAGGAACGTGATGCTCTCCTAAATGGGGGGAGGGGGGATTGTTCTTCTCCTTTCTTTCTGACATCAATGATCAGTTCTTTAATTTTGCTAATGTTGAGAGACAAATTGTTCTTATTGCACCATGTCACCAAGCCCTCTATCTCCCTTCTGTATTTTGACTCATTGTCATTAGATATCTGACCTACTATAGTTATGTCATCAGCGAACTTGTAAATGGTGTTCATTTGAAATTCGGCTACACAGTCATGGGTGTACAGTGAGT
Source organism: Chiloscyllium plagiosum (assembly GCF_004010195.1). NCBI lineage: Eukaryota > Metazoa > Chordata > Chondrichthyes > Orectolobiformes > Hemiscylliidae > Chiloscyllium > Chiloscyllium plagiosum. The sequence goes on along the minus strand of NC_057718.1, from coordinate 79,555,459 downwards.
ACAGTGGGGATAATATCAATTACTTTTAAGCAATGATTTATCCAGGATTTCCAAATTTAGAGCCGCAACCAATGGAACATTTTGTAATCAAAGTAAACACTAAATGTATTTGACTAGAACAAATTGCTATACAATATTACAATTATAAACTTATAAACGTAACTGTTATATGGGTGATATATCAAAATGGTTAATGCTGATGACTGCATTAATTCCTCTTGTATTATGCAACAGATTTTGAACCATACAGGCTGTATTTTTAAGACAATTTCATTAAATCGCAACTTGTCACTTTCTGGTTTTAAAGTACCAGCTCACCTTCAGTCTGAATTTTTACGTAATGGAGTCAGTCAGCAATTTGTATGTATAAAATACAGTAACATCAATAAGCATAGAATCCAGACCACATGTGCGAGTCTGTAATGTTGTAACCTTGTAAAACATTTGCATTGCAAATGAACTTAACATATCTGACTCAAGAAGAAATCAACTGTGTTATGTATTATGCAGACTAACATACATAGTAAACCACAAAACAGAATCAAGTCGTGCCCTATTGATATCCTAAGGACTTGCTGCTAAAAGACTGAACATCGTGGAATCTCGAAGAGGCTTAACCTGCTATCCTAGGCTTCCCAATAGTCTTAGCAACAATGTCTGACTTACTAATGCAACTCATACCTGATTGCTGTCATGCAATAAACTAGACATTTGAACCTTCCAATTAACGAGGACCTTAAAGAAGTTTATCCTTCTAAATTGTAAATTTCCATTGAAATATCCCTTTTTCTTTAACTCTACACAAATTTTGATTTAACCATGACTCTTCTCTAGAAGCCAGTCATGCTTGTCACAGTTCAATTGGGTGTGAAAAGCCACAGCATTAGATCAGAAGCCAGCAGTAGTAGCATGCTGAAAGTCTCACCTACACCACAAGGCAAGCTGTCCTTTTTAATATTGATTGCAGTAATTTTGTACCATTTTCACTTATCAAAGGTTGCCCAAATGCCAGCTGTTTCTCCCAGTTCAATCAGCAACCCTTTCACCGAAAGGTCAGAAATAGGTCTAGACTCCAATTTTGAGAATCTTTCCCCAAGATAAGTGGATCGCAATTTAGTAAAACAATTTTCAGGGCACTGGAGAGTGTAGTTTTCAGTGTTTCCAGAAGGTTATCTCTGAGTAAATTGCACCGAGCTTCCTATTTGGAAAATTGACATAAAGCAGAACCACAATATTGAACTGAAACATGGGTAAACTTGAGCGACTATTTATACTGCAGCATACAGTAAGTAACAGATCAGTGCAGTCATGTGGTGATAATTGCACCAACCGTCACTGATAACAACAGCTCCTGTCATTCACCATAGTCATCTAACTCATGTTTCCAAACCTTCCATTAAAGATCAGCTGCAACAGTTGACTTAAAGTGGCACTCTGTCCTAAGACCTTACACTAACTATAATTTAATGTGGAACATTCAAAATAAAGAAACTGTTGGATTCCAAATAGTCTGATAAGATTTATTAGCTATAGAAAATAGAAAGGGTCTGAGTTGAATTGGGTATGACTTCTACATTATTTTATGTTAGAAGAAGTTATAAATATATACATTTTCTGTTGTCTTATTGTAAAAGTCCATATTACAGAATGAAAATACCCTTGTTTATATAATTATAATCTAAGGAGACCCCAAAGTGCTTCACATCGATTGCATTACTTTTTGAAGGATAGTCCCTGACATTATATAAGCAAATGAATCAGTTAATTTGCCTACAGTAACTTCCCATAAAAAGTGAATGCAATGAATGATGAGTATCTGGTTGTTCAGTATTTCATAGAAGATCATAGAATCCCTACAGTGTGGAAATGGGCCCTTTGGCCTAACAGGTTCACACCAACCCTCCAAAGAGTAACCCACCCCATTATCCTGCATTTACCCCTGACTAATGCACCTAACCTGTACACTATGGGCAATTTAGCATGCCAATTCACCTAAGCTGCACATTTTTGGAATATGGGAGGAAAGCAGAGGACCCAAAGTAAACTCATGCAGATACAGGGAGATTGCACAAATTCCACACAGAGAGTCCCCAGAGGCTGGAATTGAACCCAGGTCCCTGGCACTGTGAGGCAGCAGTGCTAGCCACTATGCCACACCGTAAGCATTAAATTCCCAAGTGCTAATGTAAGTTAGTAAGCAATGTTTTTGATTTATTAAGAATTTTCTATGGAACTGATTTTGATGTTAACTGCCCATGGTGGAGAGATGGGTAGATAGTTAAATCATCCTGAGTGCTTTACCCCAATAAATTCCTGCTTGTTTCATGCTAATCCAGATTTTGATCTGTTCATAAAAGGCCATAATGGCACTGACCAAAAACCAAGACTTTCCTCCTTTAAATGTACAGATCGGAGAGCAACAATATAATCGTCCTGACTGCAATTTAAATCCTGGTCTGAGTAGAGTGACTGCTGCAGCTTTCCAAATGCATAAGGATAATGGAAACAGAATTGGAAACCAGACAAGACCACTCCAGATAAATTTCATTTTTCTTGTCAGGCCATGGGAAACAAAAAAGAAAGTTTACACCTTTCCTGACCCAACTTAATCTTCATTACCTCTCAGAGTCTTTTTCCTGTGACTTTCCTATCTGTTGGAAGTATTCCTTCTGTCGTGACTGGTGGCAACCCTGCTGCCTGAACCTCTATTCTTACCCACCAGCTACTACTGTTATCCACAATTTCAGATGAGTTCCTGAAAATTAAGAAGTAGCCCTTGAGAAAATCTCTTGATGGTCTTCTGACAAGTGATTAAGCCAATTCAACATATCCTTTTGAGGTGAATTATGATTGAGAATATTTTAAGATATACCCATTTAAAAGTGTGTATAAAGACATGAGTGAGGATCAGGAGTCAGCCATTTGACTCCTTGAGCCTTCTGTGCCATTCAATAAAATCATGATTTCAAAGTGGCCTCAACTCTACATTCTCGCCCTTCACTGATAATGTTTGACTCCATTAAGAGTTAACAATTTATCTTCCTCTGCCTTAAAAGTGTTCAGTTACCCTGTATCCACCATTCTCTTAGAGAGTTCTACTCATGACTTCTGAGAGAAAAAATACTATCCTCATCTCATGATCAATGGAAACATCTTATTTTTAAACACTAATTTGTTCTTCCAAAAGGAGAAATATTCTTTCTGGGTATATAACCTCTCTTGAATTTATATGCTCACAGCACCAGGGTCCCAGGTTCGATTCTGGCCTCGGGTGACTGTCTGTGTGGAGTTTGCACATTCTTCCCATGTCTGCATGGGTTTCCTCCGGGTGCTCCAGTTTCCTCCCACAGTCCAAAGATGTGCAGGTCAGGTGAATTGGCCATGCTAAATTGCCCATAGCGTTAGGTGCATTAGGAAAATGGGACTGGGTGGGTTACTCTTTAGAGGGTTGGTGTAGACTTGCTGGGCCGAAGGGCCTGTTTCCACACTGTAGGAAATCTAATCTCACACCTGTAAATTCATTCCTCTGTGCTAAAATACCTTCACGTGCAATTTTATTTTAAGTCAGTTTAATTTTTTAAGAGCAAAATTTTGGTTAGAAAAATGGAGGATGTTGTCACATGATACATGAAATAAGAAGTCATGCTCTAGAGAAGATATTGCAGAATTCTGAAGTACAGACAAATCTGGACTTTTTGGTTCATGAATCACAAAAACATAATGTACGGTGTATGAAGTAAAAAAGAAGGCAGATGAAATGCTGTTTATTGCAAGGTGAATAAAATAGGAATGTTTTGCTACAGCTTATGCAGCATTAGTGAGGCCACATCTGGAGTACTGCGTACAGTTGTCACCTTCTTATTTAAGAAAGCATTAGAAGCACTGGAAAGAAGGATTATGCATCTGGTTCCTTGGAGAGACTAGAACCAGGGAATGCAGTTAAAATAACCAGTCTCCCCTTTAAGATGGAATGAGTAGAGGTTTTATTTTACCTCTTAGAGGGTCACTGATCTGTGGAATCTTCTCCCTAGAGAGCAGTGGAGTCAGGGTCTTTGAATATTTTTAAGACTACATTAGATAGATTATTGATCAACAAGGAATTCAAGGTAAATAGAATGTAGACAGGAAAGTAGAGGCCACAATCAGATCAGCCATGCTGTTATCAAATAGCAGACAGGGTGAAAGGGCCAAATAATTCACTAAATTCATGTACAGTATCTTCTCACTGGGATATGGAAAAGGAGCTAGCATAAACCGTAAGAAAAAGGAAGCGACCTAGATTAGAAACAGGCAAGAATATTTGTTGAAGAATTTGAAATTATTTTATCCCTCAGTATTCCTTCAATCATTTCTTACTGATATAGGGATAGAAATATAAAGTAATATATAAATTGCTTTGGGTATTACCTAGATCAGATTTTTCACATGGACATGCTGCCTGCTTCCTTCTGAAGAAAAAGTATTTATTTAGTGGTTTTCACATGCTGAGGATGTCCTGAAGTGTTTTGAAGGCAATGATCTAATTTTGAAGTGGGGTATTTGCTGTCTTGCAGACAAAGGATAAATGAAGCATTGAAATAACTGTCTAGATAATCCCGTCATGTTTTGTGCTGGTGTGGTTAATGGATAAAGATTGGCATGCACAATGATAGAACTTTCCTGTTACTCATTAAAGAATATCATGGGGCCTTTTATGTACACCATAGTGGATGAATAGGGATTTAGTTCTCCATCAAAAATGAAAAACAATGGAAGTAACAGTTGTTTGCGTTGATTCACTTCAAAATGACACTGCATAGACAATGTAAATGTCAGTACGTGGTCTATGTAAATTTGCCAGCAGCATAAGCAGCTGTCAGCACTGCTGCAACAATTTTTTCCCCTCAATGCTGTTCAGAGCTGCACCAAAGCCAGTCTTAAATTGATGATACTCTGGGTCAGAGAGAAGGACATCACCACTGAGCCAGACAGATTGAATCATACAGCACAGAAGAGACCCTTTGGTCCAAATCATCCACGTTGACCAGACTTACAGTCAGATATATTAATTATTGGACACGAACTGTAGAAGAGCAAAGCAGCTGAGTTCAAATTCCCATGGATTGGCTGCAACTTTGAAAAGCTAATTGGAGCTAATTCTTCAATGATAGAGACGCGCTATTTAGAGAAATGAAGTAATCTTTAAAGTGATGTGCAAAAGAAGCAAGGGTGATGTGAGAAAAGCAACTTGTTTACATAGCAAGTAATCAGGATAGAGAATGCACTGCCTGTAGTGTGGTTCAATTGAGGGTTCAAAATGGCGTTGGATGATTATTTGGATAGAAATAGTATGCAAGGCTTTTGTGGCACAGTGGTAATTTTTCTATCTCTGGGCCAGGAGGCCTTCTTTAAGTCCCACCTGCTCTAGATGCATGCAGTAAGATCTCTGACCAGGTTGCTTAGAAAAATGTCTGTGCAAGGTTGTGGGGAGAAAGCAGGAGATTTGCACAAGGTGATGATGCTTGTTGAAAGAGTCAAAAAGTGTGGCGCTGGAAAGGCAGCATCAGAGGAGTAGGAGAGTCAACGTTTCAGGCATAAGCCCTTCATCAAGAATGTGTTGAAAGAGCCAATACAGCACAATGGTCAAATGGCCTCTTTCTGTGCTGTAACAATTCTGCGACTCAGTGATTCTGAGAACAGCATTGAAGACTATTGACACATTTAGAATCAAGAAACAAAATCCATGCATTTGAAAGATTTAAAGAAACAACTTACCTTGTTGTCTTGGCATTAAGCCAGGTTGCATTATCATAAAGGTGTATATTTGCAAATATGAGAACATATTTACAATGAAGTGTCACTTATGCTACCTATCTGTCAAGTGATCATCAGTAAACTGCCTTGTGATAGACAGAAGACTATTGTTGACACAATGATGGGCCTACAACACTGTCCTGAGGAATGCATGCTCGTTGTGCAATTAATTAATCTGAAATACGTAATATTTGAAAGTAAAGGATATTAAATACTGAAAACCTAGAAGTAACGTGAAAAAAAATCACAAGTTACCTGTGCTGTGTGTAAAATGGTCAGATTGCAATATGAGTGATAAAGGAGAAAGTGAGGTCTGCAGATGCTGGAGATCAGAGCTGAAAATGTGTTGCTGGAAAAGCACAGCAGCTCAGGCAGCATCCAAGGAGCAGGAGAATCGATGTTTCGGGCATGAGCCCTTCTTCAGGAATTCCTGAAGAAGGGCTCATGTCCGAAACGTCGATTTTCCTGCTCCTTGGATGCTGCCTGACCTGCTGCGTTTTTCCAGCAACACATATGAGTGATAAAGTAAACAATTAGATTGCATTAGTCGACAAGTTCAGTAATACCTAGAATTGTAAATTGTACAATGCTTTGCTACAAATTGTATAAATTGTACAGTGCTTTGCTACATGATGACCACATGTGGCAAAGCATCGGACAATTTACAAGGAAGAGAGCAATTTCCTTTCTTGATTAATTAGCTCTTATTGTGAACAATAAAAACATTACACTTTGTAATCTTATTTTCTTTTTTATTGCTTAATAGCTGGCTGCCCAGACTCACTGATTAAGGAAGTGCATCACTTCAGAATTCTTGGGAGTGACGAGGTGAGTGTATTGTTATAGCTGCTCCTCACCTGCGACCCTCTAATGCAAGCCTCTAATGAGACCATTTCTATTCTGTCTCCAAGGAACTTTTGTTTGCTTTTTAAATTCCAGTGTCTTAAAGTGGAGAAAACACCAGTCATGACAGATTATTCATTAGTACATTTGCTGTCTGTCAACACTTTTCAGCTTTGTAGCCAGCTTCATAAGGGTCCCAAGAATAGTTGAAATCAATCTTGTCACAGGTGGATAATGAAAATGTATAACAAACTAGATGAATGATTAGAGATCAGTATTCTGTTTTAATTTATTGATTTAAATGATCCTAATTTACCACAACAGTGCTAAATATTTAGCACTTTCGAAAGCAAAATGAAAGTAACTCCACTCAGAGTTTGAGATAAATGGAACATTTGTGTTCCTGGACATGTTGTCATCTAATCCCTGGGCGATTTACAACTGATAGTCTTGAAAGATTTAATAAAGTGTAGGTTAAAATCTAGCAGAGGGTAAAGTGGCTTGAGTTAGTGCAATAGTGACCATAAAATTTGGTCATCTTTCCTAATACTGTCTTATGTGGCTCAGTGTAACATGTAATCTGATAGTGCTCTTATGAAGCACCTTGAGACAAAAACGAACATACATTTTTATGTACACTTTCTATGAAGCTATGATCACCATGGCAATATCTCCAGAGGATTATAGATTTGTGATTATAGGTTCCAGCCTCCTGGCTGACGAGAGACACACGCATGGAGATGCTGCCTTTGTAAGGTTTGTTTCTAGAAGAAACTGTAGTGATTGTAACAAGGTCAGCCAGGTGAATTTCATAGAATATATTTCCTGATTGGGCTGTTAACCTGATCTAATCAGGTAACCATGGCTGACAGGTGTAAACAGAAGTGTCAGCACTGCCGCAGTTAGGCAGTAGTGTGGGAAAAGAGAGAAAAAAGGAGAAAAACAGAAATGTCAAAGGTTCTGTGAGAGCTGGCTTTGAGGAAGTCAGACCAGTGTCAAGTATTATGCATGTGTAAATAAAGGGTGACTTGGTGACGGGATATCAGCCTCTGTGGAGTTATTTAGTGGCAATGGAAGAAAAACAATTTCTTGAAGAATTTCACTCGCAACAATTGTCTTTGAGTTGGAGTAAGCATTTTTGGCATCATGACTTGTTCAATCCTGCCATCAAAGACTGGGCCCAGTATGTGGAAAGAATGTGTTACTTTTTCTGGGCAAAAAACATCGGGGCAGATGAAAAGCAATGAGTAATTCTCCTGATGCCTTGTGGAGCCAGAGCTTTTTTGGTTATAAGGAGCCTCATATTTCCTGAGGCACCAGATGCTAAACCCTGTCAAGAGTGGACAGATTTAGTTAAAGAATATTATGACCCCAAGCCTCCTCTACTTCTGAGATGCTATCAGTTTTACTTGGCAGTTCAAGAATCCATGTTGGGAATTTTGTCGAAGTTAAGACAATTGGCAGAGTAATGTGGCTTTGGTTTAAACCTCAATAAGATGCTGAGAGACCGTTCGGTGTGTCGGATTAATGATATAACTATGCAAAAGTGCCTACTAGCTGAAGCCCAACTGGACTTCAAACAGGCACTACAGGCACTATCATTAGAAAATGCAGCAAATTGAGATATGAGCTCTCGGGTATGCTTATGAAAATGGATACCCTCACCAGGCCAACTGAGCTTGGGGGACATCACTTGAGTAAAGCCAACTGTATAACCTCACTCAGGACATATCCTAAATAGAGGGACTCAAATGGCACCAGAGTGCCAGTGCCAGACATAAGACTCCTCAAACTGAGAGAGACAGTTTATTTCAGAGGACAAAGTTTGGTGCCAAAATCATGGAAATGGCCCTGCTAATAGGGCAGGATGGTGGCCACTCCATTTCAGATGGAGTTCAGCAATGTAGGCACAAGACTGAGGAATGGTCTCATGAAGGCCTTTAAGAATATGAAAGGGTTTGCCAGGGCACACATTCTTCACAGGGATGAGGAGGGTTGGGATAAATTCTGAGGAATGGTCACTCGACCCAAAACATTAACTCTGATTTCTCTCCACAGATGCTGCCAGACCTGCTGAGCTTTTCCAGCAATTTCTATTTTTGTCCGAATCTCTCTGTTGGTCTTGGTCCATTCCTTTTATGAGCTATTTTCTCCTTTCAGAAAGGTGAACACTGTTAACCACCCTACGCAGACAAGTACAATGCACATACCAGTGTAGTCCAGCAGTCCATGAGAGGGGCATACAAATGTCTCCTGTGTGAGATTGTTCTCAAGGGCCCTTGCTGGAGTCATCAAACACTGGTGTCTGTCACTGAGGTCTAGTGAAGCCCCTTAACTAAGTAGTCACTCCCTTTCCACCAAAGTCATCCTCTTGCATTTAAACATGCAAGGTGCAAAGGGAAAACATGAAATGGATTGTTCACTCTGATGGATGGAATGAGGTCATTGATTCCCTTGAAGTATTGCAGTCAGTTTCTGGAGGTGTCCCTGGGTTGCTGACCTCCTCTGCAATCTCTGTATAGGCTCCGTCACTTGGGCCAATACATGGGGTAGCTCAAAGATAGAAGACAGAGGGTGGTGGTGGAGGGTTGTTTTTCAGACTGGAGGCCTGTGACCAGTGGAGTGCCACAAGGATTGGTGCTGGGTCCACTACGTTTGTCACTTACATAAATTATTTGGATGCGAGCATCAGAGGTACAGTTAGTAAGTTTGTAGATGACACCAAAATTGGAGGTGTATTGGACAGCAAAGAGGGTTACCTCAGATTACAACAGGATCCTGACCAGATGGGCCAATTGGCTGAGAAGTGGCAGATGGAGTGTAATTCAGATAAATGCGAGGTGCTGCATTTTGGGAAAGCAAATCTTAGCAGGACTTATACACTTAATGGTAAGGTCCTAGGGAGTGTTG
>NC_057718.1:79502777-79545888 GCF_004010195.1 Chiloscyllium plagiosum | reverse complement strand
ACTTGAAAGGGTTCAGAAAAGATTTACAAGGATGTTGCCAGGGTTGGAGGATTTGAGCTATAGGGAGAGGCTGAACAGGCTGGGACTGTTTTCCCTGGAGCGTCGGAGGCCTTATAGAGGTTTACAAAATTAAGAGGGACATGGTAGGGTAAATAGGCAAAGTCTTTTCTCTGGGGTTGGGGAGTCCAGAAGTAGAGGGCATAGGTTTAGGGTGAGAGAGGAAAGATATTGAAGAGACCCACGGGGCAAGGTTTTCACACAGAGGGTGGTACGTATATGGAATGATCTGCCAGAGGAAGTGGTGGAGGCTGGTACAATTGCAACATTTAAGAGGCATTTGGATGGGTATATGAATAAGAAAGGTTTGGAGGGATATGGGCCGGGTGCTGGCAGGTGGGACTAGATTGGGTTGGGATATCTGGTCAGCGTGGACGGGTTGGACCGAAGGGTCTGTTTCCATGCTGTACATCTCTATGACTCTATGACTCTATGGAGGAATATAAACTGTCATCCTTGCAAAAAGGAGAATCTGCTTGGAAATATTTCTGAGCTATGTGGCCATCCAAAGTTTTCTTTCTGACATTCTGCCTGCTACTTTCCTTCCTATTTTAAAACATCCTGACAGTCTAAGAGATAAGCGAAAAACCTATATAGAAATTTCTGGAGAAACTCAGCAGGTCTGACAGCTTTGGTGAAGAGAAAATGGAGTTAATGTTTCAAGTTCAATGACCCTTCTTCAGAACAATATCCAATTATAATGGGAGCTAGCGAGTTTTGAGAAGATTTGTAGCTCAGGTTAAGGTTCTAGATGTAGGTTTGCTCACTGAGCTGCGAGGTTTGTTTTCAGATGTTTCATGAGTATACTAGGTAACACTATCAGTGAGCTTCTGGTGAAGCGCTGATGTTATGTCACGCTTTAGTTTCGAGCACACGCTGCAGTACAAAGGAACTGCAAAGAGCAGAGGAAATCACCTATATAGCGTATTCAAAAAGAACAGGCACCCAATGAACACAGTCCACTGATTTCTCAGCAACAAACTCAAACAAGCAGACAAAATGCACCCAGAAACCCGAGCCAGTCTCCCCAACGTCAAAGATATGTCAGAAATGACTGCCAGACTACACAGATCTTTTGGCATCATGGTAACCCACAAACTCACCAACACTAAAATAGCAGCTAATAAACCTAAAAGACCCAATCTAGACAACAAGCAAAATGAACATCATTTACAAAATACCTTGCAAGAACTGTATCAAACACTACATTGGACAAACAGGCTGAAAACTGGCCACCAGAATACATGAACATCCACGAACCACAAAAAGATATGACCTATTATCATTAATATCCTTACATACAGATGAGGAAGGACACCAGTTTGACTGGGACAACACATCCATCCTAGGATAAGCCAAACAGATACACGCACGAGAATTCTGAGAAGCATGGCATTCAAACCAGAACTCTATCAACAAACACATCGACTTGGGCCCCATTTACCACCCTCTAAGAAAAAGAACAAGAAATGACATCACCAAAATCGGAAATGACATCAACATGGGGAATGACATCACCACAGGAAATGACACCACCAGCCCAAGAAAACCTAAACATGTAAATATAAAGCAGGACATAACATCAGCACTTCACTGGAGGCTCACTGATGATGTTACCTCGAATGGTGACGAAAAATCTGGAAACAAACCTTGCAGCTCAGCAAGCAAACTTATATCCATAATGGGAGTTGTCAGTCCTTATATACAAAGGAACCTCGATTATCCAGCATTCGATTATCCGAATATCGACTTATCTGGCAAGATCGCAAGGTCCTGATGCTCGGCTAAACAATGTTATCTGGCATTGGATTATCTGGAATTAGATTAACTGAACAAAATACTCCAGCCTTTGTCATATAGTCATAGAGCCATAGAGAAGTACAGCACGGAAACAGACCCTTTGGACCAAATCGTCTTCGCCGACCAGATATCCCAACTCAATCTAATCCCTCCTGCCAGCACCCGGCCCATATCCCTCCAAACCCTTCCTATTCATATACCCATCCAGATGCCTGTTAAATGTTGCAATTGTACTAGCCTCCACCACTTCCTCTGGCAGTTCATTCCATACTTGTGCCACCTTCTGCATGAAAAAGTTGCCCCTGAGGTCTCTTTTATATCTTTCCCCTCTCACCCTAAACGTATGCCCTCTAGTACTGGACTCCCCCACCCCAGGGAAAAGACCTTGTCTATTTACTTTATCCATGCCCCTCATGATTTTGTAAACCTCCAAAAGGTCACCCCTCAACATCCAGGGAAAACAGCCCCAGCCTATTCAACCTCTCCCTATAGCTCAAATCCTCCAATCCTGGCAACATCCTTGTAAATCTTTTCTGAACCCTTTCAGGTTTCACAACATCTTTATGATAAGGAGGAGACCAGAATTGCACGCAATATTCCAACAGTGGCCTAACCAATGCCCAGTACAGCCGCAACATGACCTTCCAACTCCTGTACTCTATGCTCTGACAAATAAAGGAAAGCATACCAAATTCCTTTTTCACTAACCTCTCTACCTGCAACTCTACTTTCAAGGAGCTATGAATCTGCACTCCCTAGGACCTTACCATTAAGTGTATAAGTCCTGCTAAGATTTGTTTTCCTAAAATGCAGCACCTTGTATTTATCTAAATTAAATTCCAAATGCCACTCTTCAGCCCATTGACCCATCTGATCAAGATCCCATTGTAATCCGAGGTAACCTTCTTCGCTGTCCACTACACATCCAATTCTGGTGTCATCTGCAAATTTACTAACTATACCTCTTATGCTTGCAGCGAAATCATTTATATAAATGACAAAAAATCGTGGACTCAGCACCGATCCTTGTGGCACTCCACTGGTCACAGGCCTCCAGTCTGAAAAAGAATCCTCAACTACCACCCTCTATCTGCTACCTTTGAGCCAGTTCTGTATCCAAATGGCTATTTCTCCCTGTATTCCATGAGATCTAACCTTGCTAACCAGTTTTCCATGGGGAATCTTGTCGAATGCTTTACTGAAGTCCATATGGATCACGTCTACCGCTCTGCCCTCAACAATCCTCTTTGATACTTCTTCAAAAAACTCAGTCACGTTTGTGAAACATGATTTTCCACGCACAAAGCCATGTTGACTATTTCTAATCAGTCCTTGCCTTTCCAAGTACGTGTAAATCCTATCCCTCGGGATTCCCTCCGACAAGTTGCCCACCACTGACATCAGACTCATCAGTCTATACTTCCCTGGCTTGTCCTTACTACCTTTCTTAAATAGTGGCACCTCTTTAGCCAACCTCCAGTCTGCCGGCACCTCACCTGTGACTATCAATGATACAAATATCTCAGCAAGAAGCCCAGCAATCATTTCCCTAGCTTTTCACGGAGTTTGAGGGTACACCTGATCAGGCCTTGGAGATTTATCCAATTTTATGCATTTCAAGACATCCAGCACTTCCTCCTCTGTAATATGGACATTTTTCAAGATGTCACCATCAATTTCCCTACATTCTATATCTTCCATATCTTTTTCCACAGTAAATACTGATGCAAAATACTCTTTTAGTATTTCCCCCATCTCTTACGGCCCCACACAAAGGCCGCCTTGCTGTTCTTTGAAGGGCCCTATTCTCTCCATAGTTACCCTGTTGTCCTTAATGTATTTATAAAAACCCTTTGGATTCTGCTTAACTGTATTTGCCAAAGTTATCTTATGTCCCCTTTTTGCCCTCCTGATTTCCCTTTTAAGTATACTCTTGCTGCCTTTATACTCTTCTGAGAATTCACTCAATCTATCCTTTCTGTACCTGACATATGCTTCCTTTGTTTTCTTAATCAAACCCTAAATGTCTTTAGTCATCTCGCATTCTCGATAGCTACCGGCTTTTCCTTTCACCCCAACAGGAATACATTGTCTCTGGACTCTCGTTATTTCATTTCTGAAGGATTCCTATTTTCCAGCTGTCCCTTTACCTGCAAACATCCATTCCCGATCATTTTTTGAAAGTTCTTGCCTAATACTGTCAAAATTGGCCTTTCTCCAATTTAGAACTTCAACATTTAAATCTACTCTATCCTTTTCCATCACTATTTTAAAACTAATAAAATTTGGTCATTGGTCCCAAAGTGCTCCCCCACTGACACCTCAGTCACCTGCCCTGCCTTATTTCCCAAGTGTAGGTCAAGGTTTGCACCTCCTCTAGTAGGTACATCCACATACTGAATCAGAAAATTTTCTTGTACATGCTTAATAAATTCCTCTCCATCTAAACCCTTAACACTATGCCAGTCCCAGTCTATGTTTAGAAAGTTAAAATCCCCTACCATAACTACCCTATTATTTTCACAGATATTCTTACAGAGATCTTACACATTTGTGTCTCAATTTCCTGCTGGCTATTATGGGGGTCTATAATACAATCCCAATAAGGTGATCATCCCTTTCTTATTTCTTAGTTCAAACCAAGTAACTTCCCTGGATGTATATCTGGGATATCCTCCCTCAGTACAGCTGGATTGCTATCCCTTCTCAAAAACACCAATCCTCCTCCTCTCTTGCTTCCCTTTTGTCCTTTCTGTAGCATTTGTATCCTGGAACATTAAGCTGCCAGGCCTGTTCATCCCTGAGCCATGTTTCTGTAATTGCTATGGGTTCCTCTGTAAATTTGATACAGTTTCTTCTCCATTACATCTACTGACTGTTAATTGGCCAGCCCTGGAACATTCCATGCAACCAGTAAAGCCCCACCCAAGGAGGAGAAGTTGCTGCTTCTGTTACAGTGGGACTGTAGTCTTATCATAAAATTCACTGCTTTGTCGTTGCCACTATTTGACAAATGTATATCTTATCTAATGATGTCTTTGAGATGGCTGTGCATGGCAAGGTTACGTAGGAGAAGTTATTTTCTCTGAAACCAGAGGTATCAATAATTACTGCATATCATCTCTGTTGACATATTCTAACTATGAAATGAAAATTATTAGAGATGTTTTGAATGATTTTTGAACTAAAAGTGAAGCTTGCTGCTGTGCATTACTTCATGAAGGCTGGCAAATTATTTGGAGAACTAATTCCAAGATGGTGTAAGAGTCAAACTAAATTTTAAAAAGTGAACAGCACATACTAAATTTATATATTAATTTGCAAAATTTGGAAATGAAAACATAATTAAATTAAGGTATTTCACTCCTTTAAACAAAAGCACTTTTATTAAGCAATTTCACAAATCATTGAATCCAATACCATATCTAATCTACGTTGTCATTACATGGAAGAATTGAACCTGTATCGCTGCAGAACCAATGAGCAGAATCTTGAGAGGCCTGTGTGTGGAGTAAGAGTTAATAGCATGAATCTAAGAGGTCATGACATAATGGTGATGCAAGATTACATGACTAGAGTGAGAAAGAGCTCATGGAGGAGATCTAGAGATGAATCTTAGCTTTTTTTGCCTAAGTCCAAATTTCATTGAATGTTTGTAAGGGATTCTGCAATTGGACCTAGCATGTTTACTTGCCATGTCTTACCAAACTCACCTCATCTTTACTCCTTGACCCAATTGCATCCCTCATGTCCTATTCCAGTCCTAATTTATTATGTACCCTTCCCCAAATAAGGTTAGATTCCCTATAGTGTGGAAACAGGCCCTTCGGCCCAACAAGCCCACACCGACCCTCCGAAGAGTAACCCTTACAGACCCATTCCCCTATCCTATATTTACTCCTGACTAATGCAGCTAACACAATGGGCAATTTAGCATGACCATTTCACTTGATGTGCATATCTTTGGATTGTGGGAGGAAACCCACGCAGACACAGGGAGAATGTGCAAACTCCACACAGACAGTCACCCGATGTGGGGATTGAACCCAGGTCCCTGGCACTGTGAGGCAGCAGTGCTAACCACTAAGCCACCGTACTGCCCATTCAGCGGATATCTGCCAAAACATCAGCATCTCTTGCAGCCTTGTCATCTTTAAAAGACTGCTGTGCACTTGAACAAGTACTGGCATTCCAAAACTACCCTGCTCAGTCAAAGACGTTATCAGAAGATGTCAGAGAAGTGTGAAAATGCACCACAATTCACCAGTGGGGACCTGGAGGTCCTAGTTAAGAAGCAAAAAAAGAGGATTCATCTTCCCAGAGGACTGTGAGAAGAGAACGAGCCACAAGAGTCTGACAAAATAAAAACCAAAAGAACTGCAGATGCTGTCGATCAGTAACAGAAATAGAAATTGCTGAAAAAGCTCAACAGGTCTGGCAGCGTCTGTGGAGAGAAGTCAGAATTAATGTTTCGGGTAAAGTGAGCTTTTCTCAGACACCTCCTCAGAACTGAATACTGAGGAAAAATCACTCAACCCAAAACGTTAACTCTGATTTCTCTTCACGGATACTGCCAGACCTGCTGAGCTTTTACAATAATTTCTGTTTTTGTACCAGACTCTGACAGCCTGGCCTGAAGTTACCATCCACTTAAGTCCCATTTCCACAGTCCAGATGAAGGGCCAGCCACGCCTTAAAAAGGTTAATGAACTGGGCCTGGGTAAGTGATCTATACAATCAGATGGCCAGACAAAGGATGGATGAGATATCATAATTTTACGAGAACGACCTGCAGCAAGTGATATGCACAACCTGAGAGTGTGGTGTGCGTCAATTTAATAATGGCTATCAAAATGGAATTGAATCATCATCTGAAGAGGGAAAATTTGCGAGTTGAGCGGCACTAGGTGAACTACTTTTACAGTCATCTGACATAGCCTCAAGGGTCTGAGCAGTGTTCTTCTGTGCAGTATCCAGTCCTTGATTTTCTGATTATATCTTCTGAGTAACCTGTTTGATGGGATTCTGCATGTGGTTCTTTAATTTCTAGGTTCCAAATAGACGGATATTGAAAATACTTTATAAATATATGTTGCGTATTGCTGACAGCAACACTGTTGGAAAGAGATTTATGTACTGATTTTCACACCCACAGAATATCCTAAAGTGCAATAGTACTGATGTTTTGTATGTAAATGCACAAACCAATATGTGCACAGCAAGGTCCCATAATGATTTACTCTGCTTTTGATGGTGTTGGTTTGGGGGAAATGTTGCCCAGGACGCTGGAAGAATTTCATTACTTTTTGAGTACTGCCTTAGGATCTCATGAGTTGATCTGAAAGAGCCGATAGAATCTTGATTTAATGCCTCATCAAAAATATAGCTTTTAAGACAGTGCGGCTTTCACAGTAATGAAGTTGCTATTGTATGTTCAAATTCTGGAGTGAGGGTTGAAGTAATCAGTAACAGGAATATAAGTACAAGCACTAATTCAAGAATGCATTTAAGCTTCAGTAGAAGTGTTTAGGTGAATTAGAATATCAAATAACAATGCTGACAAATTAAATGTATCCATTAAGTACACAGTAATCCAGTAAGCCTTTCTGTTTTAATGAGATATAAATGAAGTTCCAGGGTTTGTTGTTCAAACAATGTACGTAAACACAATCTTAGAAGAGAACTCCCCATTGCACCATTGTTTTTCTCTCATTTCTTATATTCTATTCTAAATTAACTGTTCGAGGAAACTATCCAATTTGTATCTAATTATTGGCAAAGTTGTGAGAATGAGCAATGTGGAGTAAGAATTGTAGGAAAGAGGAAGTTTGAACTGTAGAAAACATAGAATGGAGGAGCAGGAGTAGCCCTTTGAGCTTGGTCTACCATTCATTATGATCATGACTGATCATCCAACTCAGTACCTTATTCCTGCTTTCTCCCCTTATCCTTTGATACCTTCAGTCCTAAGAGCTATATCCACATCTTTCTTGAAAGTCTTCAATGTTTGGGCCTCAACAATTTCCTGTGGCAGTGATTTATACAGGCTCACCACTCTCTGGGTTAAATAATTCCTCCCCATCTCTGTCCTAAAAGGCCTATCTCATAGCCTTAGATTGTGACCCCTGGTTTTGAACATCCTGATCATTGAGAACATCCTTCCTGCATGTGACCTGTGTAATCCTGTTAGAATTTGAAAAGTTTCTGTGAAATTCCATACCCTCCCATTCTTCTAAACTCAGTTGGATATAGTCCTAACTGAGCCAGTCTTTCCCCTTACATCAGTCCTGCTATCCCAGGAATCAGTCCTGAAGAAGGGTTATGGCCAAAACATTGAATTCTCCTTCTCCTGATGCTGCCTGGCTTACTGTGTTCTTCCTGCCTTCTGCTTGTCTCTCCCAGGAATTAGTTTGGTAAACCTGTGTTGCATTCCCTTAATAGCCAGAAGATCATTTCTCAGATAGGGAGACCAAAACTGCAAACTGCACTCCAGGTGTGTATTCTCACTAAAGTCCTGTACAGCTGCAGCAATCCATGCCCCTATGCTTGAATCCTCGTGATCTAAATGCTAACATATCAGTTGCCACCTTCACAAGCAACTGCACCTGCAACATCACTTTCAGTGACTGGGGTACAAATACACCCAGGTCACTTTTTCAATCTATTGCCATTTAGATAATGATCTGCCTGCTTGTTTTTGCTACCAAAGTGGGTAACTTCACATTTATTCACATACTGCATCTGCCATGTATTTTACCCACTTACTTGACTTGTCCAAATCACACTGAAACTTCTCTGCATCCTCCTCACAGCATATCCTCCCAACAAACTTTGTGTCATCTGCAAACCTGGAGATATGACAGAGTTTCCTCATTTAAACCATTATTATGTATTATGAATCCTTGATCCTTGATCCCTGTGGTACCCCACTAGTGACTACCACTCAAAGAAAAAGATTCCTACTCTTTGTTTCCTGCTGCCAACTAGTTCTCAATACATTTCAATATATGACCTCCAATCCCATGCACTTTAATTTTACACATGAATCTGTTATGTGGGACCTTATTAAAAGGCTTTTGAAAATCCAAGTAAACCATACCCACTGCCTCCCCGCCCCCCTCCCCGAGGCTTTCCTGACTGGCCCAGGTTTAAAAAAACCCAATCAAGAACCTCATAGTCAACAAGGTCCACCTGGTCCCAATCACTACACCTATATTTGTCTTTACTAATTCTACAGAAGCTTTTATGATTAGTCTGCATGTTCCCTGCAAGCTTATTCTCATACTCTATTTTTCTCCTCTTAACAGTCTCTTTCTCTTGCTGGAATTTTAAACAGTTCCCAATTCTCAGTTTTGTTGCATTTTTTTTAACAACTTGTATACCTCTTCCTTGGATTTAATACTACCTGTAAGTTTCTACATTAGCCATGACCTGACCACATTTCCCATATTATTTTTATGCCAGACTGAGATCAATAATTTTTGCAATTCATCCATGTTTTATAAATGTTTGCCACTGTCTATTAACCAGCTGTTTGTATTTCAGCTATTTGTAACATATATAATGAGATTTAGTGTTATGTTTTGACATACTGCTTTTAATATCTTTAACAATAGTTGGTCTCGTATGGGGCCTGTGCAAAGATTCAGTCCACCTACCTATATGAATCGCTGTTAACCCACTGCTTTTTACGAGGGAGCCTGGCGTTATTCACTGATAGCACTTGAAGATTAAATTATTGTTCATGGTCACTCAGGAGTTATATGTCACTTAGGGTCTGTTAGTAATTGACCAGGATACAGTACTTTCATATTTCAGCCGAGTTGAATTTGAACTCCACGTCCGAGGAATAAAATGATATACCTTGCCTTTATATCAAGTTAGAAGCTTCCTACTTTTAAATGCATTGGAACAGAGCAACTCTATTTAGTATGTGTTATCCAATTTTATTTTTCAGAAGTCTGTCAGTATTATCCATTGTTTCAAGGTATTATTCAGGCTTTACTGCTTCTGTTAACTTGGTTGTTCAATTCAAGGCTGCAGCAGTAGCCAGAGTCCCCACCATCCCTGCTTTTTTTGGGGGTCTCTAGGAATGGGCAATTGACGTCCTGAATGCTGCTGCTTGAGACTCAGGAGCAACTGTCTTTGCTTGTATGTTTAGCAAAGCAGTACGCTGATTCTTGCGTCTTGTGAACAAGCTATTTGTTCTGGACCCTGCTGGTCTCTCAACTATCCAGAATGCCATGCAGGTATATTAGGGCCTCACAAGAGTGAGTGCAGAGGTGAGTGGGTTTTGTAATTCATGCCACCAGCTAATATGCCAAGCTCCAACCCACACCTGGGACATTTCCTGGATGAAGGAGGATGAGAACCCACTTTGAAAAAGGTCTCCCCTTTTCCAAGGATGCCCACCTTGAAGAATTTCTCCCCTCCTCCAAGGATATGCCCATCTTGAAAAAGTTCTCCTCCTCCTTCCACAAGGACCTCAGCGAGATTGACTCTGACTTCTCCAGCATCTGCAGGCCTCACAGTTTCCTGGAGAAAGGATTGGAGTCACTGGTCCTGTCACAAGGAAATCCCTCAGTAGGCCAGATGCCTGAAGACATCCTTTCAGCAGCACAGTGAAAGATTTGTGCTCCAGGGAGGCTTTGAGGCCCTCTCTGCCAGCCTTCCTCAGGATATCTTGAGGAAGAGTTATCTGGTGCCCTGGCTGCAGCGGGCATTTCCGAATGTAAAAGTTCTGAATGTTGGAGAGTATTTGCCTCAAAATAAAGAAGCCCTTTCTATCTTTCTGGCTTGAACTGCAGGCTGCTGCTTTGCAGTACTGGAGGACCTCCTGTTGGCAGCTTTGACAGCTTATTCGCCATCCTTAGTTGATACCAAGTCTGCCTTCTGACCACTATTTGGCCAAATCAAGTGAAATCACAACAGGATGACTGTTACAGACACACATTTGATGTAGATGTTGAGGTCCTCACATAAAGTGCAAACTCCTACTTAATTCTTTCTCAGTTGTGATCGTGACAGTGTGTCAGGGCTAACGAACATTACCTGGAATCTCTGTGGATCCTTTGTTGGTGAGAAAGCAACATACTCTGGGGAGGGAGGGGGAGGTTAACACACTCTGAGGAGGTATTGGGAGGATGACGCACCCTGGGGAGGGAGTGTCTGTTGACTGGTCACTGTGCTGTGTATCAAGCCTCTAGTTGCAGAGAAACAGAGATTGAGCAACAAGCCTGAGATATGAAATATTTTAAAGGAATTGAGATAACGCTCTTGTTCATCCATAGAACCTGGTGCATGTCATCTCTGCATGCCCATACGGCACAACACACAATAAGTATCATCAGTGTGATCATGTGTTCAAACGATATCTCATTAAATCTTCAAGAATATGCCAGATTAAAATTGACAATCTAAGCACTGTCGGTGAGAGTGAGTAATGTGGAGGAGGAAATGAAGGCAAGGAGAAATCTGAACAAATGTTATTTGCCTTGCAAGTCTAATATTTATTGCCCATCCCTAATTAACCTTGAGGTGAACCACTTTCTTGCTGTAGTCAATATGATCCAAGAGTTTTTCACAGCACAGCGAAGAAGTGGCAATAATTGTCAATGACACCCTCTATCACTTTACTGATGATTGCAAGTGGACCAACGGGCAATTTGGGTTTAACCTGCTTTCTTTGTATAAGAGACGGGAAAAATTTCTGCATTGTTGTAGTGTAACTTGCTTTGAACAGCTTCGCAAAAGGACCCAGAGTCTTTTTGACATTAAGTGTACACAACCGTTTCATGAATTGAATAGGAACATACTTGGAATCTTCTCCTCTTATTAGTAATTTAATTGTCCATTACTATTCACAACTGGATGCGGCAGTACTGAAAAGTTTTAATCTGATCTGTGGATTGCATTGCCTCGATCTATGTTTAGCTGCTCCAAGCACACAGTCTTAAACTCTTCTTCGAGTCAGGGTTGGTCTGCCTGATAGACTGAGAATTTTACTGATGTGATACTATAGACTCCAGAACTTCAATAACTTAGTGGATTGAAAAAAATCAACAAACATAAACTGTTAAAACAGAAAGAAGCAGCAATAACTGTCTGAAATAAACTATTAAGTGACAAGTACAAACTTATGCAGGAATTGAAAATAATTAGCCATGGAGCTACATGAACAAAACTCTTTCGATGTTTGTTTAGTAACTATTTACTTCATTGCCACAAGGATAATTGATTGCAGAAGAATTTAAGGAGTTAACTGTGAAAAGCTGTGTCTTTAAATAGCCAATTAGGCCAAATGTAACAAGGGACAAAGAAGTTACTTTTCATAAAAAGGCAAGCTGCAGACTTGCAATATTGTGGATGAAAGAATCTAAAGAATCATCAATAATATCACATCATAGAACTGAAGGACAAAAGAAAATTGTATAAGAATCCAACACGAGAACAATTTAGCAACTGAACTTTGAAAAACAATGCTGCACAAGATTTGAAATCTGGACACATCCTGAGACAGATACTGCTGGTTGGAAACTTAGCTAAATTCCACCATTAATTGGGTAACAGCCAAGTTGAATTGTGAGGCTTAACTTGGACACTTGCGGGATCTTATTTTGGTTGATACATGTAATAAAGTTTATATCATTGTTTCAGTACTTGATTGTCTGTGAGATTTCTTAGTAAGTAGCCAAATTAAAGGTCGCTTGTGGTGATTTACCCATAACTTTAGGACATAAAATTATATATTGTTTTATTTTTTTCGAACAAGCGATGTGGTCATTTCTACGCTAGTTTTTATTACCATGGGGAAGGTGGTGGTGAATAATCTTCTTGAATCACTACAGTCTTTGGGGAACTTGTAGAAACACTCACAGAGCTGTTGGGAAGGAATTACCAGACTTTTAACCCTAAGACACTGAAGGAATGGTGATATAGTTCCAAGTTAAGATGGTGTGTGATTTGCAGGTGTTGGCATTCCCAATGTTTTTTCACATTCAATTGTGTATAGTTCTCTTTCATTGTTTTGAAGGTTTTTTTTAAGTATCACATTTTGAATCCCCCTCTCCACTTTTAACTTATCTAATCTATGGTGAAGCCTAAACCTTCTTGATCTGTTCTTGGACAATATTTATTCAATTCGTTAGTCACGCTTTTATTAATTTATTTTCCAATACCCTTTCTCATTTCTCATTAAATATGAATTGGAACTTTGTTGTTGACTTTTTCTTTGCTACAGTTAGATATAAATTTACACAGAATGTTCCACTTTTGGAGGGAAGCCTGTTTATCCTTTGCAAATTTGTTCTTAAATGGTAGTCCTGATTCGTTTTTGCTAAGCTTGACCCTAATGCCACAAGAGTTTGTCTACTTGAAGTTATACACACTAGGATTTAATTAATTGCTTTTACTGTTTCTCAATTCAAGTTGATGTTGCCATGGACCACCCAGTGCTTGAGCTATGTTTACTGTATGAATAGTAACTGCATCATTCACAAAAGCAAGTCCAGAATTTAACTTCTTGGGTTTTGGGTCTCTGACATACACGAGGAAATTTTCATGCTTTGACTCTTGTCTGCCAGATGTAAGTAGCAGGAAACAGTGTGTATGCTGCCAACAATACTTTCATTCATCAAAATTAATTAGCGAGAAATGAAGGGCCTGTGATTTCCTGAATTGGGCACCTACCCGTAACTTATCCCCTGTAACTTTAATGAAGGATGGTTTTGGGTAGGCAACCAACCACCTCAACTCCCAGAAGATGGATTGGCCCTCTAAACATTAAAGTAAGGCCGTGAGCCTCATTATCTAATCTATGTTTCAAGTTTTGTCCTGACCAGCTGTATTGTTTGAGCCTTGGGAAACCCGACAGCTAAAAGAAGCTTATGACTTATTTCTCAGCAAGGTAAATGCCTTTTTAATATTTCTTTTGTGCCAGAAGATAGGAAGTGCTTCCTCCAAGCCTATTAAGTTTACCTTATTCCATTGGACTCCTTCCTTCATGATTGGACACATGCAATATAAAGAATCTCCCATACTCAGAATCCACACTACAAATGAGAAATCAAATATTCCCTAAAACCAGTGACCACCGCTCTCCACTCCTATGATCAGACATTTACCTGCGATCAGGTAAATCTCTCTGGGATTGGCAGCATCTACATGGGATCCGAGCCCATTCAAATCAACCCCAACCTAACCCTCCAGACCTCGATGCCAACAAAAGTTCTCACTAACTCTGGTGAAAACTACCAAAATCCTTCTGAGCTGTAACCTCATTCAGAATTTTTCCCAACTGATGAGCCAGAACTGACTATCAGGCTGATTTATGGGCCTGAACTTATTTGGACAGAGGACCAACCGTCAAAACTCCAGAATGTATAATGGCTTGGTCAAAATCATTCCTCCATCACTCATATGACCTGAACCTTTTGAATCTAAGTCCCCAGGCTCTTTATTAAATACTTTGCATATTGAAAGATTGGTGTATAAACATCTCTAGCAAAAAATAATCAACTTGAAATCTTAACTATTTCTAATTCCACAGATGTTGTCAGACCGCCTGTATATAGAAACCTTTTTCTGTGATATCTCTGACATTTCTTGTTCAAGTTCATGCTCGCTGATTAAAGTTATTTCATTGGTTTCATATTTTATCTCATAATAAAATGGATCACTACCCAATTTTCTGTAATGTTAGTTTAATTACCTTAACAACCAAGTCTCTTTGACATATAGGAAAAGTTTCAAATTTTGTCTGTTCCCCTAGGTTTCCTGCATGTCCCATTTTCTTATATTTTATATTCACATCAATTTTTTTGGTTTAGCCATGACTCTACGAGCTGTGACATTGGAAATATGAGTTGCTACAACTGCAGCTAGTTCTACTGTTTTATACTTAAGTGCTTGTGGGATTTGTATATATTGATATAAGCACATCTAATTTTGGTCTTTGCCCCCTTAACCTCCCTATCTGGTTGTCTGCTTTTGCTGTCTGTGTAATATGATGCTAATGGTACTAATGAATTCTTAGCCCTATTCTAATTACTTCCATTATCCTGTTCCTGTGCATAGTCTAGATCCTGCTGCACTCCTATCTTTAACCTAGGTTAAGTAGTTTTGAAAGCTATTTTTACTTTCTTCTGCCTACTGTGGTTAAGTGAAATACATTGCTCCTGTGCTGACTCTTCTATTTATCCGAACAACCCTAAAGCATCATGCCATTTAGTTAATAAATTCTTAATGTCCCCATTCATCTCACTCCTGTTGTAGGTATTGTTAAGAATACTGTGTTTATATTTGTCTTCTTATTTCATTTGTCACTGTATAATCATTGTAGAGTGCCATGGTAGCTCAGTGGTTAGCACAGCTGCCTCATGGTGCCAGGGTCCCAGCTTCAATTCCAACTTTGGGTCACTGTGTGGAGTTTGCACGTTCTCCCCTTGTCTCTGTGGGCCATCCTCTGGATGCACTGTTTCTTCCCACAGTCCAAAGATGTGCAGGTTAGGTGGATTGGTCATACTAAATTATTCATTGTGTCCAGGGATGCCCAAACTAGGTGGAAATGCAGGGTTACAGGGATAGTGTTGGGGTGGTGGATCTGGGTAGGATGCTGTTCAGAGAGTTAGTGTGAATTTGACAGGCTGAATGGCCTGTTTCCAAACTGTAGGGATTCTATGATAATAATGATTTTAACCTACATATGCTTCCTCAGTCTTAAAGGTGAAAAGCTCTGGCTCCCTGTAGATTGCTCATTCGTCTATATACATTGCTTATTTTTACCTACATATAAGCTCAGACCTTCCGTCAGCACATATCTCCCTGAGTTTTCAGTCCACGGAATTTTAAGAAGATGGATCTCCATCTATTTCTCCAGGACAATTTATAGCATGTGATCTAAGAGTGTAGAGGTCTCATACTCCATTTTGATTGGGATCACTTGAAGCTTCTCGATTGTAACCTAGTAACAATGTTAGCCTGTTACTGTTGTGCCTATGAATGCAATGTTTGTAGACAATAATTAGTCGTCATAAAAATCTGTTGAAGTCTTCAATACTACATTGTCCAATCTTAGTTTCTTATGTTACAATGGATAGCATTAGTATTGTTGCATATGGTAAACTGTAGCCTGCTAAAGGGAGAATCACATTACTCCCCAACCCCCCCTCAACCACTTACCACTTCACTCATTAATTTCCCTCCCATCCACCTGCAAGCCTACATTATACACTGATCTTCAGTCAGTTGCCTTCACCTGCAGCAGGACCTTTAAATCACAGCGGACACCAGTAAATCCTACAAATGACACATTTGTATATTTCAAAATGGACTTCTAGTATGTAGCACATTCATGACCATGAATTACTTTACTGTTTCTTTCCCTCTTGGAGAATACAACACTTATTACTGAGGAACAGAGTGTGGTTTCATGCTCGCCTTTTCTATATTGCTTCCAAAGAGAAGTGTTGTTCAATAAGGAAGTAGGGTTCCTGATCCTGATTGGCAAATCTGAGGTGTACATTGAGCTCAATCATATTAAAATCAGTGATAAGTAAGTACTTATATAAAGTTAATAAACTGTTGGTGAAAGGGTGAGTTAACCCTTTATTTCCTCTTAGACCATTTAAACATTTATTCATGCATGGGAGATGTACACGTGAAGGAAAGAGCGTACAGCTCAAATTTTTATTGCCGGAATAAAGTTTTGCTATTATTTTTCAAACTTCCAATCAATTGTTCTCTAAGAAAATCATTTCCACTCAAAAGGTTACACATTTACTCTCCCCATCTCTACCCAGTTGTATTTATATCATTCACATTCCCAATGAGTATACATAACTATATTATCCAGTCACGTTCAAACTCATACATATGGCATTATTATCCAGTAATATTCAAACTAATACATGTGATTATAGGACCTAATCATGTCATTACATATTTATACAGGGAGAGGTGAGGATCTAATAATATTATTGCTGGACTAATCTCGAGATCCAGGTAATGTTTAGGGGTCAGTTATCTCAGTTAACAGGACAGCTAGCTTGTGATGCAGAGTAAGGCCAACAATGTGGGTTCCATTCCTGCACCAGCTGTGGTTACTATGAAGGATGCTCCTTCTCAACCTTTCCCCTCATCTGAGGTGTGGTGACCTTCAGGTTATCCATCAACAGGCAACTCTTTCAAATAAGAGAGCAGCCCTACAAACTGGTAAGACTATGATAACTTCATCTTTCTTACATATTCACAACTTCTAGCATTAGTGAATCTTCTAACTGTTGGTATGTACTTTGTAATTACAGTAAACCTGGACTGTTATTTTCACCCTTATAAGCCCCTTCAATTGGCTATGCTTTCTATTTTCCCTTTCAGTTGGTAAATGTTGATGTTCAGAGACACTTGGGTGTACTTGTATAAGAATGTAGAAATTTAGCATGCAGGGACTGCATGCGATCAGGAAGATAACTGACATACTAACTAGGCTGTGTTTCAAGGGGATTGGAGTGCAAGAATAAGCTACAATTATACCAGACTTTGTAACATTATCCAGCCTTACTGATCTCAAATCTCTTTGTCTGTCTGATTTTGGCCTTGTGCACTTTCTTTTGCTCAATTGTAGTCACTCCACAATTAGCTGTCCTGCCTTCAGCCACCGAGATGCCAAGTTGTAAATATCCACTCTAAACCTGTCCATCTCAATCTGTCCTCCTTTAAAACAGAGAAGGAGGCCATTTGGCCCATCCTGTCTGAGCCAGTCAATGACGATCTGGCTACACTGGAGACATGGAATCATAGAGTCATGCTGTTCAGAAACAGACCTTCGATCCAACCAGTCCATGTCGACCATAATCCCAAACTAAAGCGGTCCCACCTGCCTGTGGCTTGGCCCATACCCTCCAAGTATTTCTTTTGCATGTACATATCTAAATGTCTTTTAGATGTAACTGTACCCATAGCTGTTACTTCCTCCGGAAGTTTATTCCACACATTAACCACTCTCTGTGTAAAAAAAATTGTCCCTCGTGTCTTTTTTAAATCTTTCTCCTCTCACCTTAGAAATATGCCCCCATTCTTGAAATCCCTGCCCTAGAGAAAAAAAACACCTGTCATTCACCTTATTTATTAACTTCTATAAGGTCACCCCTCAACTTTCTACAGCTTCAGTAATTAAGGTCCCAGCCTCTCCAGCCTCTCCTTATAACTCAAAGCCTCCATTCCCGACAGCATCTGGATAAATCTCTTCTGAATCCTCTCAAGCTTAATAATATCGTTCCTATTCTGGGTGATCAGAACTGGACACAGTACCGCCGATGAGGCCTCACCAACATTTTGTACAACTTCAGCAACCTCAATTAAGTCCATTTTCCAACTTTTGGCCCGTAGCCCTGGAGGCTATGGTAATGCAAATCAATATCTAAATACTGCTTGAAAGTTATGAGAATCTCTGACTCAATCACCCTTTCAGACATTGAATGCCAAACTCCTACCACTCTCTGGGTGAAATAATTTCTGCCCATCTCCCCTCTTAGTCATTTACCTCTTACCTTAACTCCATGGAGCCCTAATTAT
The DNA here is from genome assembly GCF_004010195.1 of Chiloscyllium plagiosum. Classification (NCBI taxonomy): domain Eukaryota; kingdom Metazoa; phylum Chordata; class Chondrichthyes; order Orectolobiformes; family Hemiscylliidae; genus Chiloscyllium; species Chiloscyllium plagiosum. Next base: position 79,527,462 of record NC_057718.1, on the reverse strand, counting down.
GGACCCCTCTGCTAATGGAAAAAAGTGCCTTCCTATCCACCCCATCTGTACTCCTCATAATCTTACTTCTATCAGGTCTCTTCTCAACCATTACCACTCCCTAGAAAACAACTCCAGCTTATCAATCTTTCCTCATGGCTCAGACCTACCAGCCCATGCAAAATCCTGGTAAATCTTCTCTGCATCCTCTTCTAAAAGAAAATCCTAAATTGTTTCCCAATTACATTAAGGGTAAATGGATAACAAGAGAAAGAGTAAGGCCTATTAAGGACCACAGCAATAATTTAAGTGTGGAGCTAGAGGATGTCAATAGGGTTCTAAACTAATACTTTGGGTCAGTGTTCACTTATGAGAGGAGTGATTTGAATGTAGGTAAATCAGGTACAAGGTCTGTGATACAGTTAAAAGAAATTAATGTGGACAGAAAGGAGTTTCTGGCAGGATTAAAAGTAGATATGTGAAACAAGGGAAGAAATGGCAGAGGCACTTGCAAATACTTTCAATTCTTCTCTGGCCACAGAGAGGTGCCAAAGGATTGGAGGACAGCCAATGCAGTAACATGATTCAAGAAGGGTAGCATTATTCAAGAAAGAAAAAGTGATAAACTAAGAAGCTATAGGCAAGGCAGTCTAACCTCAGTGGTTGGGAAACTATTGGAAGCAATTCTGAGAGACAGAATTAATCTACATTTGGAGAAGCAGGCATTAATCAAGAACAGTCAGCATGGTTTTGTTAAATGGAGGTAATGTCTGACCCAATGATTAAACTTTCCAAAGATGTGACCAGGTTTGAAGATGAGGACAATGTTTTTGATGTAATCTACTTGGACTTCAGAATGACTCTTGATAAGATTCTGCACGGGAGACTGATAGCAAAGGTAAGATCCCATGAGATCCAAAGGAAGTTTGGCAAATTGAATCCTCAGTTTCCTGAGTGGAAGGAAGAAGAGGGTGATGGTTGAGAGGCATTTTCCAATTAGAAGTCTGTGTCTGGTGAGGTCCCACAAGGTTCGGTATTGGAGCCCTCATTGTTTGTGATTAACATAAATGATTTAGACTTGAATGGAGAAGGGTTGATCAATAAGTTTGCAGATGATTCAAAAATTTAGGGTTGGTAAATGGTGAGGAGGATAGCCTTAGACTAACAAGTGGATATATATTCAGGCTGGTCAAATGGGCTTCCCAATGGGTAATGGAATTCAATCGTGAGGTGATGAAGTAGGTAGGACATACAAGGCAAGGTAATACATGATGAATAGTAAGATCTTGGGAAGTACCAGGTAACAGAGGAACTTTGAAGTGCATATCTACTGGTCCCTCATGGCATCAGAACAGGTGGATAAAGTGTTTAAGAAGGCATATGGTAAACTTGCCTTTATTAGCTGAGGCATAGAGTTTAAGAGCAGGGAGGTTATGCTGGAAGTGTATAAAACAATGGTTAGGCCATAGATAGAGTATTTTGTGCAGCTCTGGAATCCACATTATAGAAGGGATATGATAGCATTGGAGAGGCTACTAGGGTTGCCTGGGCTGGGGAATTTCAGTTATGAAGGTAAATTGGACAGACTGGGATTGTTTTCTTTAGAACAAAAGAGATCAAGAGGGGACACGATTGAATGTATAAAATTATGAGGGACATAGATAGTGTAGACATGAATAAACTTGTCTCCTTGATGGAAGGTTCAATGTCCAAGGGACACAGATTTAAGGGAAGGGGCAGAAATGTTTACAGGAGATGTGAGAAAAAGCGATTTCAACCAGAGAATTTGGAACTCACCATGTAGAGATGGAAACCCTCATAATATTTAAGAAGTTTTTTGATGTGCACTTATGATGCCAAGGCATGCAAGACTATGGATCAAGTGCTGAAAATGGAATTAGAATAGGTAGGTGGTTGTTTTGATCAGCTCACATGCAAAGGGCAAAATAGCCTTTTTTTCAGTGCTGTAGATCATTATGACTCTATGATTCTATTGCAATCACATCATTCCTGTAATGTAGTGATCAGAACTACACACTATACTCCAATTATGGCCTAACCAGTTATATATTTTCACCATAACCTCCTTGCTCTTCTATTTCATACCTTGGATAATAAAGGAAATATCCCTAGAATCATAGAATCCCTACAGTGTGGAAACATCCCATAGGCCTTCTTAAGTAATTCCCTACCTGCCCTGCTACCTGCAGGAATCTGTGAATATAGACAACAGGACTCCTCTGATCTTCAGTAGTTGCCAGCGTCCTACCATTTATAGTGTGAGTCCTCGCCTTGATAGCCTTTCCCAGGTGCATTACCTCACACTTCTCCAGATTGAATTACGTTTGCCACTGCACTGCCTACCTGTTCACTCCATTGATATTCTACAGCAGTTTACAACTATCCTCCTCACTAATTTCTACACTATTAAAAATCCTGAACATCTTGATCATGCCCCCATGTTCAAAACCAACCCCTTAAATGTCTAACTTTTTTATCCAGCTTTTCATCACTTAATCTAATAGTTCCTTGCAACTTGGGGCTTTTTTAAAATTCATTTGTGGCATGTGGGCATTGCTGGCTGGCCAGCATTTATTGCCCATTCCTAGTTACCCTTGAGAAGGTGGTAGTGAGGTGCCTTCTTGCAGTCCACCAGCTATGGGTTAACCCACAATGCCATTAGGGAGGGAATTTTAGGATTTTGACCCAGCGACAGTGAAGGAACAGCGATAAATTTCCAAGTCAGGATAGTGGGTAGCTTGGAGGGGAACTTGAAGATGCTGGTGTTCCCATATATCTGCTGCCCTGACCTTCTAGATAGAATCATAGTTCAATACAACATAGAAACAGCCCAAAAAGGTCTATGCTGACCATGATGCCCATTCAGCTAGTTCCAATTGCCTGCATTTGGTCCATATCCCTCCAAACCCTTCCCATCCATGTACCTATCCATTTTTTAAAAATGTTGCTATTGTACTTGCCTCAACCATTTTCTTTGGCAGCCCATTCCATATACACATCATCCCTGCATGAAGAAGTTGCCCCTCAGGTCCTTCTTAAATCTTTCCCCTCTCACCTTATATCTATGCTTTCTTATTTTTAATTCCCCATCCCTGGGAATATGCATTCATCCTATCTATGCCCCTTATAATTTAATACACCTCAATAAGGTCACCGCTCATTCTCCTATATGCCAAGGAATACAATCCTATCCTGACCAATCTCTCTCTCTAACTCAGGCCTACTAGTCCTGGCAACATCCTCGTAAGTCTTCTTTGCACTTTTTCCAGTTTAACTATGTCTTTCCCATAACAGGGTGACCAAAACTGTGCATGATACTCCAAGTGCAGCCTCACCAATGACTTATACAACTTAACCTAACATCCCAACTCCTCCACTCAATGCCTTGACTGATGAAGGCCAGCATGCTAAATGCCTTTTTCACCATTCTGTCTATCTGTGATGCCGCTTTCAATGAACTGCGTACTTGTGTTCCTAGGTCCCTCTGTTCCACAACACTCATCTGGATCATACCATTTACTGTATAAACGCTACCTTGGTTTGACTTTCCAAAGTGCCACAACTCGGACTTCTCTGTATTGAATTGCATTTGCCAATCCTCAATCCACTTCCCCATCTGATCAAGATCCTTCTGCAATTTTTGATAGCCTTCTTTGCTATCAATAATACCTCTTAATTTTATATCTTCCACAAACTTCCTAATCATGCCTTGTACATTCAGACCCAGATCATTTATGTAAATAACAAATAACCAAGGTCTCAGTACCAACCCCTGTGCCTCACCATGAGTCCCAAGCCTCCAGTCCTAAGCCTTCACTATCACTCTCTGCTTCCTACCATCAAGCCAATTTTGAATCCAATTAGCTAGATCTCCCTGGATTCCATACAACCTAACCTTCATGACTGCATTGCGGGACCTTGTCAAAAGCAACACTAGAGTCCAGACAGACAACATCCACTGCCCTACCCTCATTTATCCTCTTGGTTATGTCTTCAAAAAGCTCTAAAAGATTTGTCAGACATGACTTTTTGTGCACAAATCCATGCTGACTATTCCTAGTCAGACCTTGACTGTCCCTCAGTATCTTCTCCAACAACTTGCCTACCACTGATATCAGACTGTAGTTCCCTGGCTTGTCTTTGCTATCTTTCTTAAACAATGGAACAACATTAGCCACCCTCCAGTATTCCAGAACTTCATCAGTGGCTAAAGATGGAGCAGAAATCTCTTCAGGGACTTCTGCAATTTCTTCCTACCCTCCCACAACATCTGAGGATAGACTTGATAAGGCCCAGGGGATTTATCCACCTTAATGCACTTTAATGCTGCAGATGCCTCGTCTCTTGTTTTATATAATATATATATATATATATATATATATTTACAGTCCAAAACATCACTACTTGCCTCCCTTATTTCCTTAACATCCATGATTCTCTCCCCAGTAAATACTGAGAAGTATTCATTAAAAATCTCCACCATCTCCTGTGGTTCCACACATAGACGACCATGCTGATCTTTAATGGGACCCATTCTCTCCCTTCCCACCCTTTTACTCTGAATATAGCTATAAACCTCTTGGGTTTATCTTTAACCTTATCTGCCAGATCCATCTCATATGATGAAGGGCTCCTGCCCGAAACGTCGATTTTCCTGCTCCTCGAATGCTGCCTGACCTGCTGTGCTTTTCCAGCACCATACTCTCGACTCTGATCTCCAGCATCTACAGTCCTCACTTTCTCCTAGATCCATCTCATACCCTCTTTTTGCTCTTCCGATATCCCTTTTAAGTGCGCTCCTGCACCTTTTAGCGCCATCTATAAATTAGAGATGGAAGTGGTCTTGGATTTGAAGGTGGCGAAAGTGAGGACTGCAGATGCTGAAGATTAGAGTCAACATTAGCGTGGTGCTGAAATGCACAGCAGGTCAGGCAGCCTCCAAGGAGCAGGAAAATTGATGTTTCGGGCACCACTCTAATCTTGACTTTGATTTGAAGATGCTGTCTGAGGAGTTTGATGAATTTCTGCAGTGAACCTTGTAGATAGTACATACTGCTGCTACTGGACCTCAGTGATGGAGGGAGTGGATGCTTGTGGACCTAGTGCTAATCAAGCTGGCTGCTTTGTCCTGGATGATTTAAAGCTTCCTGGGTTGTTAGGGGCTGTAATCGTCCAGGCAAGTGAGGAGTATTCAATCACACTCCTGACTTGTGCCTTGGTCAGAAGTTACACAATACCAGGTTATAGTCCAACAGGTTTTTATTTGAATTCACAAGTATTGCCCCTTTGTCAGGTGAGGTGAGAAAGAAACACACAGGCACAGAATTTATAGACAGAAATCAATGGGCACAGAGATCAAAAGACCATGCAAATGGTGTGAGTGGAGTTTTGAAGGGCCGAATAATAGCTCTCTGAAGGTGATAAAGAGTGTTGGACAGAGTGAGTAAAGTGTCAACAGCTGAATAACAAGCAAAGGGGTGAGCTATCATCAGATTCAATAAGGCAGAGAAACAAATGCAAAAAAACTAAAAATAAGGTAGTGCTGAGAAAAAAACAAATGAGTGGAATAACATGATAGGTATAAGAGTCACACGCCGAGGGTCTAACCAAAATAATAAGTAATCCAAAACTGTACAAACTAATTAAGGTAGAAAGGTCATGACAATATTTCAAGGTAATGTGTCAAAACAGGATAGTAAAGAAGATTTTACAAATGCAGAGCAGTATGATGGGGTCACATGTAGCGCGACATGAACCAAGATCATGGCGGAGGCCATCTTCATGGGTATGCAATTTGGCTATCAGTTTCTGCTCCATGATTCTGCGCTGTTGTATATCTCTCAGACTACCTTGGAGGACACTTACCTAAAGATCGGAGGCGGAATGTCCTTGACCGCTGAAGTATTCCCTGACTGGGAGGGAACATTCCTGTCTGGCTATTGTTGTGCAGTGTCTATTCATCCTTTGTTGTAGTGTTTGCATGCACTCACCAATATACCATGCCTTGGGACATCCTTGCCTTCAATGTGTGAAATGGACAACTGTGGCCAAGTCACATGAGTGTTTGCCATGACCATGGTGGGTGGTGTTCCTACATGTGATGGTAGCATCCACGTCGATGATCAGACATGTCTTGCCATGGTTTCCATGGTAAAGTTGTGCGGTGTAGTGGTCAATGTTGTCCTGAAGGCTGGGTAGTTTGCTGCAAACAATGGTCTGTTTTAGGTTTGGCAGTTGTTTGAAGGCGAGAAGTGGGAGGTGTAGGGATGATCATGGTGAGATGCTCCTCGTTGTCTGTTCCGGGAAGTATTGGACGACGAAGGGTGCTCTTTTGGTCATACCTTTTTTCTATCTTCTGTTTTTTTTTGCTGTGGCATGTCGAAACTGACGATCGGAGAGTTGAGCATCATATCCCATTCTTATGAGTGCATCCTTCAAAATCTTTAGTTGTCTGTCATCTTGCTCCTCATCTGAGCAGATCCTGTGTATGTGAAATGCTTGTCCATAGGGGTTGGTTTCCTTAATATGTTTAGGATGGAGCCTAGAGAAGTGCAGCATTGTGAGGTATTCGTGGGCTTGCAGGAAGTGTGAGGTACTGAGGTGTCCGTCCTTGATGGAGATGCGTGTCCAAGAATGAGTCAGATTTTGAAGAGTAATCCATGGTAACACTGATGGTGGGATGAAAGTTGTAGATGTCATTGTGTAGTCATTTCAGTAACTCCTCGCCATGAGTCCCAAGGAAGAAAATGTTGTTGATGTGTCTGGTGTATAGCATTGGTCAGAGGTCCCGTGCAGTGAAGAAGCCTTGCTCAAAATTGTGCATGAAAATGTTGGCATATTGGGGTACAAATTCGGTCCCTGTGGCTGATCCATGTGTTTGGATGAAGAACTGGTTGTCAAAGATGAAGACAATTGTGGTCGAGGATGAAGTGGATGATTTGTAGAATGGCTTCTGGAAATTGGCAGTTGATGGTGTTGAGCACATTGGCCCTCCACATCATGATGTGTGTCTTGTGGACAGGCTTTGGCGAGTGAGGATATATATTATTCTCCACAGTATTCTTAGTCTCTGAATTGATTGCATAGTCACTATATTTATGTGATGAGTCAAGTTGAGTTTCTGGTTAGTGGTAATCCCAAGATGTTGATAGTAGAGAATCCAGTGATGGTAAAATCATTAAAAACATTCCTGAAGAAGGGCTCATGCCTGAAACATCAATTCTCCTGCTCCTTGGATGCTGCCTGACCTGCTGCACTTTTCCAGCAACACATTTTCAGCTAAAATCATTAAACGTCAAGGCACGGTGGTTAGCTTTTCTCTTATTTGTGATGGTCTTATTTGTGCCATAGCCTGGCAAATGTTACTTGCCACTTGTCAAACTAAGCTTGGATATTGTCCAGATCCAGTTGCATTTGGATATGGAACTGCTTCAGTATCTGTGGAGTCGCAAATTGTGCTGTACATGGTGCAATCATCGGCAAACATCCGTGCTTCTGACCTTATGATGGAGGGAACATCATTGATGAAGCAGCTGAAGATGGTTGAGCCTAGGACACTGGGCCTGGGAAACTCCTGCAGAGATATATTGGACCTAAAATGTCTGACTGCCAACAACCACAACTGTCTTCCCATGTGTCATATATAACTCTAATCACCAGAGAATCCATGTTAAAACTTTCATGAATATAAATGTAAGTTGTTATTGTTGAAAAGTGCTTTTAACATTGGATAAAGATCAACAATGTGCATTTATATTGCAGTGTATAAACACACAATCATTGAACTATGCCTGTGATCCTTGATTTGCATATATATGCATTGGATGCTTTCTATGGTACATTTAAGAAAATTGATGAGTCATTGTGGACATGCAAATTTCCTTAGTCTTTCCTGGAAATAGAGATGTTGGTGGACTTTCTTGATTGTAGTGTCAATGTGGATGGGCCAGGACAGAGGATTATTATCTGAAATTGGTGTTGTGATATGTTCCTACCTTTGTTAATATATCAGTAGGTAACAACCAAATGATTATACTAGAAGAGAAAATGCTGGAAAATCTCAGCAGGTCTGGCAGTGTCTGTAAGGAGAGAAAAGAGCTGACGTTTCAAGTCTAACTGACCCTTGGTCAAAGCTAAAAAGAGGGAGAAATAGGGAGGTATTTATACTAGGCTGAGAGAAGGTGAGTCATGGCTCCAGAAGCAAAGGTAGCAATAAAGAGATGATAATGACAGTGCATAGAGAGATTATGGGGAGATTAGGAGCTGTGAATGACCAAGGCTGAAGCCGGTGCTATGTGACAAAATATGTGGGGGATGGGTGAAGCAGAGGCAAAATGGAAAACAGGGGAGAAGGGTAGCAAAGGGGGAAGAGGAGAGGAAAAAGGTGATGAGAGAGTGGGGAGCGAGAGAAAGAGAGACAATCAAGAAATAAGAGGTACAGAACAGTGAAAAGTTTTGACAAAGGGTCAGTTAGACTCGAAACGTCAGCTCTTTTCTCTCCTTACAGATGCTCTCAAACCTGCTGAGATTTTCCAGCATTTTCTCTTGGTTTCAGATTCCAGCAACCGCAGTAATTTGCTTTTATGATTATACTAGAAGTTGCACTCTGTTGATTCAGTGAATTACAAAAATCCCCTTGTTTTAACTGCTGAACATCTCCATTTGCAGTATGATCGTTATCAGCGCTACGCTGCGGAGGAATGTGTGCTACAGATGGGTGGGGTTCTGTGCCCAAGACCAGGTTGTGGAGCTGGACTTCTTCCTGATGCAGGTCTACGTAGGATTGAGTGTCTGCAACAAAATGGAGTAGGTTGTGGGGTAAGATTAAGCACAAAACATTTACCTTTTCCGCTATTTTTAAATTAAAATGTAAACCAATGTCAATCGCAGTAAAAATCGAGAAATAGGTAATACATGTCTTTGCTCCACTGTCATAGTAGCCAATGAATTATGGGTCCAAAATATTTATTCTAAAATTTGATCCAATTTCAGAGCTTGAAAAGTCAACTATGTAACATTGAAAGAATACAGGACAGCTCCTGACATTGTCCAAACTCCTAATTTATGGAATTAAAGGGCTGGACTAGAATACATGGGTAAAGGCACTAAGATATGATAAATGTACATTTAATTATAGAAGATTTTTATGATTAGCTAACACTAAAACACCTACAATAAAACATAAGATGATGGGAAGGCTGATGTTTCAAAACAGACTAATTGCACAATTGATGTACTGGATTTGCACCAGATTAAATTATTTCTAAGATTTAGCCTGATTAATGATAATTCTTTGTTTCAATGATAGCCATGATGTGGAGATGCTGGTGTTGGACTTGGGTGGACCAAGTAAATATCACACAACACCAGGTTATAGTCCAACAGGCCTATTTGAAAGTACAAGCTTTCAGAGCGCTGCTCTTTCATTAGGTAGCTCATGGGGTAGGATCATATGACACAGAATTTATAGTAAAAGATCAAACTGTGATACAACTGATGCAATGTATTGAACAAATCTAGATGGCTGTTAAGTATTTAATCATGCAGAATGGGGTTGCAGGTTTCGATTCATTAATATGTAAATCTCAGAACTTCTTTCAAGTCACACTCAGGGTGGCACAGTGGCTCAGTGGTTAGCACTACTGCCTCACAGCACCAGGGTTAGATTTCAGCCTCAGGCGACTATCTATGTGGAGTTTGCACATTCTCCCTGTGTCTGCATGGGTTTCCTCCAGGTGCTCCAGTTTCCTCCCACAATCCAAAGATATGCCAATTAGGTGAATTGGCCATGCTAAATTGTCCATAGTGTTCAGGGATGTGTAGATTAGGTGCATTAGTCAGGGGTAAATATAGAATAATAGGGTAGGGTAATGGGTCTGGATAGATTATTCTTCAGAGGATCTGTGTAGACTTGTTGGGCCAAAGGGCCTGTTTCCACACTGTAGGGATTCAATAACTTAAGGTGACATCTCAGCTCAGCGAATGCATTAAAGGTGTGTGGTTAGTGTCTGCCTGTATCCCAACCTTGAGTCAGACTGGTCTTATTTCCAAAGTAGGATTTGAAAAAATGTCACATGGACTGACTGCCCATCATTTGTAAGCTTTTTGAACAAAATAGAATGTATCTGCAAAAACAAATCTGCAAATACAAATTCACCCCATCGGCTTATGTGTGTGTGTGTACGCATGTATGTGAGAGAGAGAGAGAGAGTATGTGTGTGCTAGTGAGTGGGAAGGAGTATATCCCATAAGAGGGTGTGCGTGAGTGTGGGGGTGTGTGTGTCTGAGAGAGAGCATGTGTACGAGAGAGGGTCTGTGTGAGTGTGATCGTGATTGTATATGTGTGCTTGTGTGTGTGAGTGCACTGTTACACGAACACCACATTTTCTGCAAACTGTCTCACTAACATTAGAAAGGCCCATTGATTGTCATAGAGGGCACTCAGTCCATATTGATTAATTAGATAAAGCACATGCCACTATATGAACTCCCTCCTCTTGATAGAAAGTGAATTGAAGTCAAACTCAACTGAGGCACAATTTTCTATTGGTTAGCTAAATTATTTTGCATATTTGTAAGACATATAGTAATAGTGGTGTGAACAATCAGTTTTCTGTCCTCAGAATGACAAATATCAACACTGCACTTTGTTAACTGTCTAATCATACTGTCTCATGCTTAAAATAAAACTCAATACTACTATAAAAGTACAAATTACCTATTTTGGCTTGAGGAGGGTGAGAATCAGCGTGCAAGTCAGGGTGGGGGAACAGTCCTGTTTTTGGGTCTCTTCCAATAAGTCTGCCTATAGGTAATACCATTTATTTAACATAATTAATTCTGAATACTGACAAAAGACACAAGGCGAATCTTTACAGATGGCTTAAAATATTTATTAGTGATAAGGTTGCTTCAGCTAGTTAACCCCCTTTAAGCCCCCCCAGCAACATTCCTTCCAAGTTATGTGGATGCGCACATGTGATGCCGTTCTGATATTCTACACATGGCAATTAGCATCGGTACGCCAGTAATTGACTTCCTGTTCCAGAAGCCATTGCAGCACGTAGGCCTCCTGCGCAGCCAGTAAAAAAATTTGAGTGATCATTGCACCCCCTGCATTCAGTCAGCATGCCAGATACAGTGTTACCTGTACCCACATGGAAGCCAGGATGCTAGTGACAGTTACATTATCCCTTTCCCTACTATGCAGTATTGTCTCCCCTTTTAAATATTGAGTTACTCCTATTCATAATTGCAATCACCTCTGCATCTTAGCATGCAATCCCCACAATTAAGTTTTCAGCTTCCCTCCCACAGCAATGGCCCCTGACAATTACCTGTTCTCCCTGTTGACATTTAGTGGATGGACATCAGTACTGACCATAGCCCCCGACTTGAGTGTTTTAATTAAACAGCCTGAATGATGAATGGAAGACGTTTAATTTGTACAGCTCCCCAATTGTTTTACCACCATTCCCCAGACTGATTGCACTGGACCTATGGGTCTGACCGTGGGCTACTCCCTAAACTGTAGAGGCATGGATCCCCTGACTGTGACTGCATCAGGTTGTTGACTGACCGTGCCTGAAGCCGAGGATCAATATTGGAGGCTGCCCTTGACTCCAATATTGGCAATAATAGCATGGCTTTATGCATAGGAGCTTATTATGTGTTCAAATCTAGAACCTTCAGAAAATTAGCCGACGGACATGTTAGCAAACTGTGGTCCATTCTCTGACACATGAAACCCCACGTGCATCAAATATTTCAGGCAAGATCCTGACAATATAACTATGGCATTACATATCTTTTACTTCTATCCACAATGAAATTTAGTGAAGAGCAATAAAGTACAACTGCACATCAAATATAAATAGATCTGTTCCCCTGCGTTTGGTGATGAAGTGATAGTTATCATTGACTGCTCAAGCTTGTGAAGAGCAAAATGTCATTGTCAGCTATGAGGTCCTAATCTCTTTTGCAATTCCTGGTTGCCATACCAATATCTAAGCTCTGGCTCTGAATTTGGCAATTGTCAAGTGCCTCTGATGTATCTTCCCTCGGTCAAGCTAGAATGACCAACCTTTCATGAAACACCAGTCCATGATTGTGAATTGCTGTCAGTGCTCAAAATAGTACTTCATGATGAAGCCACTGGGGTTTGGTTGGGCCACCCTTCAAGAACCATGAATGGCATCTCCTTGATCCTTCTTCTATCGCTGTCGTTGTTGTTTGAGCCTATTTTGACTTGTTGGCCACTGCACACTGTGGCTGGAGTGGCTAGTTTCATAAATAAGTTCCTCATTATATGCTGTAATGCTGTCACGTTGGGTTAAGTGATAGTAACCATGCCTGAACACCATTTGATTAGCTTTTATCAACAGGAAAATTATTCTGATTCTGATCATTTCCTGAAGTTGCTTCCAAACCTGTTTCATTAAAGGATGTGGAATCCTCCGGGGAATATAGAGGCAAAATAGCTTGTTGCTAACTTTTAATGTGATGCTATAGTTTGTTCTGAAATAATTTAGTGCACTAATGCTTAAAGGTACTTTTAGTCCTGTGTTGTCCAACTTCTTTGACTTTTTGAAAGAATTTGAGGGCAAAACATGCAGTCTTCATCAAGAGTGAGAATCCATGATTGTGAAGTGCATATAAATTCATTACTGGTTTACTGCGGATGCTGTAAATCAGAAACAATTACAGAAGTTGCTGGAAAAGCTCAGCAGCTCTGGCAACATCTGTGCAGAGATATCAGAGTTAACATTTCGGGTCCAGTGACCCTTCCTCAGAACTAAGTTTGATTTCTCTTCAATTTTAAGTTGCTCTAGTCAATCAGTGTGAGAATAGCCATTTTCCCTTTAGTTGCTCTCTGACTGTGTTCTACTTGAAGTCAGAGAGTCATAGAGATGTACAGCATTGAAACAGACACTTCAGTCCAACTCATCCATGCCAACCAGATATCCCAACCCAATCTAGTCCCATCTGCCAGCACCTGGCCCATATCCCTTCAAACCCTTCCTATTCATATACCCATCCAGATGCCCTTTAAATGTTGCAATTTTACTAGCCTCCACCACTTTCTCTGGTAGCTCATTCCATACATGTACCACCCTCTGAGTGAAAAAGTTGCCCCTGACGTCTCCTTTATATCCTTCCCCTCTCACTCTAAACCTATGTCCTCTAGTTCTGGACTCCCCCACCCCAGGGAAAAGACTTTGTCTATTTATCCTATCCATGCCTCTCGTGATTTTATAAACCTCTATAAGGTCACCCCTCAGCTTCCGACGCTCCAGGGAAAACAGACCCAGCCTATTCAACCTCTCCCTATAGCTCAAATCCTCCAACCTTGGCAACATCCTTGTAAATCTTTTCTGAACCCTTTCAAATTTCACAACATCTTTCCGATAGGAAGGAGACCAGAATTGCACGCAATAATCCAACAGCGGCCTAACCAATGTTCTGTACAGCCGCAACATGACCTCCCACCTCCTGTACTCAATAATCTGACCAATAAAAGAAAGCATACCAAACGCCTTCTTCACTATCCTATCTACCTGTGACTGCACTTTCAAGGAGCTATGAACCTGCACTCCAAGGTCCGTACATCTTTTGGCAGAAACATTGTGTTTTACAGATATAGCATGTTTTTGTTCAAGTAATTGACCAGTTACTTATAAAGGAGGAAGTGAGGACTGCAGATGCTGGACAGTCAGGGTCAAAACGTGTGGTGGAAGACACAGCAGGTCAGGCGGCATCCGAGGCACAGGAGAGTCGATGTTTCGGGCATAAGCCCTTCATCAGGAATGTGAAGGAGGCAGAGGGCTGAGATATAAACAGGGAGATGGGGCTGGGGCTGGGCGAAAGGTAGGTTGGAAGGCAATAGGTGTATGCAAGTGGGAGGTAATTGTGATTGGTCGATGGGGAGGGTGGAGCAGATAGTTGGAAAGGAAGATGGACATTTCAAATAGGTCAAGAGAGCAGTATCGAGTTGGAGGATTGGATCTGGGATGAGGTGGGAGAGGGGAGATTTGGAAACTGGTGAAGTTAATGTTAATGCCATGTGACTGTAGGATCCCAAGGAAGATGAGACATTCTTCTTCCAATTGAAGACTCCTTGTTCCACAGCATTGACACTAACTCTTAGTATCTGTTGAAAGTTGAGTAAATTCTCAGACAGCTGCTGTTGAGATTATTGTACATATGATGAAAAAACAACCTCCAATTGTTAGTGCCTCTCATGCCTTTGGAACACCTTCGTTCGGTTAATTGAATTCCGCACGATCGAATGCCGGTTAACATAGTTTAGCCAAACACTGGAACATTGCGATCTTGCCAGACAATCCGATATTCGGATAATCGAATGCTGGATAATCGAGGTTCCTCTGTAAATAATAAACGGGTGGTAAAAGGGAGGATTTACAGCTGAAGGCAGAGGGGATGGCTGAGTCTAATGAATACTTTGCATCTGTCTTTACCAAAGAGCTACTACACAGTCCATGGTGACAGAGGAGGGAACTCAGTCATTTGAAGGGTTCAAAATTGATTGGGCGAAAGTATTGGATAGACTGTTAACAAGGCCCAGGACAAAAGTGAGGACTGCAGATGCTGGAAACCAGAGTTTAGATTACAGTGGTGCTGGAAAAGCACAGCAGGTCAGGCAGCATCCGAGGAGCAGGAAAATCGACGTTTTGGGCAAAAGCCCTTCATCAAGAATAAAGGCAGGGAGCCTCCAGGGTGGAGAGATAAATGGGGGGGTAGTGGGGCTGGGGAGAAGGTAGCAAAGAGTACAATAGGTGAATGGGTGTGGGGATGGAGGTGATAGATCAGAGGGGAGAGTGGAGTGGATTGGTGGAAAGGGAGATTGACAGGTAGGGCAGGTCATGAGGACAGTACTGAGCTGGAAGATTGGGACTGAGGTAAGGTGGGGGAAGGGGAAATAAGGAAACTGGTGAAGTCCACATTGATGTCCTGGGGTTGAAGTGTTCCAAGGCAGAAGATGAGGCATTCTTCCTCCAGGCGTCGGGTGGTAAGTGAGCGGCAGTGGAGGAGGCCCCGGACCTGCATGTCCTCAGCAGAGTGGGAAGGGAGTTGAAATGTTGGGCCACGGGGCGGTGGGGTTGATTGGTGCGGGTGTCCCAGAAATGTTCCCTGAAGCGTTCTGCGAGGAGGCATCCAGTCTCCCCAATGTAGAGGAGACCGCATTGGGAGCAACGGATGCAATAAATGATATTAGTCGATGTGCAGGTGAAACGTTGATGGATGTGGAAGGCTCCTTTAGGGCCTTGGATGGAGGTGAGGGGGGAGGTGTGGGCGCAGGTTTTGCAATTCCTGCGGTGGCAGGGGAGGGTGTCAGGATGGGATGGTGGGTTGTTGGGGGGCGTGG
Source organism: Chiloscyllium plagiosum (assembly GCF_004010195.1). Classification (NCBI taxonomy): domain Eukaryota; kingdom Metazoa; phylum Chordata; class Chondrichthyes; order Orectolobiformes; family Hemiscylliidae; genus Chiloscyllium; species Chiloscyllium plagiosum. The sequence continues at coordinate 79,512,077 of NC_057718.1, read as the reverse complement.
ACCTGACCAGGTAGTCACGGAGGGAACAGTCTTTGTGGAAAGCGGAAAGGGGTGGGGAAGGAAATATATCTCTGGTGGTGGGGTCCGTTTGGAGGTGGCAGAAATGTCAGCGGATGATGCTGTTAATGCGAAGGTTGGTTGGGTGGAAAGTGAGGACCAGGGGGGTTCTATTCTTGTTACGGTTGGAGGGGTGGGGTTTGAGGGCGGAGGTGCGGGATGTGGATGAGCTGCGTTGGAGGGCATCTTCAACCACATGGGAAAGGAAATTGCGATCTCTAAAGAAGAAGTCCATCTGGTGTGTTCTGTGGTGGAACTGGTCTTCCTGGGAGCAGATGCAGCAGAGGCGGAGGAATTGGGAATATGGCATGGCATTTTTGCAGGAGGTATGACGGGAAGAGGTGTAATCCAGGTAGTTGTGGGAGTCGGTGGGTTTGTAAAAATTGTCAGTGTCAAGTCGGTCATCATTAATGGAGATGGAGAGGTCCAGAAAGGGGAGGGAGGTGTCAGAGATGGTCCAGGTGAATATAAAGTCAGGGTGCAATATGTTGGTGAAGTTGATGGATTGCTCAACCTCCACGTGGGAGCACGATGTGGCGCCGATGCAGTCATCAATGTAGCGGAGGAAGAGGTGGTGAGTGGTGCCAGTGTAACTATGGAAGATGGACTGTTCCACGTAGCCGACAAAGAGACAGGCATAGCTGGGGCCCATACGGGTGCCCATGGCTATCCCTTTGCTCTGGAGGAGGTGGGAGGATTTGAAGGAGAAATTGTTAAGGGTGAGGACAAGTTCAGCCAAACATCTCTGCTGTATTCCCAATTCCTCCACCTCAGCCGTATTCCCAATTCCTCCACCTCCGCCATATCTGCTCTGAGGAGGACCAGTTCCACCACAGAACACACCAGATGGCCTTCTCCTTTAGAGATCGCAATTTCCTTTCCCACGTGGTTGAAGATGCTCTCCAACACTTCTCATCCACATCCCGCACCTCCGCCCTAAAACCCACCCCTCCAACCGTATCAAGAACACAACCCCTCCAGTCCTCACTTTCCACCCTACCAACCTTCGCATAAACCAAATCATCCGTCGACATTTCCGTCACCTCCAAACAGACCCCATCACCAGAGATATATTTCCCTCCCGACTCCTTTCCGCTTTCCACAAAGACTGTTCCCTCTGTAACTACCTGGTCAGGTCCACGCCCCCCAACAACCCATCCTCCCATCCTGGCACCCTCCCCGTCACCGCAGGAATTGCAAAACCTGCGCCCACACCTTCTCCCTCACCTCCATCCAAGGCCCCAAAGGAGCCTTCCACATCCATCAAAGCTTCACTTGCACATCCACTAATGTCATTTACTGCATCCGTTGCTCCCAATGCAGTCTCCTCTACAATGGGGAGACCGGTCGCCTCCTCACAGAGTGCTTCAGGGAACATCTCCAGGACACCCGCACCAATCAACCCCACTGCCCCATGGCCTAACATTTCAACTGCCCCTCCCACTCTGCTGAAGACATGCAGGTCCTGGGCCTCCTCCACCGCCACTCCCTCACCACCTGACACGTGGAGGAAGAATGCCTCATCTTCTGCCTTGGAACACTTCAACTCCAGGGCATCAATGCGGACTTCACCATTTTCCTCATTTTCCCTCACCCCACCTTACCCAAGTTCCATCCTTCCAGCTCGGCGCTGTCCCCATGACCTGTCCTACTTGCCTATCTCCCTTCCCACCTATCTGCTCCACCCTCCCCTCTGATCTATCACTTCCATCTCCACCCCCACACACCCATTGTACTCTTTGCTACCTTCCCCAATCCTCCTCTCTGACCCATCACTTTCATTCTCACCCCCATTCTCCTATTGTACTCTTTGTTACCTTCTCCCCAGCTCATCCCCCCTCCCCACCCCCATTTATCTCTCCACCTTGGAGACTCCCTGCCTGTATTCCTGATGAAGGGCTTTTGCCCGAAACGTCGATTTTCCTGCTCCTCGGATGCTGCCTGACCTGCTGTGCTTTTCCAGCACCACTCCAATCTGGACTCTGGTTTCCAGCATCTGCAGTCCTCAGTTTTGCCTGTTAACAAGGCACAGATGAGATAAGATGCATCCAAGGATTTTGAAGGAAGTTAAAGTGGGGAACTGGCCACAATAGTTCAGTCTTCCCTAGATTTGGGGAGACATGCTAGAAAACTGGAAAATTGCTAACATTAACAGCCTTGTCCAAGAAAGGTTGTAAGGATAAGTCCAACAATTAAAGACTTGTCAATTTAACTTCAGTTTTGGGGAACCCTTGAGAGACAATTATTTGAGATAGAATTAACAGAAAGGCCTGATGAGGGTAACACTATTGATGTAGTATACATGGATTTTCAGAAGAATTTGATGCAGTGCCACACAACAGACTTGTGAGAGAAATGATAAGTAATAGAGCCAATAGCAATTTGAATACAAAATTGGCTGAGTGATAGGAAACAGTGAGTAATGGTCAATGAATATCTTTCGGGCTGGTGCAAGGTGTGTAATGAAATTCCCCAGGGATGGGTATTGCAACCCTTGTTTCTCCTGATCTATATTAATGATTTAGATCTTGGAATGCAGGGGCAATTTCAACATTTGCAGATGACACAAAACTTGGAAGAATTGTAAAGTGTAAGGAGGACAATGAAGAACTCCAGAATGCCATAGACGGGTTGGTGGAGTGTGCAGATAAGTGTCAGATGAATTTCAGTGCAAATTCACAAAGTATGACATGATGCATTTTGGGAGGAAGAACATTGAAAGGCACTGTACACTAGGGAATAAAATTCAAAGGGATGTGCAAGAGCAGAGGGCCTTGAGTGTAGATGTGTACATATCATTGAACTACAGATATATTACAAACAGGAGCAGGAGTAGGCCATTTAGCCCTCAACCTGTTCTGTCATTCAACATGATCATGGCTTATCATCCAGCTCAATATTCTGTTTTTACTTTGTCACCATACATTTTGGTGTTTTTAGTTCCAAGAGCAGTATCTAACTTCTTCTTGAAAATTTTCAATATTTTGGCCTCAACTGATTTCCATGGACAAGAATTCCAGAGGCTCACTATTCTAGCAGGACAGGTGAAGAAAGCAGTTAATAAAGCATTCAGTATCCTTGACATTATTAATAAGACATAGAGTACAAGAGCATAGAAGTGATGGTGAACTTGTATAAGAAACGTGTTAGACCTCAGCTGGAGTATTGTCCACAGTTCTGGTTGCCACATTCTCGAAAGGATATGAACACATTAGAGAGAGTGCAGAAGTGGATTAGAAGAATAGTTCCAGGGATGAGGAACTTCAGTTATTAGGTTAGATTGAAGAAGTTGGGACTGTTCTCCTTGTAGAGAAGGAGGTAAAGAGGAGATCTAATTGAGGTTTTCAAAGTCATGAATAGGCTGGATAGGATAGATAGGGAAAAACTGTTCTCGCTCATAAAAGAAACAAGAACAAAAGGGCATAAATTTAAAGTGATCTTCAAAAAAAGCAAAGTAGGGAAAAACATTTTTTACTTAGTGTGTATGGGAATGCATTAGAAATTGGTTCAGTTGAGGCATTCAAGATTTTTTTTTTGATAAACATAACGTGAAGAAAAGAAGCACCAGGTAATGAAACTCAATTAACAAGTCAGTGCAGGCCTGATGGGCTGAATGACCTTCTTCTGCTCCACATCACTTCAATGGTTTTGTAATGCTGTCTAAAAAGATACACACACACAATTCCATGTAGGTTTTTACAAGGAAAGCTGAATAGAGTTTATTGTACTTTACCCGGTCAAATAAAACTAATAAAAACACTCCAGCTTTCATGCACACATGCATTCAGATATACACGCACAAATAAATTACAAAGTGAAAGATTAGATTAAGGAATACTTGAAAAGTACAAAATAAGTTAAAGGTATACAGATTTTTTGGAATGATTTCTTGACTCATTTCAAGCTAAGTTTAACGATCCCTCTGGATTCACCATCAAAATGTTTTAATTGCAATGATGAATCTATTCTTATAGAGGCAGAAACTGCTGCATTGATTCTTAGAAGTCTGCCTGCAACATGTAGATGATTGAACAACAGACAGGACTCAAACTTGTAAGCTGGACAGAGAGTGAGAATGCCCCACTCAAGGTCCCTGCTTCTTCTGCATCTCTTCCTGCTTTTTTACAGGTTAAAAACAAGAACTGTTTCTTAAACATAACTGAGGTTTAGTTAGTCTCACCCCTCTCCCATTTAACTCTCAGTCCTCTCCCATTTAACTCTCAGCCCTCTCCCATTTAACTCTCAGCCCTCCCGGCCCACAAGTCTCATTCCTGATGAAGGGCTTTTGTCTGAAACATCGATTCTCCTGCTCCTCAGTTGCTACCTTACCTGCTGTGCTTTTCCAGCAGCACACTCTCAACTCTGATCTCCAGCATCTGCAATGCTCACTTTCTTTTAGTTAGTTTGCATATAATACCCTCTCTCCAATTGGCCAAAATATAGTTGTGGCTAGTGGATTCCACTACATGACTCCGCGTGATAAGATTATGATGATGAATTCCTTTCTTAGCCCAATTTCATTGCCTAAGGTAATGGCATCTAATGCTTGGCCCTCACCCAATTGGATACACCATTGGATGCCAAAGGAATGGTTAAGGAGCTAGCCCATTCACACTCCTTCAAGATAGTTATTTTTAATGACGTTTTCTCAACAGGCTATGTCCAGTTTAATGGATTTTGAACTTCTGAATTAGTCATGCAAATATTCAGTCACCTTAGAAACTGCTATTAGACTGATTCTAAAGAAAAGAAAAAAAAATAGAAATTGCTATTTTAAGTACTGGAAACACTGACTTGGAAAACCATTATCAAATAACATTGTTTTTGACAAAACAAAAGACAGACTTTATAATAATGAATATTACTTGGATATTGGAAAATTGAAAACCTATCAGTATTGCAAAGAGTAAAGATGATATGAACTGACTCCACAGGATCTGGAAGATCTGGCAGAATAGGCAGACAAATGGCAAGTGGAATTTAATGTAAGAAAAGTACGATGTGCATTTTGCAAAGGAATATGGAGGTGCAATATAGCTTTAAAATATAATTCTAAAGAATGTGGAATATTGAGACCTATGATTTCATGTGCATGGGTTCTTGAAAATGGCAGGACATATTGAGAGAGTAGTCAGTAAAGCATATGGACTTCACATTGAGTTTTGTTTTTTATATTTTTGTTCTTCATAAAGAGAAAATTAGTGAAAAAATAGAGAAGTTACATTGAACATTTATGAAGATCTGGTTTAGCACAACTACAGTACTACACCCTGCTCTGGTCACCACCATTTAGAAAACATGAGGGTCCTGGAGAGGGTGTAGATAAAATCTACCTGAATGAATTTTGGAATGAGGAATTTGGCTGTAGGTTTCCTTGGAGCAAAGGAGGTTGATTTGGTAGAAGTGTCCAAAATTGACATATTTAGAGCATGTGGAATTAGGTTCCTGAGGAAGTGGTGGATGTGGGCACAATTACAACATTTATAAGACATTTGCATAAATACATGAATAGGAAATGTTTGGAGGAATATGAGCCAGGAGCAGGCAGGTGGGACTAGTTTAGTTTGGGATTATGTTCAGCATGGACTGGTTAGACCGAAGAGTCTGTTTTTGTGCTGTCTGATTCCATGACTGTATAAACAAAATGCAGTTCCCATGAGCTGATAGAAGACAGGACAAGGGGACATAGATTATCAGATTTTGTGTAAGGGATCTGCCGAATGTGAGAAGGAAGCTTTTACATTGTGAATGCTCATGAAATTTGATAGATACCAGAAAGAAATAGGTTTGCAGGGCTGTGGGTTTAGAGCAGGGAAATTGAACTGACTAACTAACTTATTCTGCAGAGATTTACCATGGAATTAACAAATGGAATAGCCTCCTTCTGTTTTACCTCCAAGAGCTGTCAATCAGGTGGCAAGCAGTTCTTCAGTCTCATGAGTTCCACAGCAAGTGGTAGAACAGTGCTGGAACTACAGTCATCCCAGGACGGCCATGATGCAAAAGGCTCCAGAGGGCAGACAATTGAAGTTGAGGCTTATCAGCCTTAATTGGTGGGCGGCCTGGCATCTACTGGCAGCAGAGAGAAGGTGACGAGAATAGCATTCCCTGCCTGCCCAATTGATTTAATGCAACCTGCCTCCTGCCTCACAGCTACTCACTCACCATCACTATCCCACCCTATCACACACAGCAAGCTCCCTGAAATCTGTAAAATTTTGGCTTATGAATCTTGTTTCCATTTTGAATAATTGGAGAGAGAAAATGGTGCACATACTGTTCAAAACATAAATCTCATTGCAACAAATTGCCTCTTTTTTCTTTCAATTCCTAAAGCACCATCTAAATGGCAGCATGCAGGGAATAAACCTGCAATGGACCTTTTCTGTAAATGCCAATGAGACTAGAACACCAGGTTGTGTTATTGATTATTACATTTCATTATGTCCAGGGACGTCTCAAATTCACTATATATTATTCCTTTGTGTGCTCTTGGTTTCGTTTAGGACAAAGAAATTGGTTTTAAAATTGCTGATGTTGTTTTTACTGAAGCATTTTTCCTTCTGATCCGTGACAGTTCCATTGGCCCAGATTTTATGGTCAGCAGTGAAATAATGGCACTTGTCACTGACCTCAAAGAAAGTCTCATTGAGCAATCTAGCAATCTTAACACAATAACTCAAATTTATAAAACACATTTCATGTCATAAAATGGCTCAGAGTGATTCGCAGGAGGGTATTAGTAATATTTGACTTTGAGCCACTGAAATTTTTTCCACAGCAAAAGCTTGGTCAAAGAAATTAAGGAGTGTCTTTAAAAAGAAAAGACAGAGAGATGCAGTCGGGAGGTAATTTCAGATCTGAAGGGCAGGTCTATCCTTCATGGTCAATCAGGAGTCAGAAATAGTTATTGCACCAATTCTATGTGCTATGGCTGACCACTAGATAACCAGGGTGTTGAAGTAAGGAATCATGGTTTGGATTCCTCAAAAGGTGGGATATCTTTTAGAATAATTGCAGTCCATACCAATAAGATGTGCTCTGCCTAAACTGAAAGAGAAAGCTAATCAGAAGTCCTATTAGGGAAGAGGCATAGATTGCAAAATAAGTGGGGGAGCTGTGGCAGGTGAAAGAGTGGATCCATGTTGACTGATGCAAACCTTAAGTTGTACTTGTGAAAACATAATATAAATGTAAAAAACTTAATAATAATGGTGGATGAGACTGAGAAAGTAAAAATGTTAATAAATTAAATGGAAAAGGTAAAATGCCTTGTATTTATGCAACACGTCTGTCAAAAACATTTGTGATATGAAATGTCTTGCACTGGATGATAGCTTGTTAATGACTAATATCACAGATGCAGTCGAACAATTATAAGCAATGAGACTCATATTTGGAATGATGGAAATTGTTTAAAAGAAACTATTGAGAAAACAAAAGGAGATGGAGTGACATTATTTATAAACTCCAGTTCTAAGACATAAGTGAGCAAATATGGAATGTAAAAAAGGACAGATATAGAATGACTTTGGGTAGAATAGATACAAGAGAACAGAGGTGAACTATTCTTGGAGAATTGCAATGGACTCCTAGGCCTGGCAGAAAGCTTAATCTGGAAATGTAAAATGAGATAAGGAAAAGGATTAATAAGGAACCAATTACAGTAGTTGGAGATTTAAATTATCTGAAATTGACTGGAACAATATTGTCTCTCATGGGAAGACAGAAGAATTTCTAGTAATAACTATTCTATTGCTTTGTTTGTAAAAGAGCCACTAAAGGGAGAAAGCACTTTGGATTTTTTTTAAACCCAAAGACATTATTACATGCCTCTGGAGCAGGTGGGACTTAAATCCAGGCCTCGACAGCCCACAGGTAAGGACACTAGGGCCTAAGGCACATTGGATTTGATTATAAGTAACAGAATTAAAGTCAGGTGACCAATGATCAGTATTAGAGGTATTGTACGCTATGAGGAGGACAGTGATATTCTTCAGACAGATTAAACAGGCTGATGGAATGGGTGGACAACTTGCAGATGTAGTTTAATGCAGAGACAGGTGAAGTGATTCGTGTTGGTAAGAAGAACAGGGAAAAACTGTCAATTCTGTAGGGGCTGCAGAAGCAAAGGGACCTGATGTATATTTGTAAGTGTCACTAAGGGTGGTAGAGCAGGCTGAAAAAACAGTTAATAAAATATTTGGGATTTGGGGTATAACAAATCGGGTCATGTATTATAAAGGCAACAGAGTTACGATGTTAGTTCAAATTCTACTGCAGCATTTGAGTCCAGTTCTGGACATTGAACCTTCAGAAGGATGCAAAGTTATGAGGGAGTGTGCAGAAAGTAGTCACAAGAATGGTTCAGGGATGAGGAAATTCAACTATACATATAGTTTGGAAAACTTGAGACTTTCCAACTTGAAGAAAAGAAGATTAAGAGGAGATTTGATAGAGTTGTTCAAAATCATGAAGAGTCTGAACCAATTAGATAGGGAGAAACTGATCCCATTTGTGGAAGGTTTAGAAATCAGAGAACACCAGTGATTCACAAAAGAAGCAAAGGCCATGTAGGTATTTTGTATACGCTGCCTGAAAGTGTATTGGAGGCAGATCTCTTTGAGGCTTTTGGGGAATTCGATAAATATTTGAAGTGAAACAAAATTGCTGGACAACAAAGACAAGGGAGGGGAATGGCTTTAGTGAGCTGCTTTTCCAAAGAGCTGAGTTGTTCAACATCCTCCTGTGATTCTATGATTCAGAAAGCAAATTCATTCGATAAACCATACTCCTGTAACCAAAAACATTTTTAAAAGCATTATTACAATAATTTGACTCATCATACAAATTTTAATCTTTTACACGTGATGCCTATTAATATTCTTATCATAGACCCTATGATATTCTTTTACACTGCCACTATATTATTTTTAATCTTTCCTGAAGCTCACTGAACAATACAGAATAGTCAAAGTTACTGTAAGATGCAAGTGAAATGGAGGTCAGGGTACTGAAGGAGGTGGCTCGAGAAATCATGGATGCGTTAGTGATTATTTTCCAGAGTTCGATAGATTCGGGATCAGTCCCTGCGGATTGGAGGGTGGCTAATGTTGTACCACTTTTTAAGAAAGGTGGGAGAGAGAAAGCAGGAAATTATAGACCAGTTCGTCTGACCTCAGTGGTGGGAAAGATGCTGGAGTCTATTATAAAGGATGAAATTACGACACATCTGGATAGTAG
>NC_057718.1:79464221-79502166 GCF_004010195.1 Chiloscyllium plagiosum | reverse complement strand
TGAAAGACTGGAGTGACTGGGCTTGTATACCCTTGAGTTTAGAAGACTGAGAGGGGATCTGATTGAGACATATAAGATTATTAAAGGATTGGACACTCTGGAGGCAGGAAACATGTTTCCGCTGATGGGTGAGTGCCAAACCAGAGGGCACAGCTTAAAAATACAGGGTAGACCATGTAGGACAGAGATGAGGAGAAACTTCTTCACCTAGAGAGTGCTGGGTGTGTGGAATGCTCTGCCCCAGAGAGCAGTGGAGGCCCAGTCTCTGGATTCATTTAAGAAAGAATTGGATAGAGCTCTCAAGGATAGTGGAATCAAGGGTTATGGAGATAAGGCAGGAACAGGATACTGATTAAGAATGACCAGCCATGATCATATTGAATGGTGGTGCAGGCTCGAAGGGCAGAATGGCCTACTCCTGCACCTATTGTCTATTGTTTAAAAGCAGTTTTAAAGTTAGAATTTTGTTGCATGAACATGTAAAATAAATAGTCTTTATGTATGGTCAATATGTCAAATGGTTCAGATGTGTCCATTTGTATAAATTACAAAGTATAGTATTGATTTTGTTTTTTCTTGTGTCTGCACTAATTCCAGCTGCAGACTAACAACAAACAGCGACTGAGAGACAGAAACCCCATCTTACCTGTTTAATTGAGAAGTCATCTGTATTTGTCCATTAGTATCAGGTACAGTGGTCTGGCTCAGAGAATAGAGCCCTAAACATTCAGAAAGTCTAATGTGGTAATCTTGTGCTGATGACCAGGTTATAACAAATTCTCTCCCATCTTGGTATATTGTCAAAGTTCACAGATGTGGTGAAACTCCAACATTACAACTGACATAAGCTTCCCTGAGTTATTAGAGTATCATTGTTAGTAGCCTTTCTGAAAGTCAAGTTCTCTCTGACTTGGATGGTAGGTGATTGTCAGTACGTTTAGATTAGATTCCCTACAGTGTGGAAACAGGCCCTTCGGCCCAACAAGTCCACACCGACCCTCCGAAGAGTAACCCACGCAGACCCATTGCCCTTTGGCTAATGTGCCTAACACTATGGGCAATTTAGCATGGCCAATTCACCTGACCTGCACATCTTTGAACTGTGAGAGGAAATCGGAGCAACATGGTTGACATGACATTTCATTAACAACTCAGACACGGGGAGAACGTGCAAACTCCACACAGACAGTCGCCCGAGGCTAGAATCAAACCTGGGACCCAGGTGCTGTGAGGCAGCAGTGCTAACCACTGAGCCACTGTGCCGTCCCTTATTCAGGAATCAAATGTAATATGGAAAGGTATGAGGTTATGTTCTTTCATAGAAGGAATAGAGGTGTAGACTATTTTCTAAATGGGGAAATGCTTTAGAAATCTGAAAATGAAACCTAGTTCAGCATTCTCTTCAGATCAAGGTTCAGTTGGTAGTCAGGAAGGCAAATGCAATGTTAGCATTCATTTCAAAGTGCTACAATATACTTCTGAGGCTGTATAAGGCTCCGATCAGACCACATTTGGAATATTGTGAGCAACTTTGAGCCATGTATCTAAGGAAGGATGTGCTGGCATTGGAGGGAGTCCAAATTAGGTTCCCAAGAATGAACAATTTCTTCCTGATGAAGAAGCAGTGCTTTGAAAGCTAGTGCTTCCAAATAAACCTGTTGGACTACAACTGATGTTGTGTGATTTTTAACCTTGTCCACCCCAGTCCAACACCAGCACCTCCAATTCATAAATGGAAGTGTTGCTTTGAACTGCTTTGAAAGATAAGTTCTGAAGTACCATCTCTAAACCTCTCCACCTGGCTACTTCTCTATCTTCTTATAAAAACACACCCCCCTTACAAAATATCACTGTGATCAGATTACCACCTTAATGCCTCTTTATGTGACTTGATATCAAGTCCTTGTTTGAATACGCTCCTCTCAATACCTTGGGATGTTTTCTTATTTTAAAGATTCCATATAAATGGAATTTGATCTCAGAGGAAAGCTAATGCATATAAAGAAACTATTTATGGTTGAATAAATACACCCTGAACTAAAGGGCATATAATTTAATTAGAGCAGCAGTGTTCACTTTGAGTTGTAAATGAAATGTCATGTCAACCATGTTGCTATTTGTCCCATTTTAGATGGCACATAATTGCTCATTGTTGATTGTTTGCTTACTCCAGGTCTGGCATGCTGTGATTCCTATCACCCAATTCAGAACTGTCTAAATATCTCACTGAGAAAGCAATTTGTTCCCCAGTAGGGTGTCAAATAAGCAGTGCCCTAAGAAGACATCAAAATGTGATGCTGAAGGAAGTTAAGATTTTAAGATTTAATGGAAATTCCTACTGAACCATTGCCTTCCTTATGCCTCTGTTTGAAATGTGTATCAACCAGTCCATGCATATCCACCTTGATTTCCAGAGAGACCTGTCAAATGTCCCATGTGAGGTGACAGCCTTTCAATCTTGCTGCTCTTCATTATAGAAATGTTGGCATCTCACAAATGTAACTTTAATGGTTTTTAATTCTCTGAGGCCTCCGCTGCATTTTTAAATTCTGTCACCAAGAAGTTTGCTCAGAGGATAAAGCCAAGAGATAGCCCCAGTCCCATTTAATTTTATCAGCTGACATTATCTTTTTTTTCAGCATGAACAACAATCGAAACTCTGCAGTGTTCCTATCAACTACCTTGAATTATTTTTGTTCCCTTTAGATCTTCGAAAGAATTCCATTTAATATTTTCTTTAAGTTATGCTCTGTGATTCTGACTTTGAAAGAGATTTTATTTTGACCTTTGTTCTGGCAGCAATGCAGCTGAAAACCAGTATCTATTTTCATCTACCGAGACAATAAATTATTTCGGCCCTGCTTCTGTCATTATTGAGTGCCCTCACCCAACGAGTCCTAGAGGGTTTTACAATTGCCCTACACAGTCCTATTAAATTGAATAAGCCGTAATAAAACTCGTAACAGGGCTGTCATTTTGTGCAGTATGAGTAATGTTTTAATCCAGCATGATACAAAGGCTTTGAGTAAATCCATCAAAATATTAATACTCAGCTGCTATATATATATATATCAGATTGTCTTAATATAATGATGCCTTGTAACCTCTCTGAAGTGGCAACAAGATCAAATAGTTCAGAATTCAAATAGCTGGGTCAATTATTTAAGCTTGTTGAGAAGATATATGTGCATAATGTATACTGAGGTTCAAGATCTCATGATGTCCCAAAGCATTCTGCAACTAACTAAATGCTTTTTTTTAAATGCACTCATAGGAAATACAACAGCCAGCTTGCATACAGCAAGTTTCCTCAATGGCAATAAGTGGATGATGAATTTTTAAAGACTTTATTTGAAGGATAAATATTGGCCAGGACATTCGGGAGAGTGACCAGTTTTTCCTCTAAATAGTCATAGTTATACAGCATGGAAACCGACCCTTCGGTCCAAACAGTCTATGCTGACCATAATCCCAAACTAAATTAGCCCTACCTGCCTGCACTAGCCCAGTATCCCTCCAAACCTTTCCTGACTTTTAAACATTGTTTCCGTACCTGTATCTACCATTTTCTTTGGCAATTTACATTCTTTGTGTAAAAAAGTTGCCCCTCACGTCCTTTTTAACTTTTTTTCCTCTCAACTTAAGAATATGCCCTTTAGTTTTGAACTTCCCAACCATAGGGAAAAGGCCCATGTCATTTACCTTACCAATGCCCCTCATGATTTTATAAACCTCTATAAGGTCATCCTCAACCTCCTACATTTCAATGAAAAAAGTCTCAGTCTTTCCAGTCTATTTTTATATCTCAAATCCTCCAGTCCTGGCAACATACTGGTAAATATTTTCTGAACTCATTCCAGTTTAATAATAGTCTTCATATGATAAGGCGACCAGAAGTATAGTGAGTTATTTGACAAACAGCTGAGAGAGTAGGTGGAACTGAAGGTAAATAACATGTCCGAAATACACCACCTCCAACAATGCAACTTTCATTGATTGCTGCATTAAATCATGAGTCTGAACTTGCATTCGTGTGCGTGGAGAGGGAAGTACAATGCAATGTTCCAACTCCAAAGACAACGTTTGGGATTTAACAGAAAAGCAATGGCCCTAACAAACAAAACAAGTCCACCTCTGCTAGCCCTGGAAATCATAACTGGATTTTACTATCATCAGGCAGTAAGTTGCCTGAAGTATTAGCGTCTTCTTCAAAGCAGGATCTCCCACCTCCAAAAGCTTCCAGCTAGTTAGAACACTTGCTGCTCTTTGGTCCTATTGTTGTAACTGAGAACAGTGAGCCCTAGTGAGACTGCAATAGGCCCAAGACCAGAAGCATTGCTGGAGGCTGTCATTAAAGATAACTGTGGCAACTTCATCTGGGCTTGGCCAGGGGCTGGAAATAGTGATTGAAGAGTGGGTAGTTCTTCATGTAGAGACTGCTCTCTCTGAAAGGGACCTCGGTAGGCCACAATGTGCCTGAACAGGAAGTAACATCACCACCCCTTTCCTGAAGCACACCTTGCCATGTGGTGTTAGGCCACCCTTCCATTGGTAAAATACCAGCAGCAATAGATTGGCAATGGGTATTGCATTCTTACTTTTTCTAAGTGGATGTAAAATTGTGATCCAAGACAGACTTTCATAAGATTTGTTCCGACAACCAATATAATCACATAAGCTATTTGAACGTCATGTTTTCATGTTCCCAGTGATTAAATAAATTGTTCCTTGAGGCATATGGAACACAACATCCCAGTTCAAAACTCTGAACTTTGCTGACTTGGTGGATCTTCGCTGAACTGGCAAAGGCTTTTGTAGTTTTCAGTTTCTGTCCCATGATCCCTCCTGGAAAGTGAAGACATTGATTTCAAGTGAGGACAGACTGTAATGACAGAGGTGACTTCCCTAGCTGCCATAGTCAAGTAAACTCTTAACATCCATTACCAATGCTCAGCCATGACAGGTTTGAATGAGGAATCTTTAGAAAGACAGTAATAGCCTCAGGGTTGCCTGAAGGGATATTCATTATTAATTGCTACTCCTTGGATCAACTCACAAGAATACTATTTATTTAAGTAAGCCTGTACTGGAGGCAGGTGTTCCATTGGAAAAAAGGAGGATACTTTATTTCTAAAGGCTTTTTCACAACCTTTGGTTGTCCCAAAGTGCTTTACAGCCAATGAAATACTTTTGAACAATGACCCACACTCCACAGCAAGTGAATGCAAGGTAGTTAGGACTGAGCCTGTATTGGCTAATCAGATTTCTTATACAGCAGCAATATTGACACCATGCTTATTTAGTTTGTGGTCAATCATAACTGTCTTATAGAATTTGCTATGGAATTTGTATCGTTGTTACCTTTCTTTGTTTGCTCCCTCACCAAGGCATGATTTAGGAGATGCGGACTTCCCTACGATTGGTAAGGTCTCGCAATGTCGTAGGCTGGTACCACATGGAAGGCAGAAATGGTTACGTTTGGGACTTAGTTGTTTGCAGGAGTTGCTGGAAGCTGCTAGCTTAAAGGAAATACAAACCTCCTAATGGAACTCCAATTCACAGACACAAAACAGAAATTGCTGGAAAAGCTGAGCAGGTCTGGCAGCATCCATAGAGAGAAATAAGAGTTAATATTTCAGGTTGAGTGACCCTTCCTCAGAGCTGGGAGCTTTCCAGCAATCTATGTTTTTGTTTCTGATTTTCAGAATCCACAGTTCTTTCAGTTTTTATCTAATTCACAGACAGGCCTTTCTGAACTTTGCACCCTGAATGCACCCTGCTTCGCCAACGTCTTTCTCAGAGCAGACATCATGGCACCACCCAAGATCTGGACATTGATAGCGTCTCTGACCATTCACACCTACCCTTCCATCACCAAAGTAGCTTCCCAGAAGACAGCACTTGCAATTGGGAGTAATTCAATGTTGCCAAAGAAAATTGTCAATATAGAGTGGCATGTGAAATGGATAAAACTGATACACAATAGAGCAGTTTTCTCATGCTTTTCTGTGTTTTTAAAATGCAATTATACACAGTGAAAGAAAAGGCAGTTGTGATACTAGAGGAGCTATGAATTGATAACGCTGCAGACACAGTATCAGGAGTGGGCCTAGCAAAGCATTTTTTGCAGAGAGCTAGCACAGACTGTGTCCTAAATGACCTCATTCTATGGTTTAACCATTCTGTGATTTTGTAATGATATGAATTTCAGTTCCAAGGAATTATTGTTGAACAGCCTTTTTTTGTTTTACTTCATGATATCCACTTCAATTTTTAAAAATGTTTATCTTTAAGTCATAAATATTAATGGTCTAATCAAGTATATTGAATTCAAAGTGTCACATTCAAGCCCAGATGAAGTATGAGAATTAACATCAATAGCGGTATATACATAAACCCATGAATGAGTCAGCATTACTGTATATGCTAATGCAGATGTTTTGCACTATAACCTTTCCAAGCTAGTTCTTTCTCCAGTATCATCAGCAAACTGATTTTGTTTTAACTGAAAATATGAAGCAGAAAAATTGAATGGGTACAGCAAAGTATTAATTCTTATTAAAATTGTATCTTCAAAAAAATAGATGGGACCTAGTGGCAAGTCCTCTGTAGAAACTGTCACAGCAGTACCTCATCAATCTCATCCAAAAATGTGGGAAACCATAGCTCTTTTGCATGCAATTATGGCATGCAAATCATTTATTTAAAGTGAATATATCATGGATACCTTGAATTGATTACAAACAGCAATTTAATCAAGGGACTCAGATGCCAGAAGATTCTTCTCTACCGCAGCTATTGCCTGCTCAATGTCTGTCTGAATATTGTCAAGTAGCACAAGGCAGACTCTGTCTTGGAGATGGGGAAGACAGGGACAGAGGCAATGTCTTTGAGCTTATTGGACTATAACATTATCAGCAATTTTTTCAAATGCCATTTTTTTGTGTGTTCTTTTATATGGAAGTCTTTTGAAGGTTCAAGTCCCTAAATTTCATTTCATTCATGCTCATGTGCAGTGCTTGGTAAAGAGAAGAATTCTTTGAATACTTGGGAGAGAATATACTTTGTCTGTACTAGCAAGATAAATTATTTTACAATTAACAGATTGCATTTATGTAGCACATTTAATATAGTAAGGCATATGAAGGCACTTCACTGAAATGGAAGGATTGATACTAATCTGAGAAAGGAAGAATTAGGATCAGTGCTAAATGCTTGGTCAAAGATGCTAATCTTAAAGAAGGAAAGAGAAATAGAGACAGTTAGTGAAGACAGGCTTCGAAGCAAAAACATCTAATCTGCAACTGTTAGGATGTTGAATGGAACTGAATTTTATGTGGGAGTGGGTTCCTGATGTAAGTGCTGAAGGTGAGATTATCACCACTAGGCTGCTTGCTCCAGTAGCCACTTAACAGACAATCAAATGGCTGACAGCTCTCTGGTCTCAGCAGCACCGGTGGGATCAGTTGGCCACTGCTGCAACTGCAGAGGGCCTGGGGGGAAGCAAACTGAGAATGAGATGGATTGCGAGTTGTCTTGGCTCTCACCAGACAAGGCTGACAGACCCAAGCAAAACAACGTGTGGGTCCAAGATATATAAGGAAATAGAGGGACAGGAATCTAGGGAGGAGGTGCTTTTGGGAGATCTCAGCTATGTGTGGGGAGCCTGTAAGTGTGAAAAAGCTCCTTTCTCACCTTGACCAGCCACCTGTCTCCCCAGTGGAATGTGGCAAGATGCATACTTGATACTGTCTACCCACCATCTGGGTAATAAATATTAATTGACCATTTAAGGGTCTAAATGGACCCAGAGACACATGGAACTCTTCATGCCTACCCCATCACTATTATAATTGCAGCAGATGCTGAGGTGGATGGGGTGGCACTGCGTCCCAGCACTCATGGCATTCAATACCTACCCACCAGCCTGCTAACTAGCTGCGAGGGACAAGTTACATTCAATCCTTAATGTCATCAACTTTATCTGTCTCTTGCACATTTTATGTAGTTTTTTATTTAAATATTAGGTATGGATGACAGCAGTTGAATAATTGGCTTGGAGGAGTCAGTGAGACTGACAATATTAAGTGTGTGAATTAGTATGTATGGTTGAAATGATATGAATCACTGATGCTCCTTATACTAATGACCGTGAGTGCAATTTTCCTGTATTAATTATTAAAAAGAAGGGGAACATCAAGTAATAGCAATCCAATTTCCATAAATTGCTGGGCTTAGTAAAGTTTTCATGGCAGTTTCCTAGCATTTGTGCAAAACGCAGACCAGCTCAAAATAAAAAATCATGTTTACCAAGGCAAAAATGGAATTATGTTCCAAATTTAATGGTGCAAATCTGTTCCACCATCAGTAGCTGACATTGCATCACAGTGGAAAGCAGGCCTTCAATTCCATTGGCTGAAAATGGAAGTTACGCAATTAATCTTGATTTCAACACAGGAAGAACATAGGATAGAGAAAGTGTGTACTGGAACACGTGCTTCGTAATTAATAAGGAGAAAGGGAATAAAATTCAGAGCAACAAGAGGTTAGTGGTGTAATGCAATAAGAAGACAAAAACAGTGGTGATAAAGAGACAAATTGGAAGTTAAAAGTAAAAACCTTTCACAGCAAGTATCATGCAATGAAAGAGACAATTTAGTCAAGGTGCCTATTTTCCAGCTTTTTGTAAGAGTTTACCAAATAATTCCAGTCCCCTATTCTTTTCCTACATCCCTGTAAAGACACCCAATGCATTTTTAAAAATGACTAATATCTGAAATTAGTGACAAATCTGTTTCTCTGACCATTTTAAACAGTGTAACAAAGAATATGAATTTGTTATAGAGTCATAGAGTCATAGAGATGTACAGCATGGAAACAGACCCTTCGGTGCATGCCGACCAGATATCCCAACCCAATCTAGTCCCACCTGCCAGCACCCCGGCCCATAACCCTCCAAACAATTTCCTATTCATATACCCATCCAAATGCCTTTTAAATGTTGCAATTGTTTCAGCCTCCACCACTTTCTCTGGCAGCTCATTCCATACACACACCACCCTCTGTGTGAAAATGTTGCTCCTTAAGTCCCTTTTATATCTTTCCCCTATCCTCCAACCCTGGCAACATCCTTGTAAATCTTTTCTGAACCCTTTCAAGTTTCACAACATCTTTCCGATAGGAAGGAGACCAGAATTTCACGCAATAGTCCAACAGTGGCCTAACCAATGTCCTGTACAGCTGCAACATGACGTTCCCAACTCCTGTACTCAATACTCTGACCAATAAAAGAAAACATACCAAACGCCTTCTTCACTATCCTATCTACCTGTTGACTCCACTTTCAACGAGCTAAGAACTTGCACTTCAAGGTCTCTATGTTCAGCAACACTCCCTAGGACCTTACTATTAAGTGTATAAGTCCTGCTAAGAATTGCTTTCCCAAAATGCAGCACATCGTATTTGTCTGAATTAATCTCCATCTGCCACTCCTCGGCCCATTGGTCCATATGTTCAAGATCCTGTTGTAATCTTTGCTGTCTAATACACTTCCAATTTTGGTGTCATCTGCAAACTTACTAACTATACCTCTTATGCTCACATCCAAATTATTTATATAAATGACACAAAGTAGAGGACCCAGCACCAATCCTTGTGGCACTCTACTGGTCACAGGCCTCCAGTCTGAAAAACAATCCTCTACCACCACCCTTTGTCATTTATCTTTGAGCCAGTTCTGTATCTAGATGGCTAGTTCTCCCTGTAGTCCATGAGATCTAACCTTGCTAATCAGTCTCCCATAGGGAATCTTGTCGAACGCCTTACCGAAGTCCACATAGATCACATCTACTGCTCTGCCCTCATCAATCCTCTTTGTTACTTCTTAAAAAAACTCCATCAAGTTTGTGAGACATGATTTCCCATGTACAAAGCCATGTTGACTATCCCTAATCAGTCCTTGCCTTTCCAAATACATGTACATCCTGTCCCTCAGGATTCCCTCCAACAACTTGCCCACCAGCGACGTCAGGCTCACTGGTCTATAGTTCCCTGACTTGTCCTTACTACCCTTCTTAAAGAATGGCAGCACGTTAGCCAAACTCCAGTCTTCCGGCACCTCACCTGTGACTATCCATGATACCCAGCAAGAGGCCCAGCAATCACTTCCCTTGCTTCCCACAGAGTTCGAGGGTACACTTGATTCGGTCCTGGGGACTTTTCCACCTTTATGCGTTTCAAGATATCCAGCACTTCCTTCTCTGTAATATGGACATTTTGCAAGGTGTCACCATCTATTTCGCTTCCTTCTATATCTTCCATATTCTTTTCCACAGTAAATTCTGATGCAAAATATTCGTTTAGTATGTCCCCCATTTTCTGCGGCTCCTCACAAAGGCCGCCTTGCTGATCTTTGAGGGGCCCTATTCTCTCTCTAGTTACCCTTTCGTCCTTAATGTATTTGTTGTTCCTTCAAAAAAAATCATATTACTAATTTACAATCCTTTTCTTCTGCTCTGTCAATTATACAACATAGGTATTATAAGAGGCTCTCAGATGAAGGGGGACTCAAGCAAATATCTAGTGATTCACTATTGAGAAAAATAAGAAGGTACTTTCGGGTATGAAATTAAACATGCTAGCATCTGCTGTTTGCATATCAAGTTCTGCCATGGATTGCACCAGGTGCTATTTTGCTGAGAGCATTAATGTTCATATCAACTTCAAGATCATGATGTCAATCAATGTTCAATGTTCATTTCACACCAGCAGTAACATTTGATTATTCCACCCCATTTCAACTGCATAGCTGAATTATGTCACAGAAGGGACACTTCTCTTGCTCTGTAGAGGGTTCTTCAAGTGTGCATAAGTTGCTGGTTGAATTATTCTGCTGAAAGAAGACAGAGGGTGGTGGTTGATGGGAAATGTTCATACTGGTGCACCGCAAGGGTCGGTGTTGGGTCCACTGCTGTTCGTCATTTTTATAAATGACCTGGATGAGGGCATAGAAGGGTGGGTTAGTAGATTTGCAGACGACACTAAGGTCGGAGGAGTTGTGGATAGTGACGAAGGATGTTGTAGGTTACAGAGAGACATAGATAAGCTGCAGAGCTGGGCTGAGAGGTGGCAAATGGAGTTTAATGTGGACAAGTGTGAGGTGATTCACTTTGGTCGGAGTAACCGGAATGGAAAGTACTGGGCTAATGGTAAGATTCTTGGTAGTGTAGATGAGCAGAGAGATCTCGGTGTCCAGGTACACAGATCCTTGAAAGTTGCCACCCAGGTTGACAGAGTTGTGAAGAAGGCATACAGTGTTTTAGCTTTTATTAATAGAGGGATCGAGTTCCACAGCCATGAGGTTATGCTACAGCTGTACAAAACTCTGGTGCGGCTGCACTTGGAGTATTGTGTACAGTTCTGATCACTGCATTATAAGAAGGATGTGGAAGCTTTGGAAAGGGTGCAGAGGAGATTTACTAGGATGTTGCCTGGTTTGGAAGGAAGGTCTTACGAGGAAAGGCTGAGGGACTTGAGACTGTTTTCGTTAGAGAGAAGAAGGTTGAGAGGTGACTTAATTGAGACATATAAGATAATCAGAGGGTTAGATAGGGTGGACAGTGAGAGCCTTTTTCCAAGTATGGTGACGACGAGTATGAGGGGGCATAGCTTTAAATTGAGGGGTGATAGATATAGGACAGATGTCAGAGGTAGTTTCTTTACTCAGAGAGTAATAAGGGTATGGATTGCTTTGCCTGCAACGGTAGTAGATTCACCAACTTTAAGTACATTTAAGTCGTCATTGTACAAGCATATGGACGTATTTGGAATAGTGTAGGTTAGATGGGCTTCAGATTGGTATGACAGGTCGGCGCAACATCGAGGGCCGAAGGGCCTGTACTGCGCTGTAATGTTCTATGTTCTATGTTAATTTTATGTGTTTGATTCTAAAAGTTCAAGTTGCAGAGCTGCACATTTCCAATGTGCAGGAGTTTGCAATTAGATTAGATTAGATTCACTGTAGAGACAGCGTGGAAACAGGCCTTTCGGCCCAACAAGTCCACACCAACTCACCGAAGCGCAACCCACCCAGACCCATTTCCCCTCTGACTAATATACCTAACACTACGGGCAATTTAGCATGGCCAATTCACCTAACCTGCACATTTTTGGAATGTGGGAGGAAACCGGAGCACCTGGAGGAAACCCATGCAGACACGGGGAGAATGTGCAAACTCCACACAGAGAGTCGCCTGAGGCAGGAATTGAACCCTGGTCTCTGGCGCTGTGAGGCAGCAGTGCTAACCACTGTGCCACCGTGCCGCCCACAATCCATTGTTGTGTAAGAGGGTCACTGAAGTTTGCATGGTGGCTCAGTAGTTAGCACTGCTGCCTCACAGTGCCAGGGACCCGGGTTGAATTCCAGCCTTAGGCAACTGTCTGTGTAGAGTTTGCATATTGTCCCCATTCATGCATGTGTTTCCTCCAGGTGCTCCAGTTTCTTCCCACAATCCAAAAATGTGCAGGTTAGGTGCCCATAGTGTCCAGGGATGTGCAGACTAGGTGGATTAGCCATGGAATATGTAGGGTTACAAGGACTGCTTCCACAATGTAGGGATTCTATGATTCTATGATTCTGTATTTCATGGGAGGATGAGCAGGCAACTCTAGAGTCTTCCCCTTAATGTAGAATGCCAGTGACACAGATCACTTTGCAAGCATTACACATTAACTCCAGCACATACCAGAACCAAATGGAATTCCTTTTATGGTACATTGCACTGATGTACAACCATAGGCAGCATATCTTACAGGCTAATGGCCTATAGCTTGGCAGCAAGCAATGATACCTTCATTCTGTGGCACTCTGATATGCCATGAATTTGGCTATTGCAAAATAAACATTCCAGACCAATTTATTAATCACTCTTGGCATATTGTTGAAAAAAAAGTTAACTAATCACCCCTGCGTATTCCCTTAGAGTATCTCTCCTATGGGTCTTCCCTTTTCCTAGTTCTCTTATATAGATTTCAAATGATTAAACTACAGCTGATTTTAGAGATGACCTGAAGCAGCTCTTGGCATAGGAGGCTGCCTACGGACAGCACTACCTTGGCAGAAACAGCTGCAGTCTGGGATTTGCTGCCTGACAAAAAACAGTGAGGGCACTGATGGAGTGACATCCTGAACTTCAATACTGACATCCTGAGAAAGAACAACAGATTCATAATCCATATATCCAAGGCCACTCCCTAATGTGGTACCTCAGCAATCCGAGTAATCTGTAAACAAATTGCTGATCTACTGTGACATTTGCAAGCTGCATTGCACAATGTAGTGCACAGTCATGATAGCATAAATCTGACTTTAGTAGTGGTAAATTGACCTCCTATGACAGCAATCTGAGATTTTATCACATTACTGAGATATTGGGAGCCTGCTGCTTGTGCTGAAATTGAGGTTTCGACATTGGCCATCAACTGTTAGAACTTGGTTGGGTTCACAAGTGTGCGAATGAAGTTGTCCACCACATTCATGCTGGAAAAGATGGCTTCCAAACTTGGTGCAAAAAAGACCTTGACCAATTTGGTGCTGAACTCATTGGTGCTTCCTGATGTTGACCGTAGGCTTTCACAGAACCTCAGGGATCTGTGCTGGATCTCAACTTACAGTTTATGTCACTGATTTAGATAAGGGAGCCAAGGCATGGTAGCTAAATCCACAGACAACACCAAGATAGTCGGGATGTTTGTTGTGAAAAAGACATAAGGAGGTTGCAGATGGATATAGATATGTTGAGTGAACAGAAAGAAAATCTGGTGGATGCAGTATAATGTGGGAAAGTGTGAAATTGTTCACTTTGGCAAAAAGAATAAAAAAAGTGTAGTATTATTTAAATTGAAAAACAAATTCTAAGATGCAGAGGGATTTAAGTGCATGGGTCAAAAAAGTTGGCAAGCAGACACAGCATGCAGGCACAGCAAGTAATCAAGAAGGCGAATGGAATTCTGTCCTTAATGAGAAAAGGAACTGAACATGAAAGTAGGGATGGTATGCTTCAGTTGTAGAGTGCATTGGTGAAGCCTCATGTCGAATAGATGTGCAATTTGTGTCTCTTTATTTAAGGAAGTGTGAGAAGGTTTTGGAGGCAGTTGAGAAAATGCTTACTAGATTGGTACCTGAAATGAATAGACTATCTAATCAGAATAGATTGGACAGTCTGGACCTGTTTCCACTGCTGTTTAGAACAGTGAGGGGTGACTGGATTGAAGTGTATAAGATCCTGAATGGTCTTAACAGGTTAGATGTGGAAAAAATGCTTCATCTTGTGGGTTCATCCAGAAATTGTGATGACTGTTTAAAGATTAGGGATCACCCTTTCAAGACAGAGGTGGTGAGCATTATTTCTCTCAAAGCATTGTGTGACTTTGGAACTCTCTGCCTCAGAAGGTAGTAGGGATGGGGTCATTGTTAATTTTAAGATAAACGGAAATCAAGGATAGGTGGGAGTGTAGAATGCAAAGCCCAAACAGATCAGTCATAATCTTATTGAATGATGGAGCAGGCTCAATAGGCCGAATGGTCCACTTCTGTTCCTATTTCTTTTGTTTGTGTACTTGTAAACACACTTGCCAATGCATCAAGCATTTTGTTCTACCTCCCCTCAATGTTACTTTGTAGGTGGCTATCCTGCCACCTTCAATGATCTGTGATCACATTCAGCCAGGTCCCTCAGCTCCTGCAGTCCCTTTACAATTGTAATGCCTCTAGTGCAGTATCCAAAAAGCTTGAAACCCTTTCTCTCCTATATTCTGCTATTCCTCACCAGTCCCAAGAACAGATTAATTTTTTGCATGCTTCTCAGAACTGCTGCAGCCCCAATGGTGCTCCTCTTTTAGTGATGCAGACCAAATTCATGTGGTGCAGGCTAGCTTTACATAATGAGACGAAGCTACTATTTTTGACATTCGGATGATGCATGAAGTCATGATTAACACTGACTGATACAATTCATTATAATAAGCAGATAACATTAAAAGTGGTGTGTTGTTTGTAAATAAGTTCATTGCGGTGTCTCTCTCATACATTGTGATCCATGTACCTATTTTTGGGATTATCTAATATCATTCTTTTAGTACATGAAACAGGATTCATTTCCCCCACTAAAAGACACATGGTAAAGTTCAAGAAGCAGTTACTCAGTAGGTGTACAGCAAAATAATCAGAGATTGTGTGCACAGAAGAAGTCTGACAGATGTAGAATGGAATCATCAACAAAACACTGAACAGATGATGACAGAAGAATGTCACCAGTAATAGTGGAGAGGACAGAGAACCTGAGTTAATCGAAAATGAGTCAGAGGATGAGCCATCAACTATAGCAGAGTGTGATTTATAAGAAAGCTATTATCCATAAACTGTTTAAGTGAGAGACCATTTCTTGGCCTTCAAAGCAACAGACCCTGTCATAAAAGCTTTGCAGTTTTCCAGGACAATGATAATCGTTTCACCAAATTGACCAAGGATGGGACTTCAGAGAATTGTAAAATGGGCAACAAAAGGAATAAGCCATCCTGAAAACCATTCCCGTCAATCATGAATGTGTATGGAATGAGCTGCCAGAGGAAGTGGTGGAGGCTAGTGCAATTGCAACATTTAAAAGGCATCTGGATGGATATATGAATAGGAAGGGTTTGGAGGGATATGGGCCAAGTGCTGGCAGGTGGGACTAGATTGGGTTGGGATATCTGGTTGGCATGGACGAGTTGGACCAAAAGGTCTGTTTCCATGCTGTACATGTGTATGACTCTATGACTCTATAAGAAGGCCAACACTCTGGGAGCTAATAGCAGCTCATTACTTTACAAAGTTCTTGTTGTTAAAACAACATGTGGCAGTTGAAAGAGATAAACATTAAAAAGAGAGGTGAGGCATTGTAATACTCTGGTGGGAATCGACAATGTTAGTAAGAATGGCTATGATGTTACCCGGGTGGCCTTTGTTAATGAAAGATGCTGGGATTGTTTTTCAGTTTGTTATCCAGGTGTAAACTTGGTGTTGTGGATCAGGTGCCCAGAGAAGTCTCCTAATTTTCATTTCTATGATCAATTAAAGTTAGGGAGTTTCTGTTCTTAGGAAAATCAAGTCCTTGGGTCTTTAGCTGCTTGTACACCCATTGATGCTGATCCAGAAGGCCCTATTTATACTGGAAGGTTGGCCACAGGTAATAGAGTGGGAAGACATGTAGCACTAGAGTCATAGAGTTACACAGCACTGAAACTGACCCCTCAGTCCATGCCAGTCAGATATCCTAAACTGATCTAGTCCCATTTGCGGTATTTGCCCCTTATCCCTTTAAACCCTTCCAATTCATGTTCCCATCCAGATCCCTTTTAAATATTGTAATTATACCAGCCTCTACTACCTCCTGTGGCAGCTCATTCTATACATGCATCAACTTCTGAACAAAAAGGTCGACCCTTTCACCTTAAACCGATGTCTTTTAGTTTTGGACTTCTCTTCCCTGAGAAAAAACCCTTGGCTATTCACCCAGTCTATTCCCCTCATAATTTTAAAAACCTCTGTAAAGTCACCCCTCACCCTTCGATGTTCCAGGAAAAACAGCCTCAGCCTATTCAGCTCCTCCCTATAGCTCAAACCCTCCAATCCTGGCAACATCCTTGTCAACCTTTGACGCACGCACTTTTATTTGCTTGTAGTTCAGCAAGTACAGTCAGATCCTATCAGGGTGGAATAATATTATGTCAACATTTTTTAACAATGAGAATTAGATAATAGGACACCATTGTCCACCTTTAGGAATTTCCTAGGTGGACAATAATACTCGTTAGTGAGAGGTTGCCATCGATGACCTTCCTGTGCCTCAGTACACATGACAATAAATTCAATTCAATTCCTTAACCACCCTGGAGCTGCTTAAAAAAGGGAGGACAATCTAGCCTCCAACCCCAACAAGTTTCATTTTGGAATCTTTCACTCTCTACAAAGTAGTTATCAGATGTACATGCACATACATGTGACTACTAGCACACTTACGCATATTACACTGTTCAAGCGTTTGGATTCTGAAGAAAGAAATGAAACCACTAGTGGATTGCAACATTTCATTTTTATGAAATGTGCACCATGATGTTTGACAACAATCTTTCCCTTGGGTAACTTTCCCTGCTTAATTTCTGCATCTTTAGTAGAAACCTCATTAGATTTCCATTGAATACCCACTAAAACTAAGGCATAGCAGGGCTGGAGAAGCAGTGAGGAATTTTTCTTGCTGTGCCTCCTAAATGTTATGCTTTTTCAAAGACTGACAAGTTGTTATTTTGATGGTTTTGTTACTGCATTAAGAGAGTCAGATTTGCCTTGTCAAGGAGCTATAAATGGGATTGCAATGCCTGATGACTGGTGACTACCACCTTGACCTCAATGTAAAGTGATTGTGCCAGTCATTTGTGGAGAATACCCTCAGGTAATGAGTGTTGTATATCCATCTGCTGATGTGGTTCCCAAGAGAGTGCAGTGAAAGCTTTCTAATGGAGACCAGCATTTCATCCGAATTTTCAGGAAGCTCGAGGCTCTATCATCCCACTGCCTTTCATTCACAACTCCTTGGTTGACAATGTCACACTCACGCAACCCAAAAAAGTTCAAAGGCACCATTCCCACACTACAATAAATGCTAATTATTAAATTTTTAAAATCACAACTTTTCATCAAAGATATTTTGTGTTTCCTTAGTTCTCTTTATTCCAGGCCTGACAAAAGTCATTAATATTATGTCGTTGTGTTTTAAGGTGAAGATGTTCCCACATGTGAAGGAACCCAAAACTAAGAGCCATAAATGTGAGTTAGTCACTAATAAATCCAAGAAATTCAGGAAAAATGTACTTACCCAGTGAGTAATGAACCTGGTGGGATCCTCTGGCTTTGAGTTACTGGGTGGAACTTGCTAGAGGCACTCATTAACAAAAGGCTATTTCTTTCATTAGCCTATATCATGTATTTTCCCTTCGACCAAAAAGAGGGATCATTTGGACTGAGAGATTATACTCATGCAAATAATTTTCGGTCCAGTCCTGCTAATCTGCTACTGCCACTTTTGAACTTCAGAAATTAGTCATTAGGCAAGAAAGTCAGCTTAAAAGGATGGAGATGAAGGCTGAAGGTAAACTTAGTGAGGATGAGCAAACCCATGGTTGCCAAAGGTCTGGTGAGAAACTGTTTAAATATTTTCACGCATTGCCTTTTTCGTCTCATTTGAAAAAGTGGCTAAATAAATCTGGTGCCCAGTGACCATGTGGGTTTTGTTGATCAAAACAAAACTTGTAGGTAGAGCGAGTGAGATATTTGCATCATTAATAGAGGAAGTATCTGGGGAATATGAGGAGGTAAAGAAAGCCATCTTGTCGCAGCAATGCCACAAGAAGTCACGTTCAATGTCAATGCATGCACTTTCACTGACATCTCCCTCCAGTCCTTGAACTTATTGCATCACAGCCTCATCACATATCCAATAATATTCCCTTGCAATCAGAACTCAAACTTATAATTCACGTTATTCCACATCACCTACTGGTATGGGCAGTCTCACACTCCGATCTCACTCTACAAAGCTCTATCTACTCAACCTGAGTGAGTACATGGCACTAACAGTGTTACACAACCCCTAACATTCTGCCTTCTCACAAGGTAACACATTACAGAAGTGGGCAGAGTAGAATAGATATGGAAGCAAGGAATCCTGTATTTCCTGAACCTGATAGAGGAGGTGCTTTTCTGTGCCGTAGTGTGATTGTGATGGGGCCTGAAGCTTCCAACATTGCTGAGAACATTGGCACATTACTGCATTTTCACCCTTCTCAAATTGAGCTCACAGTCAGCCTGCTACCTGCTACCTGTCATGAGAAACAAGTTGCTAATGGACCTTGGAGCTCCTGCTTCCCTCTTCCTGGACACTACCCTGTCCCTTCTAATATTCAAACAATTTTAGAGCTGCCGCCCACTCAACCACAGGAAACCTAGGAGGAAAAAATACAGAAAGAGCTATTCTCAATCGCACGATATTTTCTGACTCCAAGTGGATCTTATGAATATTTAGCAGCTTGATAGGCCATTTTGGAAGGTTGTTAAGGGTCAACTCCATTGCTATGGGTCTGGATTCACATGTAGACCAGAATTCTTTCCCTAGTGAACATTAATGAACTATGTAGTCTTGATAGCAATTAGTATAATTCTATAATTACTAAGAAAAGCTTTTAATTCCAGATTGAATTTAAATTTCACCAGATGGGATTTGAGCCCACATTCCAATAATCATACATGTAGATATTGTGTCAACCTGCTGCTGCCACTTATATGCTCTTGTTTACCATCCTATTACATGCTATCCTCTCTCTCTCTTGAATCTACATCTGTGTGATTAGATTAGATTCCTTACAGTGTGGAAACAGACCCTTTGGCCCAACCAGTCCTCCGAAGAGTAACCCACCCAGCCCCATCTCTCTCTGTCTAATGTACCTAACACTATGGGTAATTTAGCACGGCCAATTCACCTGCACATCTTTGGACTGTGAGAGGAAACCAGAGCACCTGGAGAGAACCCACGCAGCCACTGAGAGAATGTGCAAACACCACACAGACAGTCGCCAAGGCTGGAATCGAACTTGGGATCCTGATGTTGTGAGGCAGCAGTGCTAACCACTGAGCCGTGATGACGAACTATTTTTGTAGACCTTTACTTTTGAATACCATTAGAGTTCTAAGTTGTCATCAAAGGTTTCTTTTCTGCAATAGCTGTTGATTTAAAGGTGGATAAAGGTCAGCATGTTAGTTATAGTAGCTTCAAAGTTCTTTGATTCTGGAGGCTAAAAGCTGCCAATATCTGGACGAGCAGGGAGGAGTACTTGAGTTGAATTAAATTCGGTTGATTGTCATATGTACTTGCCTGAATACAGTGAAAGGTTTGGCAGAAGTGGGTTCTGCAGATGCTGGAGATTCGAGTCAAGATTAGAGTGGTGCTGGAAAAGCACAGCAGGTCAAGCAGCATCCAAGGAGCAGGAAAATCAACGTTTCAGGCAAAAGCCCTTCATCAGGAAAGAGGGTGAAAAGTTTACAAGTCACCACTTACGGCTCCATCTTAGGTACAAAGGCACAGAATCTTAGGTACAAAGCATAAAAACAAGGAAAACAAAGTTATACATTACAGTCCTTCTTATTAAAAAGTGGAAAATAAAAGAAACAGTTAACAGTTCAACACCACTGTCCACAAGCACCTAACCATGCTATACTCGTACTCCTAACAAGAATTCAACGTCTCCCACTGCAGGCTCAACCTCGTCTCTGCCACCTTCCCGGCCAGCCTGCTTTCCCTGTCTTGGAGCCTGTTTCTGCCCCAGACTGCCTGCTCTGCCCATTTTGCAGCCTGTTCCTGCCCTGGCCTGCCTGCTCTTCCTGCCTTGTAGCCTGTTCCTGCCTCGGCCTACCTGTTCTCCCTGTCTTGTAGCCTGTTCCTGCCCCGGCCTGCCTGCTCTTCTTGCTTTGCAGCCTGTTCCTGCTCCTGTTCCTGCCCTAGGCTGCCTGCTCTCCTCGCCTTGCAGCCTATTCCTGCTCCTGTTGCTGTCCTAGGCTGCCTGCTCCCACTTACCAGCCGCCCACCCTAGGCTGCCTGCTCACGTTATTGCTGGCTCGGGCTATCTATTCCTATCTAATTTCTTTTAGACTGAGTTCTTATTCCATTTTGCTCCTTCAGAAATTCTGTGTTGTCAATGGAATCATCATATAATCTGTAAATGGTTCTAGACAGGAATTAAAGTTGTACTTTTAATGGCCTCTCTCCAGGAAATAAAAATGAATGACACCAATATTATCATATTACATAATAGCTAAATCTTGCTTCGAAAACAAAAGTGCATCAGTATTCTCTTCAAAGGTTGAGAATTGTTTTTGTTCCCACATTGGAAAATTCAATTTGTCAATTAGTGTTTAGTTTTATTTTGGAATGTATAGCACATCCAGTCATGATTTGGAGATGCCGGTGTTGAACTATCATGATAGTGAAACTATCATGGTCATTCTAACAGTTGAGAGACTCAACAAACAATCAAGGTATTTTTCAATGTATAATTTCACTTACATCACACTGTAAACTTTTGCTATAAAATCTGTGTCTTACAATTGTGTTCTCCACAACCACCTGATGAAGGAGCGACGCTCTGAAAGCTAGTGCTTCCAATTAAACTTGTTGGACTATAATCTTGTGTTGTGTGATTTTTAACAATGTATATTGAAGTTACATTTGCTTTGCTTTAATTTGAAAGTTATTGAATTTCCTTTCCAATTTTGTTGATGCTTTACTTGTTGGGTATTATCAGCACAAGTGGTTCTAAATTTTCACTCCTGTGTCAGGCATTAGAATTAGGATGATTTCTTTTCCTGCAAACCCAAACTGGGGAAAAAAATGCCCTAGAGGTTTAGATGTTTGTTCTGAGGGGTTGGGAAGATGGGGATGTGCAGGTGAAAATGAGAGGAGTGATGGACAAACTCATGAAGAGTTCACAGGCTGGTGGCTGGAAAAGTGGGTAAAATGCTGGCCTTCATGATTCTTTGAAGACTTCAAAGAAAAGAGTAAAACAAAGTACAGCCCTCCAGCACTCATTCCTCATGCCCTTTAAATACTCCTGCACACTCCCCATGCGTTATTCATGCTAACACATGGCATTTCAAGTTGGCAACACAACATACCAATTGGAAAAAACAAACAAACGAACTGTGAATGCAGGAAAACTAAAACAAAAACAGAAATTGCTGGAGAAACTTTGCAGCATCGGTGGGGAGAAAACAAAGTTAATGTTTCGGGACTAGTGATCCTCTTTAGTTTGAAGAACAGTGACCTTCATAATATACTACATTAAATAGCCAATCCAATTAAGATAGATCACAAGGATTTCTCAGCAATCTCCCCCACGCATTAGTGACATGCAAGATCATCAAATCTCATTAAAAAGCCACGAAGAATTCCAATTCTTCACAATTAATGATCTAGCCTTGAAATTCCCTCAAGAGCTAGAGTTGCTCAGCAAGATTTAAACTAGAAAGGGAGGAGGTGCGGCCCAAGGAGACAGTGAGGATAGAGATTAGTCTGAGACTGATACAGCTGGGAAAAGGAGTAAATCAAATAGAACAGGCAAGAACAAAGCAGAGAACAAGGTAGGACTGATAAATTAAACTACATTTATTTCAATGCAGGAGACCTAACAGGTAAGGCAGATGAACTCAGGGCATAGTTGGGGACATGGGACTAGATATCATAGCAATTACAGAAATGTAGCTCAGGGATGGACAGGACTGGCAGCTCAATTTTCCAGGATATAGATGCTGCGGGAAGAATAGAAAGGGAGGCAAGAGAAGAGGGGAACGGTGTTTTTGATCAGGATAACATTATGGCTGTATTTAGGGAGGATATTCTCGGGATTACGTCCAGGGAAGTTATTTGGGTGGAACTGGGAAACAAGAAAGGGATAATCACCTTATTAGGACTGTACTATAGACCCCCATCTCTTCAACACCCCACCCTCCCCACACCCCCCTCCCCCCCCCCCCCACCCACCCCAAATAGTCAGCATGAAATTGAGAAATTTATAAGGGATTCTACAAATACACTAAGGACAAAAAGATAACTAGGGAGAGAATAGGGCTCCTTAATGATCAGTAAGACTGCCTATGTGTGGAACTGCAAAAGATGGGGAGATACTAAACGAGTGTTATATATCAATGTTTACTGTGGAGAAGGACATGGAAAATATAGAATGTGGGGAAATAAATAGCGAGATCTTGAAAAATGTCCATATTGCAGAGGAGGAGGTGCTGGATGTCTTAAAATGCATAAAGATTTTATTGTTTAAATAAATCCCCGGGACCTGATCAGGTGTCCCCTAGAACTCTGTGGGAAGCTAGAGAAGTGATTGCTGGGCCCCTTGCTGACATGTCTGTATCATCGATAGCCAAAGGTAAGGTGCTGGAAGACTGAAGGTTGGCTAACGTGGTACCATTATTTAAGGAAGGTGGTTAGGAACTAACTCGGCCAGGGAACTACAGACAGGTAAGCCTGATACCTGTGGTAGGCAATTTGTTGGAGGGATCCTGAGGGCGAGGATTTACATGTGTTTGGATAGGAAAGGACTGATTAGGAATATTCAACCTAGCTTTGTGCATGGAGAATTGTGTCTCACTAATTTGATTGAGTTTTTTTGAAGAAGTAACAAAGAGGATTGATGGGGCAGAGCAGTGGACATGATCTATATGGACTTCAGTAAGGCATTCAACAAAGTTTCTCATGGTAGACTGGTTAACAAGGTTAGATCACACGGAATAGAGGGACACTAGCTATTTGGATACAGAACTAGCCCAAAGGTAGAAGACAGAGGGTGATGGTAGAGGGTTTGCATTTTCAGACTGGAGGCCTTTGGCCAGTGGTGTGCCACAAGAACAATGCTGGGTCCACTGCTTTTTGTCATGTATATGAATGGATATGAACATAGAAGATATGGTTAGTAAGTTTTCAGATGACAACAAAATTGGAGATGTAGTGGACAGCGAAGAAGATTACCTCAGAGTACAACAGGATCTTGATCAGATGGGCCAATGGGCTGAGGAGTGGCAGATGGAGTTTCATTTAGATAAATGCGAAGCACTGCATTTTGGAAAGGCAAATCAGAGCACTTGATGGTAAGGTCCTGGGAAGTATTGCTGAACAAAGAGATCTTGGAGTGCAGGTTCATAATTCTTTGAAAGTAGAGTCACAGATAGATAGGATAGTGAAGAAGGTGTTAGGAATGCTTGTCTTTATTGGTCTGTGCATTGAGTATCAGAGTTGGGAGGTCATGTTGAGGCTGTACAGTTCATTGGTGAGGTCACTTTTGGAATACTGAATTCAATTCTGGTCTCCCTGCTATAGACATGATGTTGTGAAACTTGGAAAGGTTCGGAAAAGATTTACAAGGATGTTGCCAGGTTGGAGGATTTGAGCTATAGGGAAAACCTAAATTGACTGAGGCTGTTTTCTCTGGAGCATTAGAGGCTGAGGTATGACCTTATAGACGTTTATAAAATTGTGAGGGGCATGGATAGGGTAAATAGACAAAGTCTTTTTCCCAGGATGGGTGAGTCCCAAACTAAAGGGCATCGATTTAAAGTAGACGAGAAAGATAGAAAAGGGACCTCAGGGGCAACTTTTTCACGCTGAAGTTGGTGCGTGAATGGAATGACCTGCCAGGGGAACTGGTGGAGGCTGGTACAATTACAACATTTAAAAGGCATCTGGATGGGTATATGAATAAGAAGGGTTAATAGGGATATGGGCCAAGTACTGACAAATCGAATTAGATTTATTTAGGATATTTGGTCAACATGGATGAGTTGGACTAAAAGTGTCTGTTTCTGTGCTATATATCTCTGTGATGTAAGAACTGTTCCATCATAGAAGCTTCATTGGCTTCTCATATTTGGTGTTTCACCATAAGACCATAAGATGTAAGAGCAGAAGTAGGTCATTTTGTTCATTGAGTTTACTAAGGTTTGTTTAATTCATTCACAAAATGAGGGCATCACTGGCTAGGCCAGCATTTATTGCCCATCCCTAATTGTCCAAAAGGCAATCAAGAGTTCACCAAATTTTAGCAAGTCTGGAATCGTATGTAGACCGACCAAATAAGAATGGCAGTTTCCTTCCCAAAAGGACATTAGTGAACCAGTTAGGTTTTTCGACAATGTACAATGGATTCATGGTGTCATGAGACTCTTAATTCCAGATTTTTTAAATTAAATTCAAATTCCAGCATCTGCTGTGGAGGGATTCAAACTCAAGTCCCCAACATTTCCTGGTTCTCTGGATTAACAATCCAGTCATAATACCATTAGGTTCATCATCTCCTCATATTTAGGTGTATACTTGCAAAGGCAAGGCATACGAGGCAATGAACTGTGTGCTGGAAAATAGGTTAATAGAATCATACAATCTCTACAATGTGGAAGCAGGCCATTCAGTCCATCGAGTCCATATCAATCCACTGAAGATCATCCCACCCAGACCTGTTTCTCTACCCAATCCTTGTAACCCTGCATTTCCAAAGACCATTCCCTCAGTGACTCCCTCATTAGGTCCACAACTCTCACCAATCACCTTCCACACCCGGTACCTTCTCTTGCCGCCGCAAAAAGTGTAAAACCTGTGCCCATACCTCCCCCCGCAACTCCGTCCAAGGGCCCAAAGGATCTTTTCACATCTGACAGAAATTTTCCTGCACATCCACTCACCTCATGTGTCCACTGCTCTTGATGTTGTCTCCTCTACGTTGGGGTGACATGACGCCAAGTCACATAATGCTTCAGGGAACAATCCAAGGACACACACACTAAACGAACCCACTACCTTGTGGCCCACCATTTCAACTCGCCCTCCCACTCCACCAAGGACATACAAATCTTGGACCTCCTCAACTGCCAAATCCAAGCCACCCAATGACTGGAGAAAGAACACCTCATCTTACGCCTTAAGACCCTTCAACCACACGGCATCAACATCAACTTCACTAGTTTCCTACTCTCCGCTCCCCCAACCTCATCCCTGATCCAACCCTCCAACTCGATACCACTCTCTTGAATTGTCCACCTGTCCATCTTTCTTCTCACCTATCTGTGCCCAAAATGTCGACTCTCCTGCTGCTTGTATGATGCCTGACCTAGTGTACTTTTCAGAGCCACACTTTTCGACTCTGCATTTCCCACGGCCAATCCACCAAGCCTGCACATCCCTGGACATTATGTGCAATTTAGCATAGCCAATACATCCAACCTGCACATTTTTGGACTGTGGGAAGAAACCCATGCAGACACAGAGAGAATGTGCAAACTCTACATATTCACCTGTGGGTAGAATCAAACCTAGCTCCCTGGCGCTGTGATGCAGCAGTGCTAACCACTGAGCCACCATGGTTTTGGCCAGCATGGATATGATGGACCAAAGGGCCATTTCCTGTGCTGTAAATATCTAGGCTGATCTGATAAACCTCAACTCCACCTTCCTGACTTATGCCCTAAATCACTTATTCCCTTACCAATTAAAAATCTGTCTATCTCAACTATGAATAAACTTAACATTCCAGCTCACCTGCTGTCTGTTATAAAGAATTACATAGATTCCCTCTGTTTTGAGAGAAAAAAAAATCCTCTTCATGTCTGTCTTAAATAGATGACCCCTTATTCTGCACCTAGACTCTTCCATAAGGGAATACAATCTCTCTGTATCTACTTATTAAGGCCCAAAGATTCTTACAGACTTCAATAAGGTCTCTGTGATATTCTCTGTGTTTTCTTTATCTTGGACCATGGATGTTTGAGGTCCATGCACAGCAGCAATTTCTGGAATTGGCAGACAATGTACAGCACACTGATTGAGTAACATGGTGGGATCTGAAAAAGAAAGATAATTAGGTCTACATTATGCTGTTCCAGTTGTTAGATTCCCATGATTTAGACACAATGTAAGACCTCTCTTCAGCAGTCTTTCTTTAAATCTTGTTCGGTGAATGAATTAACAGGTTTGTGAATTTACAATTGAGTCATTTAAAATCAACTTAGCTTTCTCTTGCTTTCTGAAGCCTTTTGTGAAGAAACAAGCAGCACTTAAATGCAGTTTTTCTGAAGGACCTCTCTTTGAGTGCAGCAATTTAACCACTGTAATCGCTGCATATCATGCAGATGGTTTAATTTGGATGGCAATGATTGCTCAACTGATGTTTTACTTCAGTTAGCTCCATGGAAAAAATTTATTCTTTGAATTCACAGTTGCTCAATTTGTTTTTAGTTGGAGTGAACCACAGGAAGGCCTTGGACAACCAAGTGATGCCTTCATTCCTGATTTCAGCCATGGCTTTATTATTAGTACTCTTGCCTCTGGGCTATTTAATTGTGAGTTAAAATCCCACTGCAGAGATTTGAGCAGAAAATCCAATAAAGTACTGAAGGAGGAGGCCTCACCTTCAAGGGTGCATAAGAAGTTTAACTGAGGCCCTATCCTTCCCTCTGGGAATGTTTAAAATTTTAAGTAAACTAGTGAAAGAATAGAGCCCCTCAAAGATCAGCAAGGCAGCCTTTATGTGGAATCGCAGGAGATGAGGGAGATACTAAACGAGTATTTTGCATCAATGTTTACTCTGGAAAAGGACATGGAAGATATAGAGTGTAGGGAAATAGATGGTGATAGTTTGAAAAATGTCCATATTACAGAGCAGGAATTGTTGGACATCTTGAAATGCATAAAAGTGGATAAATCCACAGGACCTGATCAGGTGTACCCTAGAACTCTGTGGGAAGCTAGGAAAGTGATTGCTGGGCCCCTTGCTGAGATATTGGTATCATGCATAGTCACAGGTGAGGTGCCAGAAGACTGGAGGTTGGCTAACATGATGCCACTCTTTAAGAAGGATGGTATGGACAAGCCAGGGAACTATAGACCAGTGAGCCTGACGTCGGTGGTGGGCAAGTTGTTGGAGGGAATCCTGAGGGACAGGATGTACATGTATTTGGAAAGGCAAAGATTGATTACGGATAGTGAATATGGCTTTGTGTGTAGGAAACCATGTCTCACAAACTGGATTGAGTTTTTTGAAGAAGTAACAAAGAGGATTGATGAGGGCAGAGCAGTAGATATGATCTATATGGACTTCAGTAAGGCATTCAACAAGATTCCCCATGGGAGACTGGTTAGCAAGGTTATATCTCACGGAATACGGGAGAACGAGCCATTTGGATACAGAACTGGCTCAAAAGGTAGAAGACAGAGGGTGGTGGTGGAGGGTTGTTTTTCAGACTGGAAGCCTGTGACCAGTGGACTGCCACAAGGATTGGTGCTGGATCCTCTACTTTTTGTCATTTACATAAATGATTTGGACGCGAACATAAGAGATATAGTTAGTAAGTTTGTAGATGACATCAAAATTGGAGGTGTATTGGACAGCAAAGAAGGTTACCTCAGATTACAACAGGATGTTGACCAGATGGGCCAATGGGCTAAGAAGTGGCAGATGGAGTTTAATTCAGATAAATGCAAGGTGCTACATTTTGGGAAAGCAAATCTTAGCAGGACTTATACACTTAACGGTAAGGTCCTGGGGAGTGTTGCTGAACAAGGAGACCTTGAAGTGCAGGTTCGTAGATCCTTGAAAGTGGAGTCACAGGTAGGTAGGATAGTGAAGGTGGTGTTTGGTATGCTTTCTTTTATTGGACAGAGTATTGAGTACAGGAGTTGGGAGGTCATGTTGCGGCTGTACAAGACATTGGTTAGGCCACTGTTGGAATATTGCCTGCAATTCTGGTCTCCTTCCTATCGGAAAGATGTTGTGAAACTTGAAAGGGTTCAGAAAAGATTTACAAGGATGGGGTGGTTGGGGGTGGACGGGGTTCCAGAACTAGAGGGCATAGATTTAGGGTGAGAGGGGAAAGTTATAAAAAAGGCCTACGGGACAATTTTTTCACACAGAGGGTGGAACGTGTATGGAATGAGCTGAAGAGGAAGTGGTGGAGGCTGGTACAACTGCAACATTTAAAAGGCATCTGGATGGGTATATGAGTAGGAAGCGTTTGGAGGGATATGGGCCAGGTGCTGGCAGGTGGGACTAGATTAGGTTGGGATATCTGGTTGGCATAAAAAAGTTGGACCAAAGGGTCTGTTCACATGCTGTACATCTCTATGACTCTATGACTATGACTCTAAGAAAGAGTCCCAATATTTAAGAAAATACCCAATATTTATTCTTCAACCAATATCAGTAAAACTCATTATCCAGTCACTATCATATTGTTGATATATGGGAACCTTGCCACGTACAAATTGGTGCCAGGTTTTTTCCATTATAGTGACCATGCCTTGGAAAAGTGCAAAGTTAGCTGTAAAATGCTTTGAAATATCCTGAGTTTGGGAGTCATGTCAGTTGGGTCTTTAATGGATATATTTAACATTATAATTTCTTTGGCTGGACTTTTTTTTCAGAAAATGTTGGATGCTTTATATGGAGGTATGATACAGACCAAACATAATCTAATTTAATGGTGGGATAGATTTGAAGGGCTGCATGGCCTACTCCAGTTGCTAAGTTCCCAATAAGTTACATCTATACAGAAATAAAAGGGGTCAAAATGACTTGGGGGAATTGTACTGCAAAGGAATAGAAAGTTGAAGCAACCAGAGTTTTAAGTATTCAAAAGAAAAGCATCTTGAATAATTTGAACAAATTCCAGGATGGGAATAATTGGCTGGAAGTAACATAATGTGCCTGTAAGGATAGTGTGTCCCCTATTTGCAAGGAAGGACGATATCTGTATGTATCTGACTTCCAAATTGGTCCAATTTATAACCAATCATTCTTTAGACATCAGGAACAAACTACTCCAACTTTTAATCTGGGAGTGTGGTGTGGATGAGCTGATGCAGAAGGTAATCTGTTTAACAGATACTGCCCGGCAGCCAAGTATATCAGCTGTGGGAGAGAGGCAAGCCTAGACTCAAGCTATTCTTGCAAGACTACGAGTTGCACTCATCTTCTATAAATAACCAACGAACTGGAGTTGGCTTCAGGTATCTGCAGACCTGGAATTTGCCTGCTGTTAAGTTTTACTGGCAGGCTCAGGACGAGCGAGCTTTCACCAGTCTTCAGTCTAAACAGTCTGTGCACTCAGATGATGACGCTGGAGCAAGTCTTTGACATTGTAATTAGGCCCTTAATTGCCTGTATCAAATATCTGCTCTGGAGCAAAAATACACTGTACCTCCAAAGCAAATGGCGCTCCGTGTGAGAATGGAGACCTGACTTTCACATCTGATTTTAATCCCCTCACTCTCCTCCCTATCCGTATAAACATAAGATAAAGGAGAATTAGGCCATTCAGCCCATTAAAACTGCTCCACCATTTGATCACAGCTGATATGTTTCTTTACCCCATTCTCCTAATTTCTCTCTGTAACCCTTGATCACGAACTAATCTATGTATCTGTCTTAAAGACACCTTGGCCTCGACAACCTTCTGCAGCAATGAGTTCCAGAGATTCACTACACTCTGACTAAGAAATTCCTCCTCGTCTTAGTTATAAAGGGTCGTCCCTTCACTGACGCTGTCTCCTTGAACTTAGTTTCTCTCCTCAGTGGAAACATTTTCTCCATGTGCACACTATCCAGGCCTTTTAGTACTCATAAGCTTCAGTTAGACCCCACCCTCCCACCCCCAATCCTTTAAAACCCCACTGAGTACAGATCTAGAGACCTCAACTGCTCCTCTATGACAAACCCTTCATTCCCGGGATCATTCTTGTGAATTTCCTCTGGTTCCCCTGCAAGGCCAGCACATTCTTCATTGGATACAGGCCCCAAAACTACTCTCAATATTCCAAATTCAGTCAAACCTAAGCCTTATACAACCTCACCAGTATATCTTTGCTCTTTTTTTCTCGTCTCTCAAAATGAATTCCAATGTTGTAATTGGAATGTTGTAATTCCTGACTACCAACTAAACCTGCATGTTAATCTTAAAAAAATCCTGAAATATGATTCCTAAGTCCCTTTCAGATTTTCAAAGCCTTTCTCCATTTAAAAAATAATCTATGCCTCTATTCTTCCTGCCAAAGTGCATGGTGTCACACTTTCCCACATTATATTCCATCTGCCAATTCTGACCACTCTCCTTGCTCCTTTTGCGGCCTCTGCACCTCCTCAACATTACCTGTCCCTCCATCTGCCTTTGTGGCATCTGCAAACCTAGCGACAAAGCCCTCAGGTCCTTCGTTGAGATTGTTAATGTATATCATGAATGTTGTGGTGCCACATGGACCCTTGCAGAACTCCACTAGTCACCAGCTGCCATCCTGAAAAAGACCCATTTATCCTTCTTATGCACCCAATCTTTTTATCAGTGCTAATACCTTTCGCCCAACAACTGTGGACTCCTATCTTATTTAGCAGCCGCCTGTGTGTCACTTTGTCAAAGGCCTTCTGGAAATCCAAATAGATCACATTCACTGGCTCTCCTTTGTCTACTTGCTTATTGCCTCCTCATAGAATTCAAACAGATGTCTCAGGCATGATCTCCCCTTGACAAAGCTAGACTGACTCAGCCCGATTTTACTGTGTACTTTCAAGGACTCTGTAACCTCATCTTTAATAATCGACTCGAAAATCTTACCAATAACCAAAGGTCAGGCTAACTGGTCTATAATTTTCTGACTTCTGTCTTCTCTCCCTTCTTAAACAAGGGAATTACAATAACCATTTTTCAGGATCCTCCCTGACAACAGTGATTCCTGAAAGATCATCTCGAATACCTCCACAATCTCCTCAGCTATCTCCTTCAGAACTCTGAGTTGTATTCCATCTGGTCCAGGTTATTTATCCACCTTCAGACCTTTCAGCTTCCCCAACACCTTCTCCTTAATAATGACCACTACACTCACCGATGTCCTCTGACTCTCTTGAAGTTCTGATATGCTATTGGTGTCTTCCACGTGGAAGACTGATGCAAAGTAGCTATTCAGTTCCTCCAACCTCATGTGTCTATTGTCCAATGTCCACTCTTTCCTCTCTCTTACCTTTTAGATATCTAAATAAAACTCTTGCAATTTTCTTCCATATTACTAGCTAGCTTACCTCATATTTCATCTTTTTTCCCTCTTATTGTTTTATTTAGTTATCCTCTGCTTGTTTTTAAAGGTTTTCAAATTCTCTGGCTTCCCACTAATTTTCACCACTGCATTTTTTTTTGTTTGCATTTGGAAGTATTTTTAATCAACTTGTTCAGAGATGTTACGATGCACCTCTATTGCAGGGTGGACTTGAACTTGTGCCTCCTGGGTCAGAGGTAAGGAGACTAACACTGTATTACATGATCCTTGTCAGCCACGGTTGCATCATCTTCTTCTTTCTTCTTCCTTGGGATGAATGTCTGCTGTGCTTCCTGAATTACACCCAGAAGCTCCTGCCATTGCTGCTCTGCTGTCTTCCCTGGTCTGTTTCCCTTCCAATGAGTTGAGGAAGGGTCACTGGACCAAAAACATTAACTCTGATTTCTCTTCACAGATGCTGCCAGACCTGCTGAGTTTTTCCCACAACTTCTGTTTTTGTTTCTGATTTACAGTATCCATAGTTCTTTCGGTTCCCTTCTAATCAACTCTGGCCAGCTCCTCTCTCATGTCTTTGTAGTTACCTATAATATCTCAGGAAAGCCTGATAGGAAAAGAACACCACTTATTGTTGAATAGCAAAATAGAATTGATCTTTGTGGCTTACATGGGCTTGTCCCAGCCTGGAATACACAGTTCTACAAGCTATCAGTGGGTCTGCACTTTTTTGTTTCCCTTTTTTTGATACGCAGAAATGCTATCACACATAACAAAAGTTTTTTTCCATTATCAAATTACTGTGACTATTTTCGTTTTCAACTCTAATCACTTCCAGTAACTCACCCGTGTAGCCAATTGAATACTTATATGCACAGCACATTACAAACAATGCAAACCATCAGCAGGTTCAAAGGTGTTATTATTACACACCTCTGGACCACGTGGATATTGAACCCAGGCCACCTGGTTGAGAGATTTGGACACTACTACTGCACTACATGAACCCTTGAGTCTGCTTTGTTTTGTTTAGTTTATATCCAGAAGTGCTCTTACAGTGAACAACTTACCCTTACTTTTTGTTTTTAATTGTTAACTACCAAACCAATGGGCAAAACAAGCCATCAAAGTGATGGAGGAGTTGGGTCTGCTTTTTTTTAAAAATGATTTTTCTAATCAGAGATGTTCAGCAAGACTCCTTTGGAGCAGGTGGGACTTGAACCCAGGCTTTCTGGCTCAGGAGGAGGGACACTGGCTCAGGTGATGAGTTCCAGCTGAGCAGGTCATTGCCTATAGCATTGCCATACACAGTGAACTCCACGAGGAGATTAGTTCGTGACTCCCCATGGGGCCTTGTAGGGGTTATTACATTAGCTTTATTCAGTTGTAATATTGTTACATCTGATTCCAGTTTCTCCCTCTCAAATTGCAGAGTGAATTCTATCATATTATGGTCACCATCCCCTCAGGGATTCTTTCACTTTAAGCTGCCTAATCAATTATGCTTCATTACCCATCACCGAATCCAGAATTGACTGTTCCCTAGTGGGCTCTCCAATATGCTGCTCCAAAGAAAAAACATCCTGTCTACATTCCACTAATTCCTTTTTTGGGATCAACTACCAACTTCAATTTCCCAGTCCACTTGCAAATTGAAATCTAATAATGCTTTTCTTACACGGCTTTTCTATCTCCTAATTTATTTTCTGATCCACATCCTGGCTACTGCTAGGAAGCCTGTACCTAACTCCCATCAGGGTCTTTTCTTTCTTTGCACGCCCTCTTCTCTACTCACACAGGTTCTAGACCTTCTGACCCTATATTGTTTCTTGTTGTTGATTTAATTTAATTTCTTACTTACAAAGTAAACCCATCCCCTCTGCCCATCTGCCTGTCCTTTCGATAGGGTACAAAACATTAGATATTTGGTTCCCAGCCCTGATTTCTTTGCAACTATGTCTCTGCGATACCCAGAACATTGTACCTGCCAATTTAAATCTGCATTATATGTTCATTTACTTTGTTTCATATACTGTGTGCATTTAACTCAACACCCACAGTCCTGCATTGACTGCCCTCCTTCTCATAGTTGTCCTCCTACCTACTGTGCCTGAAGTTAGATTCCTGACCCTTTCTATACCCTCTGTCCTATTACACGTTCTAAAAACATTTTGACATATTTTTCTAATTAACATATTCAGAGATGTTACCTGTTATCAAGATGTTATGACACACCTCTGAAGCAGATGGGACTTGAACCCAGGCCTCCCTACCCAGGGGTAGGGACCCCAGCATTGTGCCACAAGAGGGCCCCCTCTAGAATCTTTTCCAGATTGCTCCCCCACTTTAACATAGAACATAGAACATAGAACAATACAGCACAGAACAGGCCCTTCGGCCCACGATGTTGTGCCGAACTTCTAACCTAGATTAAGTACCCATCCATGTACCTATCCAAATGCCGCTTAAAGGTCGCCAATGATTCCGACTCTACCACTCCCACAGGCAGCGCATTCCAAACATTAACCACCCTCTGTGT
The DNA here is from genome assembly GCF_004010195.1 of Chiloscyllium plagiosum. Lineage (NCBI taxonomy): Eukaryota > Metazoa > Chordata > Chondrichthyes > Orectolobiformes > Hemiscylliidae > Chiloscyllium > Chiloscyllium plagiosum. The sequence goes on along the minus strand of NC_057718.1, from coordinate 79,467,954 downwards.
GAAAACGTATCTTCTCTGCACCCTCTCCAAGGCTTCCACATCTTTCCTAAAGTGAGGCGACCAGACCTGCACACAGTACTCCAAATGTGGCCTAACCAAGGTCCTGTACAGCTGCAACATCACTTCACGACTCTTGAATTCAATCCCTCTGCTAATGAACGATGATACTCCATAGGCCTTCTTACAAACTCTATCCACCTGAGTGGCAACCTTCAAAGATCTATGTACATAGACCCCAAGATCCCTCTGTTCCTCCACCTGACTAAGAACCCTACCATTAACCCTGTATTCCGCATTCTTATTTGTTCTTCCAAAATGGACAATCTCACACTTGGCAGGGTTGAACTCCATCTGCCACTCCTCAGCCCAGCTCTGCATCATATCTAAGTCCCTCTGCAGCCGACAACAGCCCTCCTCACTGTCCACAACTCCACCTATCTTCGTATCATCTGCAAATTTACTGACCCACCCTTCGACTCCCTCATCTAAGTCATTAATAAAAATTACAAACAGGTTCAAAAGTCCTTGTGACCACTCAATTTAGTTTCTTGGCTAGGATCCTGCACCCAGATCAATTCAGGTGGAGCCCGTCATGGCAGTACAGTTCCTTCCCCAATACTGATGCCAGTCCCCTATGAAATGGAACCCCTCTTTTCCACTTCATTCCTTTAGCCACAAATCTTCTTATATCTTTGCCAATTTGCATGTGGCTCAGATGAAAATATAGAGATTACAACTTTTCAGAATTTTATTTCTAATTCCTGATATTCCCTAAACAGGAACCCTTGCCTCCTCTTGCCTACTATTGCTCATGTTGTTTAAGTCACCATGGAGCATAACAACTGGATCCTCCCCCTCCCTCTTCAGTATCCTTTCAAGCCAACTCAAGATGTCCTTCACCTTGGCAATGCTCAAGTCTGCTCTCAAAGGATGCTAGCTCTCCTCCTACCACTACCTTTTTCTTTCTGCTTCCTTCACTTGAATGACTTCCTAAACTACAGTTTGGCCATCTTTCCTGCAGACACTTTATCTCATCCATACAAGGAGTAAGTCTCTTATACCTGTTGGACAAGGTCAAAAACTGGGGCTTCCCTCATGCTACATCCAGGATCTCCCAAAAAGCACATACTATTCCTGCCAGACAGCCTAGGTTAACTTTGGGACTCAAGGTCTCAATAGATTCCTATTCCTAACAAATACTATTACACTTAGTTTGAGTGTCATAATAATCTTTTGAATTGACATTCTTGATAGGGCTATATATCACCATAGCTTAGTCTGATGTGGGGATTGGATTTTCCCTTTGTTTATATAGCTATAAATGTTAGACTAATTCCCATTACTCTCCCTCCTCTCAAACGCAGTTGTTATTTTTGGTATTTAGTATCATCATAATGCCAGACAGGCCTCCCCTTTCCACAGGAGGACATTACACAACAAGCTGTCTATATTAAGAAATCCATACTGACACAGGAGTGGGTTCAGCCACAGTAATTTAAATGGAGTCCGTCAACCTTTATAGCAGGCACTGGATATAATTTATCAGCAAATAGAAACCTCCAGGCCACTGTACATTTAACTACTACAAGACATTAACTTTCCTTTGCAGATTGCTTACTAAGGGGAGCAATCTAATTTCAATGAACTCTTGCATATAGTTTTATTAGGTAGTTATTTATTTTTTAACACTGAATCTAATGCATGTGCTGAATGCCGCCTGCTGTCTGGACAGTTAGCAGTGGCACCATTGTATGGATTTGTTAGGTTCTCATTCAGTGAGGTGATTTGTCAAAGTCTAAGCACTGCATCTAGCCCTGAGAAGCTGAAAGTGCCTTTGATGAATGACTGGGCTGGCAGTGCATTAGCAGTTCGCGCATATCTATTGCCTCAGTGACATCTATAAATGGTTTATAGATTCATTTTAAAGGGGAACTCAACCTTACCTCAACAGCTGGACTTTGTGGTTAAAGGTCAACAACCTTTACCTTTAAAAATTGGTAGCGCTGTCCTTTCAAAGAATCACCAGTATATGTTTTTTTTTGCTTGAATTGCATTTTTGATTGTATTCCCTTGTATCAATACTTAGAAAATATCATGGAGGTGCATTTCAGGACGAGCATTTTTTCAAAACTGTTGCCCAGAAATAATTCCCCTTTATTGCCAAGCTGTAGGTACATTTAATTGTACCTTTACAACATCATTCAGCATTGGTGGGAAGGGGACACGTGCCTCGAAAATCCAATGAAACGAGAAAAATAACACAGTACAGTGTAAAAACCATGAACTTTCTAACAGACTACTAATAAAATGACTGTTTTTATATCTTGATAGATGTGATGATTTCTGCAATTGGCTGGGAAATTTCTATTTCATTCAGTTATGCTTTTCTCATGCATTGTCTCACATATCGAAAGTTAGAAGGGATTTGTATTTGTTAAGGTGCCATGCAAAACATTTTACCAGATTTTAATCTAAAGAATTCACAATTATCATCAGTATAGATTTCTTCCCTGAATCTGGAAATAATTGGTCAAACCTTATACTAGTAACTTGAGCACATTGCAAGTACTGGTTTTTGAATAAACTGTTAAACTAAGATCTGTCTGCCATCTAAGATAGATACAAACAATCTTGTGGTACTATTCAAAGAACAGTAGGGATATTCTTCACAGTGTTTTGATCAATATTTATTATGTTATTATAATAGCATTACTTAAACAGATTACCTCGCCACTGCCATTGTTATTTATAGAATGTTGCTGTTTTCCAATTGCCGTACCTCCTTGTGTTACAACACTTCCAAATTATTTTGTTGGCTATAAAGAATTTTGTGGCATCTTGTGAAAGTTGCGAATAAGTACAATATTCATTTTTATCAAGACCAAAAGATGTAGGAATAGAAGTAGGCTATTCAGCCCACTGAGTCTGCTGTTCTGGTTAATGAGATCATGTTTGCTCTAATAATCTTCAACTCCTACTGATTAAAAATCTGTTTACCTGTGCCTTGAATATATAATCAATGACCCAGCCTCGACAGCCATCTGCGGTCAAGAATTCCACAGATTCATAAGCTATGAGAGAAGAAGTCTTTCCACATCATTGTCTTCAATGTGTGACTTCTTATTCTGCAATTATTCCCTCTGGTCCTTGACTCTCCCATAAGAGGAAACAGCCTTTCTGCATCTACCCTGTCAAGTTCCCTAGGAATCTTGTATGTTTCAATAAGGTCACCTCTCATTCCTCTAAGCCCCAATGAATATAACCATGCCAGACTTGTAAACCAGATAATTTATTAACCTAGTTATTGACTATGATGAAAAGAGAAGTTGTCCCAGGGCTATGTTGCAAAAGATCAAAAAGTTCAATTTTATTACATCATAACCATAACGAGTCCAGAGTGTAACATTTAAGACTATTTGGATATTGTAGAGGTTGCTTATATTCCAGTATGAGTAAGTAAGACTTTTGAAGAATGTTTTGGAGAACTGTTGAGAGATGGAGTGGAGTAAATGCAGGTGTAGTTTATGGGAACAATGACTTATTTAACTGAATGGTCTTTCCTCATTCTGTGCTTTATTTTCATAAACTGGTCTAATCACAAAAAAGAATCTCCCAGAATAAATTCAGGTGATTTCTAGTCAATCTTAAAAAAGTTACCTAACAGTGAAAGACCAATAATTGATGTAAAGAAGGTTTCTCCAATATTAAGACTCTGCATTCAACCATGTATTTA
>NC_057718.1:79432177-79463721 GCF_004010195.1 Chiloscyllium plagiosum | reverse complement strand
AAATGTGTCTGGGTACTATCTGCTTGTCTCTCTCTGTGAGGGCTGGAGGCTAGCACCCCCCTTTGTTCCCTTGGGGTGCTGGTCTGTTCGTTCCTGTCTGGTGGATGCCTGTCCTTTGTGTCAGACTGGTTCTGTATTGATGAATATGGGTGTGTTTCAGTCAGTCTCTTGATTTGATTAGGAAATGGGTTTCCATATTAATTAGCTCCGGAGTTTCGGTCTATGAGTCATGGTTAGTGTCTGGCCTCGTGTGGATTTGATCTGTCCTCTGGCTCCCATCTCCCGGTCACGTGGGCAGACCGGCAGCTGCTGAGTTCTGTGGGTTTAAGCTGCGGCTGCCGTTTAAAACACAAAATGAATTCCTATAGTTTTACCGATGTAGGCATAGTCCCGTGGCAAATGCGGGGCGGCTCTGATGCCCGCTTGCACCTTCCTCCAACTCACCTAGTACCCACCATAGGCAAACCTGAGGAATCATGCGAACATAATATATATCTATTGATTATTGTCTCTATCTAAAGAAAAGATCATTGATTTTTTTTTTAAATGAATACAGTTAAATTTGGTCAATTAATCTCTTGTGAAAACAAATATTTGTACTCTAAGTTGTTTGACAATTTTAACAGCTCTAATGACAGCTTCTACAATTTTGACAGTTTTCAACTTTGAAGCTTTTCAACACTTCTTTGGTAGTTCCATTGGGATTTTGCAATATTTAAGTCATTCCTGTCTACTTTTTACAATGTTAAAGAATACCTGACCTGATTAGATTAGATTCCCTACAGTATGGAAACAGGCCCTTTGTCCCAACAAGTCCAAACCAACCCTCTGCAGAGTAACCCACCCACACCCATTCCCCTATATTTATCCCTGACTAATGTACCTAACACTGTGCAATCTAGCATGACCAGTTCACCTGACCTGCACATCCTTGGATTGTGGGAGGAAACTGGAGCACCCAGAGGAAACTCACGCAGACACAGGGAGAATGTGCAAACTCCACACAGACAGTCACCCAAGACGGGAATCGAACCCAGGTCCCTGGCGCTGTGAGGCAGCAGTGCTAACCACTGAGCCACCTCTGCCTCCCTCACCACAAGGACCCCTGACCTGTCGCCAGCTAACACGTGAACCATTCTAAGGTATCCTGAGACCATATCCACAGGGGTATCTCACCTCTTTGAAGGGGTAACCTCACTATGCAAAATAATTTGACTGAAACAGATCTGCTTTGGTCTGAGCACTCCAGGCTCCAGGCTGAAAAAAAAACAAAATGGAATTTAACTGGAAAATAGTTGACCATTTAAATGGCCAACTATCTCCACAAACCACAAAGTCTGGTCTGTCACCAAATCTGCATGAGAAAGCACATCAAGTTCTTGACAAGCTTTACAACAGCATCACAGATTACTGCCTGAAAGTTGAGACCGTACTTACTGACATTGTTGTGCCACAGCAGTTTGATTCAAGACCCTTTTTGCAGGTCTCAGAAAGCATCAGGACTTAACTATGTCAAGAGAGTGATCAACTCAGGGCACTGCTTTTTAGGTGGCTAAGAAAACTGGAACAGAAAACTGGATGATGTGTGAAGAAAATCAGAAATGATGCATTTGAGGATGGGCCTTTCAATTTTTGGGTGCTTCTGCCATTTTCACTGTGACAGAGGGCTTCTCCATTGTGTCAAAAGTCTGGGCAGTGGTGTTTTATAACAACAACTTGCATTTAGACAGCAATGGTTTAAGGTGACTCACAGTAGCATCATTGGAGAAAATTTAACATTGAGCCACATAAGGAGATATTAGGAAGTGATCAGAAGCTTATTCATTGTGGTAAATTTTAAGCAGTATTATCCAGGAGGATAGTGGTAGAGCTGTGGAGGAAATGTTAAGGATTAGAGCCCAGGCAGCTGGAGGCATGAATATTAACGGTGGAGTAGTGACCTAAAAGAAGGCAGTGCCAAATCATTCTATTGCTGAAGCACTGCTGCACACATTAATGTAACACTCAAGTGTTGAAAAGCTTGCTTAAAAAAGCACCATAACATAAATGCTTAGCTTTGGACAAAACAGTATGCAAAAATATTATATGAACACATAATTTTAAAAAATGGTAACAAAACAGTTTTACTTCTGGTTCAGATACAATTGTTGCAAACTTTTTGATAAAAGTGGCACTTAGGAGATTAAGAGAGAAATGTTTTGTGGTGCTATTGATCACTTAGAAAATGGAACACTGCATGAGAAAGCACATCAAGTTCTTGGCAAGCTTTACAGAAAGCATCACAGATTACTGCCTGAAATTTGAAACTGTACTTACTGACATATTGCTATGCCACAGCGAGTTGTTTCAAGACCCTTATTACAGGTCCCAGAATACATCAGGACTTGACTATGTCAAGCGAGTGATCAACTCAGGGCATTGTTTTTTAGATGGCGAAGAAAACTGGAACAGAAAACTGGATGATGTGTGAAACTAAGCTTCTGATTTCCTGTGAACCATTTCACGCTGGCACAGACCCATTCACCCCATGTTTTCCTCTGTAGTTCGGATATCCATTATAAAACCTGTCATGCTCACCTTGCTAATTTGCGTGAGATTATATCCCCTTCAGCCTATTAATTCCCAACTTTAAATATATGTTTGTTCAACTGAAGTAGTGTCAGCTGAAGTAGTGTCCACTATCCTGTATAGGAAGGAAAGATTCAGTAGCATAGTTTTTTAAAAGAATCAGTGGATTTATCCCAATATCCTGACCAATACTAATTCCTCAATTAATGTTACATATTAAAAATAAACACCTCACTATCACATTGCTGTTTGTGGGAATTCACTGTAAGCAAAATGACTACCTCATTTCTTACTTCACAACAATGACCATATTTCAGAAATACTTAATTGCCGTAAAGCACTTTGCAGTCACCTGAAGTTATTGGAAGGTCTCATAAAAATACATTTCTTTCTTTACATTATTAAAACAATAGTTCTCCGCATGCACTTCTCTTCTAGTAAGTTAATAAATTTTTAATTGAGTAATGATCAGTTGCATAAACAGATATAATGTGAGTATATTTCACACTGTAAAATGAAAGAATTCGAAGAATCAGTTTTTGAAATTTTGGGTCCTGAGAAAGAGGCCGCATGGGTTCCTGATCTTTTCATAGGATATTTTGGAAAGGAAGTACATCCAGTAACCTTTTCTTCAATCAGTTGTTGCAAAGACAAATGTTATTAATCAATCCCCCGTGACATTTTCCATGGAAAGACCCAAAAAGGAAGAACTTGCATTTTTATAGTACCTTCCAGGACCTCGGGCATCCCAAAGCAATTAGACTTAGTTCAGTCTTTGAGTGAAATGCAATTCGAGGCTCAAGGACATTTTGGTATTCACTTGAAAATCAGAAACTTCCTATCTCCATTATACATGCTTTGTCAACTAAAAGTATGCCCATGTAACATTGCCACATGGCATACTTTTAGCATGGCAAAGGCCCTCTTGAATGCAAGGAACTACTAAGATTAGCAGGAAAGCCCTCAAGTTAGATTGTGTAAACTTATTGTCACATTAGTGACAACTCTTCATCATACAGGTTGTTAATTGTAAGGGGTATAATCTGTGCCGACATGGACAATGAGGATAAAAGATCAAAACTGTGACAGAACCCCTCAGGCTATAAGTTCGCCCTTCTTTGACATCGATGGGATCGATTGTGTTTGAAAGCTGCTTTACTCAGTGAAATAACAAATTCCATCACCTAGAAGGGTACAATTTGGTACCATCAGGAGCTGGAGGGCCAGATGTATTCAAAAATAGGTGGCTTAAATCCCTTGAAAATAAACCAATTTTTTTAAAGCAACTGTTATAGGGCAGACTTACAATTTTGAAATGGGATTGTGATCATATCATAAATATGTCTTTCATGAAATGTGAAGTACTTTTAGTACTAAATGAGTATATATCTTCAAATAGGAATGAAATGATGCAGAAAAACCTTAAGCAATTCTAAGTACATTTTCTGGACATTCAAGATACCTGGTGCTCTTACTGCCATCTAATGTCTGAAAATGACAGCTACTAGATTCCTGTGTGTGTGCTGCGAGCGAGAGAGGAACAGTTTAAATGCTGTGCACAGATTTTTAAATTCTCTTCATGCTCGGGGGCACATCTACACTGCTGCATGTCCATCCACTTGCCCATGAATATTAATTTGTCAGTTCAGCAACTTAAGTGCTTCCCCAAAGGCCATGCTTCATCTCATGGAGCAAGTCCGTGGCATCAGTCTCACCAATCAATCTCTATCTCCTTCCTTGGAGACCAAACCTTTTTGGAAAATGTATCTGTGTCTGCGTTTGATCAAAGAATTTAAGGTTAATTTTGGAACTAACTTGCCTCATACTGGAGAAGCTTGTGCCAAAAAAAAAGAATGAAATGGCCGCTCTCTGCAAACATATTGACTTGTAGAACATTTCAGTCATTTCTTTGACCTGAAGCTGAATATATTTATCCAAAGAAGGTTGTTATATTCTTTGTATGATTCTTTGTATGATTGTATGATTCTTCCTATGTATGATTCTTCCTATATACTTTAATGCTGACCTGAACATTGCGTGCAATTCTGGTCTCCTTCCTATAAGAAAAATGTTGTGAAACTTGAAAGGGTTCAGAAAAGATTTACAAGGATGTTGCCAGGGTTGGAGGGTTTGAACTATAGGGAGAGGCTGAACAGGCTAGGGCTGTTTTCCCAGGAGCGTCTGAGGCTGAGGGGTGACCTTATAGAGGTTTACAAAATTATGAGGGACATGGATAGGATAAATAGACAAAGTTTTTCCCTGTGGTGGAGGAATCCAGAACTAGAGGGCATAGGTTTAGGGTGAGAGGGGAAAGATATAAAAAGGACCTAAGGGGCAACTTTTTCACACAGAGGGTGGTACGTGTATGGAATGAGCTGCCAGAGGAAGTGGTGGAGGCTGGTATAATTGCAACATTTAAGGGCATTTGGATGGGTATATGAATAGGAAGGGTTTGGTGGGATGTGGGCCAGGTGCTAGTGGGTGGGACTTGATTGGGTTGGGATATCTGGTCAGCGTGGACGGGTTAGACTGAAGGGTCTATTTCCATGCTGTACATCTCTATGACTCGATGACTCTATCAAGTTGATATCCATTGGTTTATGAAGTATGAATTCATTGGCAGTGAGGGCAAAAAAATTATTCAGTTACATGTTTCTTTCTTGCATGGGACATGGCAATGTTTCTTCAACTAATTAGCTGTCTAGGCCATTTCAGAAGATCAACCACATTGATGGAGGTCAGGAATCACACTTAGGCTGGTTCAAGGATTGTAGATTTCCCTCTCAAAAGGACATCAGTGAACCAGATGAGTTTTTACAATAAGTTGACAATAGTTACGTGGTTGTTATTAGGCTAGCTTTCCCATTTTATTGGATTCAAATTTTATTATTTGCCATACACAGGGATTAAACCGATTTCTCCAAAATATTAACTTGGGACTCTGGGTTGCTAGTCCAGTGATAATGCCACCTCACCACAACATCCCCATTGTCTAACATAGTTGTTACCTGAAAAAGTGTTGTTTGCATTTTTTTTTAAATCACTGAATTTATCTTGATCAACTTGACTGAAGAAACATTCAAAAGATATTCTTTCCTATCGTAAAACATAGCAGAAAATACAAACCAATGTTGGGAAAATCACCAGCCTCGGAGTCAGAGTTTATTATACAAGGAAATTCCTGAGCTCCAGGGAGAGAAAGACACCAACAGCACAGTGGTCAGCTGCGATCCTTCTCTCAAACTGGAACACATGTCATGATACTTTTATACATTTTGTGTCATAATAGGTCAGTGATGAGGTTATTGTCTCTGTAACATATTTTGTTTTTTGTAAACATTGCAGAACTGTTGATAGTTTTGGTGCAGTCATTGTCAGTTCCAGTGCAGCCTTTGTTAATTTCCACGCAGTCATTGTCAGTTTCAATGTCTGCGCAGAAGTCTGTTGCTGTAGTAATGGGCGCTAATCGCTCTTCCTGAGAAGGGCAATTACTCCAGCCCTGGCTATTAGCACTTTGTATTGAGGTCGTGTCAAACTGTTAGCATTTCTATCAAAGGTGTTGGCTGCACCCAGACTTCGGCGGGCAGTGTACGTTATTCGTGTATTCTCTCCCCCACCCACCTTAAACTAATCAACTGTGTTGTGAGTGCATTGTGCTGGCAGGTAGTATGTGTTTGCTCTGCTATCTCTCTCCATATTGTGGTCCGGCGACCATCTTGTGTGTCAAGTGACCAACTTATGGCTCAGCAGCTATCTTGTGTCACACTGCCCCAATCCATCTCCCACTTCACTTCCCCCTTTGTGATCAAGGAGGCGACTTCAGTGATCTCCCGCAGACCAATTTACATGTAAAGGTCGGTCATCTCTAGGAGCTCCTCCTCCCAAGGGGTATCATGGAGTGCCAATTTCATTGGGTATCTCATGTGGTGACACTTGCTGCTGGTACAGTTCTCATTAGTAGCACCTTACAGCAGAGCTTTAAACACCTGAGGCCCACACAGCATATCGGCATGAGTGCAATGAGGAGAACTATCCCATGTGCCAAATAGGGTCCCCAAGATTTACCTATCAACCAGTTTAGCTAGCTGTCTGTAATAGTGGCTCCCTGTTGAAAATTATCTAGCTGGTCTTGGATATTCTTGATGGCTTCTGTAATGTTATAAGAGGCATCAATAACATGGGTAATACAATTGTCACCAATAATTGTACAAACTCCCCTGGCTGTGCTAATGTAAAGGTCGGTCATCTCTAGGTGCTCCTCCTCCCAAGGGGTATCATGGAGTGGGTTACCAGTGGGTAACAGACAGTTCAGACACAGCTTCCTGCTGCTGGGACCCCAGTGAAGATTTTGAGTTCCCCTGCCCTGTCCTTTTGTCTTGTTTTTAATTACAGATTTCCGCATCCCTTTCAATTGGGTGTGTAATTCTATCACAAACCGCTGAATTTTACCCACATCGGTGCCACCTGTGATTATTGCCACTGGCAATTGCATTGCTTGCCCGGTCATTAATTCATATTGTGTTAGCCCAGTTACCTGATTCGTGGTGGCTTTTAATTTCATTAGTATGACTGACAGCACTTCAGCCCATGTTCTGCCTTAACTAAAGTAGTTTTGAGTGTTCTATTCATTCTCTCTACCATCCCTGGAGGTGATAGGGAGTGTGAATTTTTTTGTCTAATGCCAAGTAATTAGCAGACAGTCTTCATGGCCTTGCCTGTAAAATGTGTCCCTTGGTCAGAGTCAATCAGGAGGGATATCCCCACCTCGGGATTACCTCCTCTGCTAATATTCTGGCTACAGTGGTCACACTGCAGCTTTTGGTCGGGAATGCTTCTATCCACCGGGTGAATTGGTCTACGATGACCAGGCAGTTTCCCACGGGAAGGTGGTAGTGGCCCTGTAAAATCTATCTGAAGGTGTTCCCAGGGTCCCCTAGGTCTGGGCTGGTGTCCCATCTTAACCTTTATGGGTTTCCCTGGGTTATGTTGTACACAAACCATGTATCTGTGGTAGTTCTTGGCAACATCTCTTCCCTTTCCCTTCCAACACCACTCTTTCCCTAAACTTGCTATCATGGCCTCTCTACTTATATGGGAAAGCCCATGGTGTAGTTGAAGCAATGTGTTCTGTGTACATGCTGATGTTACCACCTTGTTTCCATTGCTCTCTCTCTTCCTGCCGAGTGTCCTCTTGTGGCTGCTGAATTTGGTTAACGTCTTTTGCTAATTCAATAGTTGCTATTGCAGCCTCGTCAATGGCTTTTTGTTCTAGGGCTTTCTGAGCTGCTCGGTCTGCTGCCTGGTTTCCTTTGAATTTTAGCCAATTTGGACTCTCTTTTGCTGGCTCCTTTTGATGGGCTTTTATTTTTATTACTGCAGCCTCTTTTGGCTGTTCACTGGCACGCAATAGTGTCTGAATTCTTAATTGGTGTCTGATAAGGGATCCCCCCCCCACACTGGTGAACCCATGCCACCATATAGTCATGGACTACACCGAAGGTTTATTGACTATCTGTATATATATTCACGATTTTTCCTTTTGCTATTTCTAGTGCTTTGAATGCTACCAGTTCTACTATCTGTGCGGACTGACTTCTATCAATCCTTCTGGATATAACTGTTTCTAACTTATCATTTACCACAGCCCATCCGGTTCGGGGTGACCCTGCTATGCATTTTCGTGACCCATCCATGAAGAGGGTCTCTTCAGCTGTGTCTAGGGGGATATCCTTTCCCCTCCCCCTATCCTCATCCCCATCAATATCCCCACGGTTGTCTGGTTCCCTTGCGTCTAGAATTCCCTCAGCTGGGTTTTCTTCTGTATCCTTAACTATTACCACGGACTGACTTGGGTGTAAAAGGACTGCCTCCCACTTTGCCCTTCTCATATTGGAGATGGCCCTTAGTTTCCACGTGTTTAGCATCTTAACTAGGGTGTGTTTAGTGTGGAGGATGACATTCCCTGCCATTACTGTGGGCTCGCTAACCCTAACAGCCCAAGCCAGGGGGCCAATATGAGTCAAGTTTGCTCTGCTGACTCTCCATATTGTGGTCTAGCAGCCATCTTGTGTATCAAGTGGCCAACTTATGGCTCAGTGGCCATCTTCTGTATCTGTGTGCCTAGTGTCACCCTGCCCCGTGCTAACTCCCATTTCACCAATAACCTGATGAGATCTAAGTCGCGCCTTAATACTGATTCAATATCTCCACACCAAAACTCACTCCAGTATTAATCCCCACAAACCCATTTCCAATCTCAATTCTCTAACTTACACTCCCAATAAATCTATTTCAAATATCAATACTTCCTAACCTACTTGTAATCTCACTCCCATACCCACTCCTGATCCTACTCAACAAACTAACTCTTGATCCCACTCCCAAACCCACACCTGATCCAATTCCAAAACCCACTGCCAATTCCATTCCTGATCGAACTCCCAAACTGACTCACATTCCCAAGCCCATTCACAATTCAACTCTTGAACCCATTCCTGATTATAAACTTGATTGCATTCTGAAACCCACTCCTGGTACCATTCCCAATCCATCTCCCAAAATCAATCTTCCAATTTAACTTTCAAATCAACATTCCAAGCCAATTTTCAATCTCAACCCTCCTCACCTAAACCAGTTATCAGTTTACAGCACTAAGCACATTCTCAGAATTGAAGTAACGCAGATAACTTGAATGACTGTGAAGCAGAAGACGTTACAATGATTATGAAGTTTAACTAAATGAGATATTTGAAAAAAGGTTGAGAATTTTTAAATTTTTGCACAGTCAGACCAGACTAACAGCATAGGTCAGTAGGGTATTGAGTGGACATGACTTATTGCGAATTAGAATTCAGGTATCAGAGGTGTACAGGAGCTTAAGGTTCATAAGATAAAATTGCATACTTTTAGAGCTGTCCAGTGAATATGGATTCCATTTGAGAAATTACTATAGCTGAGTCACAGAGATATACAGTATAGAAACAGACCCTTTGGTCCAACTCTTTCATGCCAACCAGATATCGTAAATAAATCTAGTTCCATTTGCCAGCATTTGGCCCATATCCTTCTAAACCCTTCCTATTCATATACCCATCCAGGCACCTTTTAAATGTTGTAATTGTAGCAGCCTCCACCATTTCCTCTGGCAGCTCATTCCATACACGCACCAACTTCTGCATGAAAATGTTTCCCCCAGATCCCTTTTATATCTTTCCCCTCTCACTATAAACCTATCCCATCTAGTTTTGCACTCCCCCACCCCAGGGAAAAGACCTTGTCTATTTACCCTATCCTTGCCCCTCATGATTTTATAAACCTCCATAATGTCATCCCTCAGTCTCTGACACTCCAGGGAAAATAGCCCCAGTCTATTCACCCTCTCCCTTTAGATCAAACCCTCCAACCCTGGCAACATTTTTGTAAATCTTTTCTGAATCCTTTCAAGTTTCACAACATCCTTCCTGTAGCAGGGAGACCAGAATTACACACAGTATTCCAGTCATAGCCTAACCAATGTCCTGCAACATGACCTCCCAACTCCTATATTCAGTGCACTGACCAATAAAGGCAAGCATACCAAACACCTTCTTCACTATCCTATCTACCTGCAACTCTCAATGAACTATGAACCTGCAATCCAAGGATTGTCCATCAACACTCCCCAGGACCTTACTATTGAGTGTATAAGTCTGCCCTGATTTGCCGTTCCAAAATACAGCACCTCACATTTAGCTAAATTAAACTCCATCTGCCACTCCTCAGCCCATCGGACAATCTGATCAAGGTTCTGTTATACTCTGAGGCAACCTTCTTCGCTGTCCACTACACCTCCAATTTTGGTGACTTCTGAAAACTTACTAACTATATCTCCTATGTTCACATCCAAGTCATTTATATAAATGACAAAAAGCAGTGGACCCAGCACCGATCCTTATGGCACACCGCTGGTCACAGGCCTCCAGTCTGAAAAACAACCCCACACCACCACCCTCTGTCTTTTATCTTTGAGCCAGTTCAATATGCAAATAGTTAGTTCTTCCTGTATTCCAGGAGATCTAACCTTGCTAACCAGTCTACCATGAGGAACCTTGTCGAACACCTTACTGAAGTCCATATGCATCACATCCACTGCTCTGCCCTCATCAATCCTCTTTGTTACTTCTTCAAAAAACTCAATCAAGTTTGTGAGACATGATTTCCCACACACAAAGCCATGTTGACTATCCCTAATCAGTCCTTGCCTTTCCAAATACATGTAAATCCTATCCCTCAGGATTCACTCCACCGATTTCAGGCTCACCGGTCTGTCGTTCCCTGGTCTTTCCTTACCACCTTTCTTAAGTAGTGGCACCACGTTAGCCAACCTTCCGGCACCTCACCTGTGATGATACAAATATCTCAGCAAGAGGCCCAGCAAGCACTTCCCTAGCTTCCCACAGAGTTCTAGGGTACATCTGATCAGCTCCTAGGGATTTATTTTAAGACATCCATCTTTTGCATTTTAAGACATCCAGCACCACCTACTCTATAATATGGAAATTTTTCAAGATGTCACTATGTGTTACCCCACATTCTGTCTTTTATATCCTTCTCCACAATAAACATTGATGCAAATTACTTGTATAGTATGGCCCCCCTCTCCTGCGGTTCCACACACAGGTGACCTTGCTGATCTTTAAGGGGTGAAAATGTGTTGCTGGAAAAGCGCAGCAGGTCAGGCAGCATCCAAGGAACAGGAGAATCGCGTTTCAGGCATAAGCCCTTCTTTAAGGGGCCCTATTCGCTCCCTAGTTACCCTTTTGTCCTTAATGTATTTGTAGAATCCCTATGGATTCTCCTTAACCCTATTTGCCAAAGCTATCTGATGTCCCCTTTTTGCCCTCCTGTTTTCCCTCTTAAGTATACGCCTACTGCCTTTATTCTCTTCTAACGATTCACTCGATCTCTGCCGTTTATCCCTGCCAAATGCTTCCTCCTTGTTCTTGACCAAAACCTCAATTTCTCTAGTCATCCAGCATTCCCCACACCTACCAGCCTTGCCCTTTACCCTAACAGGAATATACTGTCTCTGGACTCTTGTAATCTTATTTTTGAAGGCTTCCCATTTTCTAGCCATCCGTTTACTGCAAATATCTGCTCCCAATCAACTTTTGAAAGTTCTTGCCTCATACTGTCAAAGTTAGCCTCCCTCCAATTTAGAACTTCAACTTTTAGATCTGGTCTATCCTTTCGCATCACTGTTTTAAAACTAATAGAATTATAGTAACTGCCCCCAAAGTGCTTCCCCACTGACATCTCAGTCAGTTCCCCTGCCTTATTTCTCAAGGGTGGATCAAGTTTTGCATCTTCTCTAGTAGATACATCCACATACTAAATCAGAAAGTTTTCTTGTACACACTGAACAAATTGCTCTCCATCCAAGCCCTTAACACTATGGCAGTTCCAGTCTATGTTTGGAAAGTTAAAATTCTCTACCATAACCACCCTATTATTCTTACAGATAACTGAAATCTTCTTTCAAATTTGTCTTTCAATTTCCTGCTGACTATTTGTGTGTGTGTGTTTGTGTGTGTGTGTTGGGGGTGGGGGGGTGTGATGGTGGGAAATGTGGGGACTCCATACAAGGTGATCATCCCTTTCTTATTTCTCAGTTCCACCCAAATAACTTCCCTGGATGCATTCACAGAAATATTCTCCCTAAGTACAGCTGCAATGTTATCCCTAATCAAAAAATCCCTTCCTCTTTTGCCCTCCTATTGATTCTTCCTATTGAACCTATACTCTGGAACATTAAGCTGCCAGTCCTGTCCATTCCTGAGCCATGTCTCTGGAATTGCTGTGATATCCCAGCCCCATGTTCACCTGCCTTACCTGTTAGGCCTCTTGTATTCAAATAAATGCAGTTTAATTCATCAGTCCTACTTCATTCACTGCTTTGTTCCTGCCTGACATGTCTGTTTGACATACTCCTTCTCAAATCTACCAGTGTCAGACTGATGTCATTCGTCAGTATCTCCCTGGGTCCCACCACTACCCCTCAGCCCCAGCCAACCTTACCAGTTTGAATCCTCCTGAGCAGCTGTGTAAATCTCCCTGCCAGTATTTTAGTCCCTTTCCAATTCAGGTGCAATCTGTCCTTCTTGTACAGGTCTCTTCTACCCCAGAAGAGATTCTAATTATCCAAAAATGTGAATCCTTCTCCCCTGCACCAGCTCCTCAGCCATGCATTCATCTGTTCTATCCTCCTATTCCTAAGCTCACTAGGTTAAAAATCCTCAACCCTCACTAACTCATGGCACCAGGAGTAATCCAGATATTACTACCCTCGAGGACCTACTTTTTAAATTCCTGCATAACTTCTTATATTCTTTCCTCAGAACCTCATCTTTTTCTCTTCCTATGTCATTAGTTCCAATCTGTACAAGGACCTCCTGCTGGTCCCTCTCCCCTTTGAGAACATTGTGCCTCCTGTCAGAGATAGCCTTGATCCTGACACCAGGGAGGCAACTCACCATTCTGATGTTTCACTATCAGCCGCGTGATTATCTGTCAGTGCCTCTGACTAGAGTGTTCTTATCACAATCGATCGCTTGGAACTGGCAGACCCTTCATTATATTAGAGCCAGTGTTGGTATCAGAAACAAAGCTTTTCATGCTACCTTCCCCTCAGAGTCCATCACCTCAAACATTTTCCAAAACAGCATCCCTGTTTGAGATGAGGATAATCACAGGAGACTCTTGCATCACCTGCCTCCCTCTCCTTCCTTTCCTGGAAGTCCCCCATTTACCTGACTGTATCTGTGGTTTACCTCTCTCCCGGCAACTGCCATCCATAACATCCCCTAGTTCTTGTAAATTCCCAATTGCCTCTAACTGCCGCTCAAACTGATCCATGCAATCAGATAGGATTTGCAACCAAACGTACTTCCTGCAGACACAATCATCAGTGGAAACTCTCCCTAATCTCCACATCCAACAGGAAAGAGCACATCACTCTACTAAAGGCTGTCTTTGCATCTCAACAATCTACAGACCAGAAAATAGCACAGTCTTAGTGTTCTAAAAACACTTCTCCAAGCTGGGTTGGTACTTGTTTCATAAGTTTAAAGTTTAATCAAGAGACAGATCTCAATAAAAACATCTAATCAAAAGGGAACCCACTCTACTCACTGTTATAGATTTACAAAAGAAAAACAGTAAGGTTACACTTTAAAATCAGACACTTATCTGCTCTCCTGCTGTGAGCTCCAACACTCAGGTTTCTCAAGGTTAGCTGTGAATTTCACTGTTTGTTAGGTTTCTCAAGGTTAGCTGTGAATTTCACTGTTTGTTTGTTTTTCTTAGAAAGAACTCCAAAGTCCAGAGATACTTGAAACCAAACAGCAAGGTAGCAGCTGTGCAGATTCACTGCTGAGTCAGACAGCAGTGTAGATTTCTTTATCCATTAAAATCACTTCTCATATGATCACTGCCTTTGTCTGTCTTTCTCCTTTTTTAAAAGTGCCATTGTTTTGATAAGTTTCCCTCAAAGTTCCAAATCACTGCAATAGCTAATAAAACAGTAATTACTGTTCCTAGAATTCGAGGAAATCAACACTGAAAATAAAGCAGCAGCTTTACAGCCACATTTTATTCCTGTCCTCCATTCAGAATCCATTCACGGAACAATATTAATAAAATGAAACACAAGATTACCCACTGTTGCTGCCATCAAGCTTTGGCATCAATTATTGATTGCTTAATAATCTCATCCCACCACCATAGGTATTAACCCAGCTGTAGGCAGGGTTGTCACCCCGTGCAATGTGCATGCAGCTAACCAGTCCCCACTAACGGACTGGGGATTGGTAGTCCTTTGAAAGCACTCAGTGCCTGATTGAGGGATTAGAAATTGAAAAGGATGGGATGTTCCACCTGAGAGCCATCTCTAACCTTCCTACTGGCTTCTCTGCCCTCTCTTGTTGTATGTACCACCTTGCTTCTAATTCCCAACATGACTTACCTGTGGCCTGGTGATCTGACTTTACAGCTGATGGAATTCTGATGAGCTAATAGCCCTGGGTAAATCAGCCTTCCATCCCTGGGGTTGTGATTCCAGGAGAAGGGGCCGTTCTGGCATGCTTACCTGACTGACTTGATGAACCTTCCCAGAAAAAAGGCAGTCTGAGTCTCTCACCTACTCTTCAGCAAGAAAGCAAGAGCCTAAAGCCACAAGAGTCCACCCAATGAAACACTTAGCTTATACAGATAACTCATTAGTCATTCTTGCCAACTTTTTAACTGCTTTCATGTATTCTTTCTCCACATTTTTGTCTTTCAGTTTATATTTTGCCGTGAGTGCAAGGAAGAGTATCATGAGGAGGAGTGCAGTGGCCTTTGTATGACAGAATGCACTGTGACCCAGCAGGTAAGGGAGTGAATTCCTGGGAAAGCAATACCTTTAGATGCTTTCTGGTGCTGTATTTGCAAACTATTCATTAAGTTTTCTCGGTGAAAAAGAATAACTCCGCGTCTGTTTTGTGCCTTTAAGTGTGATGGCTATATTTATGAAATAGGCTTCTGTGCTGTTCTCAAGCAGGAATTGATACGTGTGGTGAGAATATGCAGGTTCATCTGTCAAAAAGGGACAAGTAGATTTTTCCTATTTCTAAAGAATCTTACACACTTATTTCAGTTCTGACATATATACAGTAAAATAACAAATGGCACAGAGTGGATTACAAAACTATAAATACAATTGGAGAAATCAACTGATGTTACACAGCTGCATGAGCATTGAATGGTTTTTCAAGATCATCTGACCCCTGAAATTAGATTATACCTTTGAATTATTTCATCATGAACTCTTATAGAATGATAAAGTACAGAAGAAGACCATCCAGCCAATTTTGCTGTGTTGGCTTTTTTGAAAAATCAATGCAATTTGTCCCATCCCACTGCTCTTTCCCCAAACCACTGAAAATTTTCCTCCAATTCCCTTTTGGAAATTATTGATGCATCGCCTTCCAACACAGGCAGTGCACTCCAGATCACGATATTTTGTTGCATAAAGACATTTTTCTAATTGTACTCTAGGATTTTTTGCCAGTTATTTTAAATCTGTGACTTCTGGTTACTATCCTCCAACCAATGGAAATATTTTCTTCATACCTACACTGCCAGAACATCTCTGTTAGATCATCCCTTTCAGTAAGGAAAACAATCTGGATTTCTCTGGTTTCTCCATATAACCTTGGTCCCTTATTCCCAACAGGATTCTGGTAAATCTCCTTTGCACCAAAGCTTTGATATCCTTTCTCAAAATTATGATGGGCACCAATTCTATGTCCAGACCATGTTATTCTGGGGAATTATTGGTCATTTGAACTAAATCAATTGGCACACCTCTCAGATCCCTGAAATATTATTGCTCAGCTGCTCTCCAAACATTGTCTTATATGCCCTTAGTATTCACATTTTCATTCTGAAGGTAGATAGATATAGTACACCATCATGAAGATTAAACTTAGCACTATCACTAGCCTCTCCTTCTGGCCTTTCCCATTCTCCTTTGAACCATAATCTGCTCCTGAATGTACAGAGTACAAAATATCTAATTTCTCTGGATGGTTGTGATTATTTTGGACTGTTATTTTTAGAAGTGGATTTGGAAATGATGCAAAGCAATGCAAAATAAGCAAAAGCAAAGTGAATGTACACGAGTTCAAAAAAGCCACATCTACAACATGGAGACAGGTGGTGATATTGATGCAGTTAATAGGTTAGGCAGTAAAGACAATTACTCAATGTCTAAGTATGAAAAAAAAACAGCTAAGATAAAACGGAATCGATAGTCTTTTACAAAGAGTGATCAAAAGAAGAATAGGCAAACACAACTAAAAATGAGAGTATTTTTGTGGTGTAGAGGACATAGTTGAAGTTTGGAATGAGTACTCTACACTTCCTTTAATTTGGAAGAGGATGTGGCATAGCAGCTAGCACTGCCACCTCACAACACCAGGGTCCATGGGTTCAAATCCAGCTTTGGGTGACTGTGTAGAGTTTGCACACTCTCCCCATGTCTGTGTGGGTTTCCTCTAGGTATTCCATTATCGTCTCACTATTCAAAGATGTGCAGATTAGGCAAATTAACCAACGTAAATGCAGGGTTATGGGGATTAGGTCGGGTGCTGGGTCTGGGTGAGACGCTGTTTGGAGTGTCAAAAAATGCCTACAGTTTGAAAGCAACCATTTGGCCCATCAAGTCCAGACTGTCCCTCTGAATAGAACCCCCCACACCCCCCAGTTTATCTCTGTAACCCTGCATTTACCATGGTTAATCCACCTAACATGCACATCTCTGGACTCTGTGGACACTTTAGTATGGCCAAGACTTGAAGTGCTGAATGACATCTTTCCAATGATTCTATCAAATGGTAAAGGAGGAGACCTGCTTATGTTATATTGAATAGGGAAAGGAATGGCAATCAACAAAGTATGAAATTCATGTGCTTCAGATGGGATGCTTCCTAGGTTATGAAAAAAAAGGTGGAATTTGCAGAGGGTCTGACCACAATCTACTAATTGTCCTTAGATCTGGGATAAAATTTAAAGGCATTTGAAAAAGTATTGACTAAAAAACAAGTGTCACACTGGATTCATTAAAGGAAAATTGGATTTGAATAACTTGATTGAGGTCTTTGATGAAGTAATAGAGTTATCTTTCAAGAGGGTAGTACAGCTGATATTGTGGATTTTCAAAAGCTATGAGTCAAAATAACACATAATAGAATTTTAGCATAATTGGAGGTGCATGGGAGTAAAGGAACTATGGCAACATACCAAATTATACTATTTTAAAGAGGTTGCCAGAACAGAGAGGCAAAGTCTTTGTTAAGAAAAGCAGGTCAGATCCATGACTTCAAAATCGGTTAAGAGACAGGAAGGAGAGATTTGAATTGTAAACATGTTTTTCAGAGTTGAAGAAAATATATGGCGATGTCCCTCAGGGTTTAGCATCAGGACCACTGCTCTTTTTAATAGAAGTTAATGACCTGGATCTGGGTGCAGACTGCACAATTTCAAAGCTTGCAGCTGACACAAAATCAGAAACACAAGAAAAGTGAAAAGGATAATATATAGTAGATTTCAGGAAGACCTAAGCTGATAAAATGAGCAGAACATGTAGCAAGTGAAACTATCAAACTAAATTGATACATTTGGCAGGAAGAAAGAAGCAAAATAAGTTTATACAGTATAATTTCAAGGAACAGAAAAGCACAATGTTTAGGTGCTAAGACAAGTTGAGAAGGTGTTTAAAACAAAACAGATAGGACACTTGGTTTCAATAATTGAGACAGTGAGTATTAAAGCTAGGCTTTTATGCTAAACATTTCCAAAATAATGCTTGGACTTTCTGGGAAGCACATTTTAGGAAATATATCCAAGGCATTCTCCTGGAGCTGAAAACATTAGGAAATTTGATTAGAGCTGTTCAAATTCATGAAGGTTAAACAAGATTAAATAATGAGAAACCATTCCGCTCAGTAACCATAGGGCATAGAATGAAAGGAGACACATTTTTATACAGAGTTGTGATCTGGAACGCACTAGAAAAAGAGTGGTGGAAGCAGATCGAGTTGTAAAATTCAAAAAAGGAAATCAATATGTTCTTTAAAAGAAAAAAAATAATCACAGCACAATGGGAAAGAGCTCTGCCAAAGAGCTGGAGAAAATAAGCTGAAAATAAGTACAAATAAGCTGAATAGTTTCATTCTGTCCTGTACCTTTCAATGGGGCAGGTTTTATGCTCCCATTCTGATGCGATGGCAACAGGAGAAGCACAAAAAATCCAACAGCTGACCTTTCCATTCATATCCACCCCAAACCTGTCTGAAATCAATGGGGGAGGAGTTGGGCAGTCCACCCCCATGAGGCCTACTGAAACCTTTAAGTGGCATCATAAATCAATGCTCTAACAATGGCAGGGAGGAGCTACCCGCCACCACATTGGAAGCCCAACAGCTTTGGCTATGTAGCCTGGTGTTGGACAAGAGGATGGAACTGTTATCCGGTCCCCTAAACTCAATGGATGTCCCTCTTCCAAGGTTACCCCCCTTTAATTCTCCACAGGCCTATGAACCTAACTGTCATTCCAACTCATTAAGATCCCTGAACCCTTACCTGGGCTCCTCAATGTGATAGGACTGCCTCTGGCCCCAGCAGTGGGTACCACTCCTTCCTGGCACTCTGGGCCAATGGAGCTATGGGTGATCAAATTGGCCAGGAGCTTTAAAAGGTAGGATTTTCACAAGGAAGGGGCTGAGGCCTCCCCTTAAAGGAGTTAATGCTGCTCCCAATGTTAAATTGCTGCAAAGTAACTGGCAAAATAATGCTGGGTTCACATTCACCTTTTTAGCTAGGAGGGCTTGGACCACATCACCCTGTAGGATTCACCAAGAGTCCACCACAATCATACAATGGGATAGGAAGACGTATTCAGAGGTTGCAAATAGAGAGTTAAGTTTAATGGGACACTGTGGTCCTAGCCAATATGGCAAAACTGAAAGAGGTGGTGTGTCCCGTTGGTGTGTCCCCACCTCACTCCTGACAGCTGCTGCACAGCCCTCTATGTTTGAAAGGCAGAACTTCCTTTGCTCTCTGGATTGGAGAACCTAACTCAGAGCTCTGTTGACCAATCAGATAGCTGGTATATCTGTAGTTCCAGTCCTGCCACCAGAAGAGATGGTCACTGCTGGACCGGCAGCCAGACCCAAACAATGAGAAGCCTGGACAGAGGTAACTCTGGATCTAATCCAGGTTTGAGAGGATGGGGGATATAGGGTAAAGGGAGAGATGACCTCAGGGAAGTAGCACCAATGACCCCAGTGTTTCTGCAAAGGAGGTGCCAACTGTGCCTTCTGACACCAGCCTGAGTTAGTAAAGTTGTTGAATGTCCCACATCGTGTGGATTTTGATGGGATGGGGTCCTAACTGGCCTATTAAGACCCACAGTTGGTTCAAGACAGCTATGTGTAATTGCAGTGATGGCAGAGGTGAGGGAACAGAAACATGCCATGGCACCCATTGTTCTTTCTGTTCTCATTGCCCAGCTGCAAACATGCCAGTGGAGAACATAAAATCCAGCCGAGGGTACATTCAGAAAGTAGGACACAGGAAGTATTGCTAGACATGCTTGCCCTCGAAAGGTGCCAAAAGAATGATTGATTTCCTGAAGATCTTACCAGGAAAAATGTAAATATAAAATCAAACAGTGCCAACATCCTTTGCAAGGATTGAAGTATCTGATTCCTTCCTTTGTCATCTTTCACTCAGCTCTAAATTGTGCCTCAGGTAGAGTATTCTGTAGAATGCTGGGCAACATTGAAACCATTTGATCCCGCACTGCAGAACCATTTCGGGAAGAAAGCACAGTTAATGTTTTGTGACAGGTGATTCTTCATCAGAACTGTTAGTAGCTGGCAAAAAGTGGTATTTATGCTGAAGCTGAAGTTGGCAGGGGTATTGGTGAAGTGGAGAGGTGGAGATGGGGCCCAGAGAAAGAGAGCTATGAAAGGTGTAGGTAACCAAGAAGACTATGGATAGCAGGCCAGGAAGGAAGAAAAGCTGAATAAGTAATAATAAGAGCTAAGAGTAGGAGAAATGGGTGAGCATTGCCCTGACTTTCCTGTAGCTGAACATTTTAACACAGTGTCCTGCTCGTATACCCACTCATCTGTCTTTGGCATGCTCCAGTGAATCACAGTGCAAACCGGAGGAAAAACATCTCATCTTTAGACTAGGCACTCTACAGCTTTCTGGATTCAATACTGAGTTCAACACCTTCAAATTGGGAACCAACTCCCATTTCATTTTTTTTACGCTTTACTTGTTACATTCTCTGTCACCATCTCATCTCTCCCCTCCCCACACCCCAGTGGACTATCTTTCCTTTCAGGCTGGCAGCTAGACACACCTTTGTTCTGCCATTCTCACATTCTGATCACTTCATCTGAACTATGACATGTTTTCTCCCCTTCACTCGACACCTCACACACCCACAACACAACCACCCCCCACACTCTACCTCTGATGAAGAGTCATCTAGACTCGAAATCTTAGCTTGTTCTCTCATTGTGGATGCTGTCTGACCCGCTATGACCTCCAGCATTTGTAGTTTTCAATTTAATTAGATGTTGCCATTACCTTGAGCTGTTCAAAATTTCACCCATTGTTTAAAAATTTACATTTGGGATGTGAGCAAGTGGCAAAGCTACCATTTATTGCTGGGCCCAGGTTCTCCTGAGAAAGTGGAAATGGACTTCTTTTTTGAATCACTGCCACCTTGCAGTGTTGGTGCTCCCAGAATAATGATAAATAGAACATTAAAAATCACACAACACCAGGTTATAGTCCAACAAGTTTATTTGGAAGCACTAGCTTTCGGACCACTGCTCCTTCATCAGGTGTGTGATGTTAAGTAGGTATATCAGAGCCAATAACAATAAGTGACAAACTCAACTGTGGAGGTGACAAACCAAAGATCGGAAAACAGCGAAGGAGTTGAAACTGCAGAAGTTATAAATTATAAATTTGCACCTGCTTTAAACAGACAGTGGGTGGCATGCATAGTCAGTGTATCTGACTGAAGAGACTTTGAATTCACTGTATCTTAGTACAGGGCCAAGATAATTGCAAATCCGGTGGAGGTTAACTGTGACTTTATCAACTAGATCTGTCTGTCAACTGATTGAGAATATTTCCTGCTTTGATTGCACCGAAATGTAAGTCAATCAGGCATGCAAGAAAGATACTTAAAATTAAGTCTTTGAGAACAAATATTGTGTACTATTACATAGAATTATATGGAATGACTACACAGAAACTAGCTATTCAGCTCAATGTTTTATGCTTCTTCCCACTTCTCTTTATCACACTCATCAGCATGTCCATTGGTTCCTCACTTCCCCATGTACTGATCCAATTTTCCATTAAATGCATTAAAGCTGGTCATTTCTCTACCTGTGCTGATGAGTTTATCATCCTAATTACTTTACCTGATAGCATTTGAGAGCCTGGATCACACATAACTCAAAAGCCATATCTTCGTGGATGCTTCCATCACTTTATAACATCAGTGCCATGTAATATGTACTGTCACATGCTGCTTTTTCCCTAACACTGTTACAGGACAGACTATGCATAGCTACTTTAACATTCATTCAACTGAAGATACCATGACTTTTTAACATGGGTACTGGAACACTTAATCTGCATTGTAAAAAGTGATAAACAGGAAATCAATAAATTAGGTATGCCCTTTGTACTAACCAGTGGCTGCTTGCCAGATGAGCAATTTAGATGTGCAATCAAAGTCTGAACCAAGATTAGTCACCCTGAAAGCAGTGGTTATGAGCTTGTCTCTGGCCTCTGAAGCTCTCAGAAAAATTGATCTGGCCTCCTCCCAAGGAATGTTCTCCTGGTCAATCTCTTGATCCTCAGCCTCATCTTCATCCTCAGAGAATTGCTGACATTCTCTCATTTCATCTAGCATATCTTCTGCAACTTTGTTGGCTCAAGTTGTGAAGGTCACAGCTTACCACAACTTTGTGGGACAACCTGTCTGGGCTATACTGTAAAGACTCACCAGAGTGATCCAAGCATTGAAACCTTATGTTTAGGAGGCTTCTGGTCTGTTCCATTATAGCTCTGCTAGAAGTGTGATAAATGATATACCTATATACAGCACTGGTCTGTGGATTTCTTGCAGCACAATAAGTCAGGTTTGGAGAAGGGACCTCTTGTCTCCCAGAAGCCATGCCTGTATGGGGAAAGGAATTACAAAAGAGGCAAGCACCTATGAGTGCTCCAGTGCAGACTGGAGTCGTGCTAGTTCCCAGGATATCTGGTGCAGACATCCAAAATGTAATCAACAAATTAGTTGAACATTAATGAAGTGGGATCCTTTCATGTTCACAAAGTTGGTGATGGGCAATCTCAAAGCAAGATTGGTGTAACCATTAGCATCCTGCACCTAAGACAAGTCCGCAATAGTGGAAAATCCTAATACCCTAGCTGTTTGACTCCCTTCATGAAGATTGAAGATAACGAAAAGACGGTTCAGGTGTAATTGTCATCATTAACATCCCAGATCCACATATTAGTGGGGAGATGTCACAGAAGTCCCCACTTGCTCCCTGAAAATGAGCTGCTAACATAAAAGCTAAGGTAGACAAGCAGGAGGCTGGAAGAACACAGCAAGCTAGACAGCATCAGGAGAAGTCAACATTTCAGATGTAACCCTTCCACCTCCTGAAGCTGTCTGGCTTGCTCTGTTCTTCCAGCCTCCTGCTTGTCTACCTTGGAATCCAGCATTTGCAGGTTTTTTTGTCTTTAACATAAAAACTAAGGGCAGCTGTTACTTTGATAACAACTAGAATGGGATTGTTACTCAGTCCTTGTGAGCACAAATCCTCATCCAGCAATCAGCTTTAAGCTGAAATGATAGAGTTGAATGTACAATCTTCAATAACATTGCTATGCAGACATTTGTATATAACTGTAATGAAGCCTGAAGTGAAACTTTGGTTCTTATTGTTTAAAGGCTTCAGGACCCTGGAGCAACCTTACGATTATATCATGATTATGACATATGTTCTTAAATACCACAATGTGGGGGAGTTAGAAGAGGCTAGAAGGAACACTTTGGAAGGTACACTACAGCGAAACCTCCTGGAAGACATAACACATGGACGTGAATGCACAAAGATAAATTAATCATTACCCAATGTAATTGTAAGCTGAGGCTGGTGTATTTATGGTTAGATGCATCACAGCATTTAGTATGTATCATAAATAGTGTTACTTTGAAGTTTAAGCCTGACTATAGTCCTTAGTGTTACCTTTTCCTCAACCAGTCTAAAGAGCATAAAATGCTGTGGCATCAAACCACATGATAAATGATGGGGGTAGTGGTGGAATTCACTGCCCAGAAAATCATAGCAGCATGAGAGACCAAGAAACAAACTTGAGGTTGTCTGAAAAAGATAAAATTTCAATAAAAGAAACTTATTTCAGAAAATGATTAGCTTTAAGATCAGCCAGTAGCAAGAAGAGTTAAAATAGAACTGAACAGCCGCTGTGAGGGGAAACATCTTTGAAAAATACATCCTCTAGAGAAACCATCAAAATGCTGTTGGTCTCAGAAAAAGCGTTTTACAGCTAGTAATGGGGTAAACAAGCAGTTTTTTAAAAATAATGAAAACAGTAAAAGGCCACCATCACTAAGGGGAGAAGTATAATTTGAGTATATGAGAAAAGAGCTTAAAAATGTATTGCTGGAAAAGCGCAGCAGGTCAGACAGCATCAAAGGAGAAGGAGAATCGACGTTTCGGGCATAAGCCTTTCTTCAGGAATTCTAGCTCTGATCTCCAGCATCTGCAGTCCTCACTTTCTCCTATATGAGGAAAGAGGCTTATTTCCAGATACCTAAATCAAGGTAAGTCCAACTGATTCCCCTTCTTTATTCACATACACCCTTAGTTGATCACAACAATGTTAACTAAAGCATCCTTTCCCCTTTCCCTTGTGAATCTGTCTCTCAGACCAAATGAATTTATGTTTCAAAATGAAGCCAATTTAACCAGGCTTTCTTGTCTCAAAGAAAGAGTAAGTTTATTAGTTACTAAACATGAAAAGAAGTCATAACACAGCGCACATACATGCAAACTGAAAATGAGAATAAAGTCCAAAAACAATTAGAGCCTGATCCATATATCCTTTAAGTTGTTCATTATGACAGCTAATGGAATGTTGCAGCTGTTATGTTGGATGACACTGATATCATTGACATCTGTACTTGAGCAATCCATTTTTAGATACTTGGCTTTGCAGATTCGCTGAAATTATTTTGTCCTATTTTCTTCCCTTGCTAACTAGCCTCCAGCACACAGAGTGAGATAGTATCCTTTTTGCCTGAAGCACAGGGATATGTAATGATTGTCCTCAAGCTGTGACCTTCACAGCACACGAGCCCAATAACACGCCAGATTTGCAGTTGGTTTTAATCTTTTTTTTCTATATTCCTGGAGGAGTAAAACACAAACATTTCTTTTGACTGCTGTCCACAATGTTAAATATAATTCACAGGAGATGTTTTCCTGTTGAGAGAAGGTGATTAGATTGCCTTGCAATGCTGCCTTGTTAAAGTATCTGCTTGAAGCTTCCTTGACAACCTAAAGCATACAGAATTCCAGAGTTTCAGATAGGGAATCTTTCTGTAGCCAGTAAATTCCATTTGTAGGAGTTATGTCACCAGTCAGGCTTGACTTGCAACTTTAAACGCTTCTTGCCCAAAAATTCAAAATGGCCATGAATAATTTGGTATTCTGTCCTGTCATGATACCACACTAACATATTATCACATGAGCTCTTATGTTGTGTACCACCTTAATCAAATGCCTTCTACAAATGCTAAGACATATCTACAAGTTCCCCTTTATCAATCTTGCGTGTTACTTCCTCAAAGAATTTAAATAAATTAGTCAAACATAAATTTTCATTTCACAAAACCATGTTGACTCTGTGTAATTGTAGGAGGAGAAAGTGAGGACTGCAGATACTGGAGATCAGAGCTGAAAATGTGTTGCTGGAAAAGCAAATCAGGTCAGGCAGCATCCAAGGAACAGGAGAATCAGCTCTGATCTCCAGCTACTGCGCTTTTCCAGCAACATATTTTCAGCTCTGATCTCCAGTGCTGCCTGACCTGCTGCGCTTTTCCAGCAACACATTTTCAGCTCTGATCTCCAGCGATTCTCCTGTTCCTTGGATGCTGCCTGACCTGCTGCGCTTTTCCAGCAACATATTTTCAGCTCTGATCTCCAGCGATCCTCCTGTTCCTTGGATGCTGCCTGACCTGCTGCGCTTTTCCAGCAACGCATTTTCAGCTCTGTGTAATTGTAGTACAATTATCTGAATGTCCTGCTTTTACTGCCTTAATAATGGATTCTAGCATGTACCTTATGACAGAGGTTAGGTTAACGGGCCTATCATTTCCTATTTTCTATCTTCCTCCTTGTTGAATATTAGCAATACATTTGTGATTTTCCAATCCACAGGGACCTTTCCAGAATAAAGCAAATTTTGCAAGGTTATAACTCATATGACCATAAGAACTAAAAGCAGGACTAGGTAATTCAACTCAGGCTTTCCTTTATTGTTCAGAGTATTGAGTACAGGAGTTAGGGGGTCATGTTGCGGCTGTACAGGACATTGGTTAGGCCATTGGGGAGTCCAGAACTAGAGGGCATAGGTTTAGGGTGAGAGGGGAAAAATATAAAAAAGAGACCTAAGGGGCAATGTTTTCACGCAGAGAGTGGTACGTGTATGGAATGAGCTGCCAGAGGATGTGGTGGACGCTAGTACAATTGCAACATTTAAGAGGCATTTGGATGGGTATATGAATAGGAAGAGTTTGGAGGGATATGGGCTGGGTGCTGGCAGGTGAGACTAGATTGGATTGGGATATCTGGTCGGCATTGATGGGTTGGACCAAAGGGTCTGTTTCCATGCTGTACATCTCTATGACTCTATGACTTTCTCCTCATTTGTGCTTTAAACCCTAAGACTTTGACTTCTGCTACCCTTCATCTTAAAACTTTGACCTGTCACTCTAGATTGCCCAACAAGTGTATAATATCCTCTCTAAGCTTACTTTGTCAATCCCATTTAGCATCTTATACACTCATGCAATTGTACTATCTACTATCTCTGTGGAATCGTATGTACAGTTAGTAATTATTCAACCAGACTGAAATGTCACAAAGTGGGTGCAGGATATTCTTCAGTCTAGTCAAGGAGGGGCCACTATCAGTCAGGGATGGTAGTGCTGTCAGTCATGGGCACAATCCGCACACATTCCAGGGTTTGGCCATGCTTAGGCTGGTCATGGTCAGGGGATACATCCAACTAATATTCGGGGAGTGGGCAATGGTCAGTCCCGTAGGACCTTCACAAGAGGAATCATGTACCACCAGGCAGGGAGCTGCAGAACAACAGTCTTGAATCTGACCAGTTATGTCTCTGTGCTGCTCACTGAAGTGAGTCAGAGGTCTAACACAAACACAGTCTTGGGGCTCTGTGCATTGATGGTTGAGGATGGTTGATGGAACTCAGAGGTATGTGTTGCATTGGAGAAGAGGATTGTGATGGAGCAGGGTCCTTGAGGTATAAAGGGAGTATGCAGAACTGCATCAGAGGGCATGGCAGACCAAGGGAGTGAGTAGAGAGTGGTTATTGGCAGCGCTCGGCACCATGGCCTTCATGAAGAGGTGTAGAGGTCCACACTGGGCATCATTAAGGTGTAATATTGGGACTGAAGGCCAGAGATACCAGACACAATGTTCAATGTGGAGACAAAGGGGACATGGAATCACTGGTAAGCAGGTGCAGTGCTAAGAGCCTCCAGTGCAAGCTGCATTTACTGCTATCACTTGCCGTTCACTAGATGCTATCTGCATTTGGAAAATTACATGGACAACACCCATATGGGCAGAGTATGTGTTAGTTTGATGTTATGAAAATGCAGAATCCAGGTATGTTGGATGCTAGGTCATTGAAAAGACAATACATGAAGCATCTGCTTGCAAATGACACCTATATCTAATTTACAACTATTTAAATTGTTCAATGCATGCAAAGTGAATCTGCTTAGAGTTCAACTGCTGATCAAAGACCTTTAAGTTGGGGGATTCAAGATGGTGGCGTTCTGATGGGTCTGCCTTGCTGAGCTCTGCACCACAACCCAGGCAAAGTGGTGTTTTTACCCTCCCTTTACTAGCCATTTTTGTAAAAATTGGCAGTTTTAAGTCCCCTGAATCTTTGTACATTATTTTTAGCAATCAGGGAAGATGACCAAAGGAAAGGAGCAGCGTGGATTGCAACAAGCAGGGCATCCTCCTGCAATAACGGATACGCCCACGGCTGCAGTGCTGACCTCTGCTGAAGCTCCTTTGAACTTACCTGCACAGCAGAGCCTGGTTTCGGAGTTTGTTAAACTCCAAGAGAAGATCGAATCAGTGATGGAGGAGACCCAGACTAGGCTGGAACTGATCTCGACTGTGCTGTAAAAGCATGAGCAGGTGATCCAGCATCTCGGGCAGCTCATGGAGGAGGTCGAGCAGTGGACCGTGGCATCGGAGAATCCTCGGTGGGTCAGATCTAAGCCCTGGAAAAATAGGTGCAGGCCTTAGTACAACAGGTCAACGATCTCAAAAATCAAGGTCAGAGGAAAAATATCTGTGTTATTGGGCGGCTGGAATGAGAGGAAGGGGATCAACCAGTCACCTTCTTTGAGCAATGTCTTCGGCAGTTCTTGGGACTGGAAGCAGAGGTGGGCCGGGTGCGAATTGAGCAGGCTCACCGGGTCGCGTTGCGCAGGCCCAGATCGGACCAGCGCCCCCACCCGGTTCTAGTTGGATTTCAGTATTACAGAGACAAGCAAATGGTATTGGAAGCTTCCAGAACAATAGGGAAGGAATCACAAGCCCTGATCTGCAAGGGATCGAAAATTATGTTCTTTCAGGACTTTTCTGAGGGTGTGATCCACAAGAGGAAGACCTTTGAAGTAAAGAAAAGGCTGAGAGACTTGAATATTCAGTACTCTCTAAGGTATCCAATAATGGGAGAAAGTGAGGACTGCAGATGCTGGAGACCAGAGTTGAAAAATGTGGTGCTGGAAAAACACAGCAGGCCAGGCAGCATCCGAGGATGTCAATTCTCCTGCTCCTCGGATGCTGCTTAGCCTGCTGTGTTTTTCCAGCACCACATTTTTCAACTCAGATACCCAATAGTGTTGTGTTTCAGCCATGGAATGTCCGTGCATATTTTTGACTCATCACAATAGGCAAAGGACTACCTGGAGACTTTAAAATAGACTGGCTGATTCAATAATATGGACAACAGTGTTTCCTTTGTTTTCTCTGTTGTTTACTTTGTTTACCTGGTTTTGCTGCTTTAATAAATGGGTTTTTTTTCTTTTTTCCCTTCCATTTTTTATTATTACCTTATTCCTTTTTCTTTGGTTTGGGGTGAGGCTTTTTTTAAGTCAGTAATAACTGGGGTCGATATATGGATGGGATGGGTTCAATGCCCACCTTTAATTTCCTTGTTTATAAGATACATGTATTCTTTACTTTTGTTTTGCCTGGATTTGGGGCATGGCTTCAGCTAGAAAGAGCCATGGAGGTATTCGTGGATTGTGTGACTGCCCCCTGTGGGCAAGGGG
Organism: Chiloscyllium plagiosum; assembly: GCF_004010195.1. NCBI lineage: Eukaryota > Metazoa > Chordata > Chondrichthyes > Orectolobiformes > Hemiscylliidae > Chiloscyllium > Chiloscyllium plagiosum. The sequence goes on along the minus strand of NC_057718.1, from coordinate 79,434,893 downwards.
GAAAGTCTCCTATTATCTGTTTTTTTGTATTGGTTTACTGTCAGAGTAGTTTTTAGAAGTTCTGCTTTGGTAGTTTTTGTCATTGTATTTTCTAGATTTTATGAATCTTTTATTGTTTACACTTGTCATGTCATGAGTAGGGTTCTTCCTCTCGGGGTGCGTGGGGCTGTTTCAGGTGGCTATGGCTAGTTGCTCGTTTAAATGGTGTACCTGGAATATTAAGGGGAGTCACCCACTGATTAAGAGAAAGAAAATACTTTCAAATCTTAGAAAAGAGAAGATTGATGTCGCTCTGTTGCAAGAAACAGATCAAGACGTTAAGGAGCATTTAAAGTCACAAAAGGGAGGGTTCGGCCGGGTGTGCTTCTCGCCTTTTAATTCTAAAAGCAGGGGAATAACTATACTAATTCAGAAGAATCTCCCATTTCAGCTATTAAACCGAAGCTCTAATACATGGGGAGGAATAAGGGATTTTGAATGTTTATTGCCTCCCAGCACAACCCCTTAAGTTTTTAATGGATGCACTTTCCAGGTTGATGGCCCTTGGAATGCACCACACAATTATAGGGGAGACTTCAATCGTCTTGTGGACCTCAAGGTGGACAGGATACCCAGGGGTCTCCCAGGCACATCTCCGCAATTCAAACAACTGGTGGACTTGTGTGGGGAGTTGGGGCTGGTGGATGTGTGGAGATGCCTTCACCCTGAGGGTACGGACTTCACCTTTTTCCCTAACCCACACAAGTGCCACGCAAGGATTGATATGTTTTTAATCCACTGGCCTTTTTGGATTCAGTACTGTCCTATAGAATTGAGAACACAGCCATTTCTGACCATGCGGCAGTTATTTGGAGGTTAAGGGCAGAGGTATTGGGACAGGCTTGTGGCATTGGTGCATGGATCCTCTTTGCCTGAAGAACAGCAAGTTTATTGAGTACTTTTCATGGGAGTTAAAAATTTTCTGGGGGATTAATTCGCGTACGGCCAGTAACTCATTGATGCTCTGGGAGACTGCCAAGACCTATGCAAGAGGTATAATTATTTCTTACTCAGCGACCTGGAAGCGGCAGAGGGGAGAGCAGAGGTGTATGCCTGCAGCCGAGACAGCATACTTTGCAAGCTACAGCAGAGTACAGCTCACCGGGCTGCTCTGAACTCCACGCTCACCCAGACAACAAAGAGAGAAATTTCCTTCACAAAACCAAAGGCTTTTCGAGTACGGTGATAAGCTGGGTAGATGCCTGGCCAGGAAGAAGAGTGTGCCACCCAATCTATCACATCCATTAGAGAGGGTATGAATCTCACTTGTGATTCAAAAAGATTAAGGCGGCGTTTAGGAAATTTTATGCTGAGTTGTATCGATGAGAGGTCTGTGAGGACAGGGTGAAGATGGACTCCTTTTTTAAGAACCTGGACCTTCCAGGTGTAACTTCGGAGCAGGCGTCCCTGTCGAACGCCCCTCTGACAATCCAAGAGATACAGGAGATGGCAAGGCAGCTCCAGAATAGTAAAGCACCCGGCCCAGATGGATTTCCGAGTGAGCTTTATAAGGAGTTTATAAATATATTGGCCGGGCCAATATTGGACATGTATAGTTATTCATACAGTCAGGACTGCCTCCCGTTCTCTCTGAGAGAAGCTAAAATCTCCCTTATTATCAAGAGAGGGAAAACCTCAGAGGGCTGTGCTTCTTACAGGCCCATCATGCTGCTAAATGTGGATTTTAATATTCTGTCCAAAACGCAAGCTCTGAGATTGGAGATGGTATTGCCCTCTATCATAAAGGAGGACCAGACAGGTTTTATTGGGGGTCGTGGATCCTTTAACAACATTAGTAGAATGCTGAACATGGTCCAGCTGTGCCAACCGAGATCGATTCCGGGCTTGGTGGGCTCCCTGGATGCGGAGAAAGTAGGTGGAATGGCTGTACTTTTTTAATGTCCTGGAACAGTTTGGTCTTGGGGGAGGGTCTTTACCAGATGGGTGGCAGTGTTATATAGTGATCCTATGGAAACGGTCCTTACTAATAACATAAGGTCTGACAATTTTAGCATTGGTAGAGGCAGCCGACAAGGGTGCCCCCTTTCACCGTTGCTGTTCACATTAGTGATTGAGCAGTTGGTGGAGGCTATCTAGAGGGACCCCAATAGAGTTGTCCCGGAGGTGGAATCGGGGGATGAGGGGCATAAAATCACCCTTTACGCAGATGATGTTCTTCTTTTTCTATCTAACCTGACAATATCTATGCCCCGTTTAATACGAAATATTAATTTATTTGTCTCTTTCTCAAAGTACAAAATCAGAAGCCATGCCAGTGGGGGTCTTGAGGGAGTACTGAACCTTAAAGGTGGAATCCGTTTGCCTTTCAGGTGGTCACAGGGAGGTTTTCTATATTTAGGTATTTTTATTACTCCTGCCTTTGATCAATATAAAGCTAATTTTGTGCATTTGCTTGAGAAGATAAGACAGAACCTTCAGTGTTGGGAGGTTCTACCGATATCTTGGTTGGGTAGAATAGCTCTGGTTAAAATGAATGTTCTTCCTCGTTTATTGTATCCCATGCGAATGCTCCCTCTGATGTTACCTAGGCAAGGGTTGTGGAGACTTAACAGTTGACTTGGTTCTTTCATCTGGTGCCACAGGTGACCTCTTATTAAGCTTGCTAAACTGCAGCTTCCACAGTGGATGGAGTGAGGGGGTGGGGGAAGGTGGTGGC
>NC_057718.1:79427720-79432127 GCF_004010195.1 Chiloscyllium plagiosum | reverse complement strand
GGAGATGGAACGCTTCCCAGATTTCAAGAGATATCAAGTAAGTTCCCTATTATCATACGTGAATGATTAATTGGGCTTGTCAGGATCAGTGGTCAATATGGTTGGACGTTGAGGCCTCCCAGGTAAATAAGCCCTTATTAATTTACTGTTTATGGACAAGATGAGGACAAGATCATGGAGCATTGTAGAAACCTGATTGACATTAACACGGTTAAAGCGTGGAGAATGATGTGACAAAGCAAAGGTAATTTATATAAAACTTCCCTTCTTACTCCCATTGTAGGAATGCCAGGATTTCGGTTAGAATCGATGGATTCTGGTTTTAGTTTATGGGAGTCTGGAGGAGTCTCCTGTTTGTGAGACTTATTTGAGGGGGAGGTCATGATGTCTTTCGATCAGCTGAGCCATAAAGATGAATTGTCCAATAGGGACCTCTGTCATTATTTTCAGATTAGGGACTTTATACAGAAAAAGACTACACTATTGGTTAATTACTGTAAGTCTGATGTGGAAAGGAGAGTACTTTGGTCTACAAGTATATTCTTGATTAGCACCCTCTACCATTTACTGGGAGGGGGGTGTCTTGAAGGATGTTGGACGGCTCTGTGGGATCTGTACTCAAGAATTGGGAGTGGAGATCTTGTCAGAGGTATGGGAGGACATTTGGGAGAATGTGAGAAAAGTTTGACCTGTAATAGAATGTAGGCTCTGCAACTGAAGATTCTCCACAGGGTCTATTTGTCCTCAAAGCGGCTTGCGAAATTTAAAAAATGAATGCCCCCAATGTGCCCCAAATGCAAAATAGACATTGGTACTCTCACCCATTGCTTGTGGTCATGCCACAAGCTTCGCAGGTATTGGGGCGCTACAGCAAATGTTTTGGAGGGGATCTTGGGAACCGAAATCAAGGTAGATCCGGTATCCCTCCTCTTGGGCCTGCTGAATCTGCCATCTTTAGATGAGCATGGAAACAAACTGTTTAATATCCTTACATATTGTGCAAGGAAGAACACTCTGATGAGCTGGATCTTGGAAAATCCCCCAGGTCTAGTGGAATGACGCAGGTTAGTTATGGAACATGTCCCCTTAGACCTCCTTACAAGTATGGTATACTAGAAAACTGAACTTTTTCATAAGACGTGGTGGCCCTTTTTGAACTATATAGATGCAGACTTGTCGGCCATATTGATTAGGGCCTTTGTATTAGCCATGAAGACTGGGTCTGGCGGGCTGGGGACCCCGAGAAGAAGAATCCTGAATAAATACAGGTATGCCAACTGATGCCTAATACTCCTGATGATGGGGAACTTTGGTGGAGTTGCACTGAGTGGTATAATTTAATTTAATTCATCCTAAAATAATTAACTTATTTTGTTTATTTATTGAATTGTAGTATGAGTAGTTTTTTTTGTTTTTTTTTATTTGTTTTGTAAAGTAGAGTAATAGCTTATTGTTATTGTTGCTATACTGTAAGATGGTTATACTAATTTTGTTATAATTTTATAATTTTGTAAATAATCAAAAAATCTTTTTCAATAAAAAAAGCCTTTTAACTCCATAACTTTGGTGTCTGCAAATTAAACATTGACATCTTAATGATAGAGAGGTTAGCTGCAATGACTTACAAAGAGGGAATGCTGACTAAAAGTGACACACAATTTGTGAAACTTGCAATGATGTTGCACAAGGCAGAGACGATCGCTTTATCATCTGTCATGTATGTATTACGATGGACTCTATAGAACTCAATTATAGCCTAGACAGTGTGCTGCATCATCCTGGTGTGCTGTGTTCGGCTCGAGATGCTGAGGAACTGTGGAAATGGGAGCCATCTTCCAATGAGGAAGATGAGGGTGCTGAGAAGGTCAGAGCTCTTCTTGTGTATTGACACTACTCAGCTGCAGCAGTCGCTACAGAATGAACCTGACTGGCACCCAATTCCAGCAGATCAACATGGATTGTAAAGTAAATGAATGGTCACAATGACCTATAAAGGGTGTTTAGGAGAGGCAAACTATGTAACCTGATGGTTAAACAGAGACTGGGGTGAGAAAATGGGGTTGTACCTTTGACAGAGTATCAGCCATGCCAACTATCCGCTGTGAGGCTGCTAACCCATTATGTTGCTGGTGAGGGGCATTGCTGAACTGCCAATGCTTATCTAGGTATGTAGTGGCCATCCAAAAGATGGTGTGGGCATCAGGGGTGGCAGTTCTTTGATGGATATCCAATGAGTTCCTTTGGGGACAGCAAGTGTAAGATTGGGCTGGATTGGATGACAGAGGTGGGGTAAGTAGATAATGAAATGAGTCTGGCAATTACAGCAAGAAATCTTGCAAGACCTCGTGGCAAACAAAAACCTTCCAGAAAAACTCAACAAAATTGACATTCAGGCATAAAGAATATTTGATGACAAAGCCAACACCAAGCAAATGGTAAACAGCCCTCAGTCATGCTATCTGTCCTTTTGTACAAATCAGACAGTGACACCAAGCAGAACACCAATGAGCTCGCCTATTGAGGCCATACTAATTTCACCCAGCATCAAGGCCAAAAGCTGTTTAAGATTTGGCTGAATGGTTAATGATAGCTATCACCAGGGGGAGCACATTTGCTCCTCATAATTCCACAATATATTAAATGTATTACCTACATTTTCTAAGGTGGTTTAGGTAAAGCAGAAAAACTAAGACAAACAAATTTAAATGTCCAGTTGCAGGCTGAGCTCAGAAACTTCATTTCAATTTTGACATAGGCTTAGTGTGTATCTGTAGATAAACACTGACTAGTTCAACAGGCAAACAGGCCTCTGCCCACAAAGTTATTATTATTGAGTTCCTTTTCAGTCCATAAATTGACATAACAAAATTACATTTAGACTTGTAGTGACTCATCTTTATGACTACTGAGCTAATTTCCGAAAACTGCCAGATGCTAATCGCAATCATGCTTTAGGGAGGTTAGAGAAAGAAAGATATAACAAATGAGTCACTTGCATAATACCTACATGTAGTTGTATGAAAGCCATTAGTAGACATTTTTAAAAAGTTACAGCCTTTACCTCTTAGTTTATGACACTTTGGTATTTTTTTAAAAACTCTTCACTTGCAATGATATTCTTGTTTTGTCCAGTGATATTTTAAGTTTTTTGAATGACTTTTGTAACCTTCATGTAAGTAACTGTTGGAGAGTTAGGCAAAGTATAAGGATTTTTTAATCAGTAGTGAATAGGAGTTATCACACTGAAATTACGCTTCAGTTCAAAAAGGGAAAGAAATAAGATACATTGAAACCTAGGACAGACAATTGGTGAACTTGAAAATACAGAATTATTTGTAACAAACTTCAGCAACAGCAAAAGCAAATGATAAGCAGTGCATTCATATATCACTTCCTGTAACAATCTGCAATTTAATAGGTGTCAAAACAGGAATGATCAAGAGCCAGACAGCAACTCAACTGTAGCTACCTACAGTCAGTCCGCACTCTCCATTGTGACCAATAGCCACATATAGCAGAAGACAAACCTAAATTGCTTTTAATGCTTTAAAAGTGCAGTTAAAGGCACTCCCATAAAGTAAACACAGTCAGGCTGCAATCAAAAGCTCAAATGTCCTCCCTCAGAGAAGCATTTTCAAGCCAAAAAACATGAGGTGCCATGATAAAAGATTAGCAAGAGTAGACACAAAAAAGTTGCAATTTTTTAAATCTACTTGTTTCTTCTCTGGCGTCTCCAATGTATCCTTTTACTGACTCAATTTTGTTGCACTTTCCTCTCTCATGCTAACCACAGGAAACTGATTATCAGGTCATTCTGTGATTTGCTCTTTTTGGGACCTTGCTGTGTTTAATAAAAGAAGTGATTATCAGTAATTCATTGTTTATGTTGCTTGTAAAATACTTTTGGTTGCCCTGAGTATGTAAGGTTTTGCATGAGGTAAAAACAATGACTGCAGATGCTGGAAACCAGATTCTGGATTAGTGGTGCTGGAAGAGCACAGCAGTTCAGGCAGCATCCAAGGAGCTTCGAAATCGACATTTCGGGCAAAAGCCCTTCATCAGGAATAAAGGCAGTGAGCCTGGAGCATGGAGAGATAAGCTAGAGGAGGGTAGGGGTGGGGAGAAAGTAGCATAGAGTACAATGGGTGAGTGGGGGAGGGGATGAAGGTGATAGGTAGGTCAGGGAGGAGAGGGTGGAGTAGGGGGTAAAGGAGATTGGCAGGTCGGACAAGTCCATTCAAGTCATGGGGACAGTGCTGAGCTGGAAGTTTAGAACTAGGGTGAGGTGGGGGAAGGGGAAATGAGGAAACTGTTGAAGTCCACATTGATGCCCTGGGGTTGAAGTGTTCCGAGGCGGAAGATGAGGCGTTCTTCCTCCAGGCGTCTGGTGGTGAGGGAGCGGAGGTG
>NC_057718.1:79406556-79425731 GCF_004010195.1 Chiloscyllium plagiosum | reverse complement strand
GTGGGGGAGGGGGTAGACAGGTTGAGGCGGTTAATGTCCTGGCGGCAGTTGGAAATGAAGAGGTCGAGGGCAGGTAATAGGCCAGCGCGGGGTGTCCAGGTGGATGCAATGTGTTGGAGGTGGGCGAAGGGGTCCTCGGAAGGTGGGCAGGAGTCCTGATTGTGAAAGTAAGCTCGGAGGTGGCGGGAGAAGCGTTTGACGTCATGGTGTGCATTAAATTCAGTGATGCGTGGATGGCGGGGGATGAAGGTGAGGCCTTTGCTGAGAACTGATTGTTCGTCCTTAGTGAGGGGAAAGTCTGGAGGGATGGTGAAAAGTCAGCAGGACTGGGAGCTGGGATCTGGTGTGGGTGTGGAGCTGGGAGTAGGGGCGGAACCTGTAACTGGAGTGGGTGTGATGGTGGGGGGAATGGGGGTGGAGTCATGAGCAGGGGTCGTGTTCCCCTCGGGGTTCTGGTGGGTGGGGATAGTGACAGTGGGGTTTGTGGGGGGCATGTCAGCAGAATGCAGGTGAGTGGCGCTGGTGGGGGCGGAAGTGGTGGTGACAACGGCAGTAGGGGTGGCGGAAGTCACTGAGCATGTGGCATCAATTCAATTCTTTTTTACTGGCATTTTAAAATTACTTCAAACTATACCTCATTATCTAGAAACCCTGGACAACCTGCTTATAAGGGATTGAACGACATTCAATGGTCCACACCCTTGAGCAGTAGGGAAATGTATGCAGACTTTATACAATATTTTATACAAGACTTTATAAAATAAAGACTTTATACAATATTTTTCTTTCTGTCTCTTTCAAATGCTTAATGCTTCTGAAACATTCTCCCAGTCTGACGCCATTTTGATATGGAAAACGTTGTCACCCCAGACTGAGGACGAGGTGTGGATGTAATGGAACAGTAGGAAGAGGCATAGAATGAGAGAGTGAGGGTCGAACTATGGGGCTCAAAATGTGTGGTGCCGGAATACCACAGCCAGTCAAGCAGCATCCGAGGAGCAGGAGAGTCAATATTTTGAGTATAAGCTCTTCATCAGGAAGGTGGCAGGGAGGGGGGGTGGCGAATGGGGCTGAGAGATAAATGGGAGGGGGTGGGTCTGGGGGAAGGTAGCTGGAAATGTGATAGATAGATGAAGGTGGGGGTGATGATGGGTAGAGCAGATGGGTGGAAAGGAAGATGAACAGGTAGGACAGTTCAAGATGGCTTGGAGGGTCCCAAGGCGGAAGATGAAGTGCCCTTGGGCCCCATCCCACATTCCTGATGAAGAGTTTATGCTCGAAACATCGACTCTACTGCTCCTCAGATGCTGCCTGACCAGTTGTGCGTTTCTAGCACCACACTCTTTGACTTTGGTCTCCAGCATCTGCAATCCTCACTTTCTCCGAGAATTGTGGGAGTGGAGAGCTTTTAGAGCTTTCTGTTGAGCGGACTTAGAGCTGAGAGAGTTCGGGGGGTGGTGGGAGTTGTTGCAGCACAGACTGTGCAAGTTGTGGGAGTTACAGGATAGTGCGTAGATAGAACTGTGAGGTAGGTAGGACTGTGGGAGGGCATAATGTTTGTGAGGAATGGGGCAGAGCTGTGAGAGCAATATGAAGGTGTTCTGATCAGAGGCTATACAGCAATATGTTCTCCCATTTTGGATGAACTGACGGGTTTTGGAGCTCATTTCATCTGAGCAATCCAGCAGAACTTGGCAGGAAAAAAGAAAATCATGCATATGCTTGCCAAACTGATGTCAGGCTGACCCACCAGAATGGATCCATACACACAGTGGCAGGTCCAGAGGAAAGGGAGCTTGAATCCAATTGCTTGTACTGTGACACCATTGTGTGTTGCAAAACACAGTTTGAGTAATCCTGTTTTTCAACCTACCTCTTTGACCAATATTTTGTCATGTGTACTAATATCTCATGTGGCTCAGTGCTAAATTTTGTTTGACGATACTTCGATAAAGCTTCACTACAATAAAGGTATGGTATAAATGCAAGTTGTTGTTGAGACTGGAGTCACATTTGCACCCAATGAGGTAAGGAAGGCAGGTTTTGTCTCCTAAAGAGTATAAGTTTTAATTGAATTCAAATTCTAAAACTGCTGCAGTAGGCCTTAAGCAGGAAAGCTATGAAACAGGCCTTTAGAATAGTATTTCTGTATAATCACCACTATATGTAACAATGGTTATATTGTACTTTGGTGGCAACCACTAGTGGCTTGTGATTGGGGTTGTTCACACCCTCCAATTGTCTTTTCAATGCTGAATCAAAGGGCCTGTTTACTTCTGTGGTAGAGGATTAACCATTAGTGAATCTTAAGAAGGGGCACTTTTCTTACATAATAAGATTTAGTTTATTGCACGATTGCAATAAATACAATTTATATTAAATAGCTAATTACAACTATCAGGAGCAGAAATGACATGTGTCTCCACTTGTGCTCGATTTCGTTATTGTCCAACAAAGAATATGTGGCATCATCAGATTAGGCAAAATCTAAAAAAAATCCCTACATTAGGTCTTTCAGAACAATTACTGATACAACCACAATTTATAGATCTGGCTTGTGATATTCCACTTCAGAATCCCAACTCATGTTCACCAAGTTGGCTGTTCCACCTGTCTGAGTGGTCCATCCTGATCGGGGGTAAATTACTTGCCTTTGCAAAACAACCCCCAGCCATATAAGGAAAAGCATGAATGGCACCTAATACAGCACAGCAAGGTCAGCAGCCTCTAGGACTATCCACAAACTTTAAGTTTGGTAATATTCAGCTTTGCTCTTTTCCTGAATCATAACAATCCTGGATGGTAGAAACATACCAGCTCTTTGAGTGACCAACATTACTGATGCAAATGATGAAAAATACATAGACGGGTATATTGCCATCATTAGTACATCATAATGTGCACACCTATGTTAGTGTATCCAGAGGCAAAAAAAAAAAGGTGAGATGGGAAAGTAGCTTATGAAGCCCATTGTGATATGTTTATCTTCCACTCCTGTGTTCACTACTATGGTTTGCCACATAATACAAAATAGTTCTTTTCCAGTTTGGCTCTACTGGTAACTCTGGTGAGGAAATGAAATATACAATCTGGAAGCTTCCAAGTACCACATTAAATTCACTAATCTCAATAAGGGCACCACAATTAGCCTTAGGACTCCTAACTGAGATAGGGAAGTGGGGGTTGGCAAGAAATATAATTGGGCAATATACTGGCTTCTGATCACAATGGTAGTAATAGCTTGTATTTTTATACCACCGTTAGCATTGTAAAGCATTCTGAGCTGCTTGATAGGAGGCATTGTTCCTGAAAATGCCATGGGTGGAAATGATCACAGTTGGTTTAAACCTTTACTCCTGCCACTACTGGCACACCAGGTCTGGAGTGTGTACTATCTACAGGATGCACTCAAGCAAGACATGAACTATCTTCAAGAATATACCCCAAACTTGTAAGCTCCACCGTTTAGCAGGAGAAGGATAGAAGGACTCTCCAGTTTTCCTCCGTCGGGTCAACATCCTGGATTTCTTTGCTTAACACAGCCTTACCCCTCAGATAGTAGCAGTTTAAGAATCTTAAGCACCAGCTCCTAAAAAGCAACGAAGCAATGAATACCAGGTTTCCTGCAGTCCCCACATTCCAAGAATGCATTTTAAGAAAACGTTAGGGTGGCCTAACAGTCAAATGTTATTTTAATTATGGGCTGTTTATGCCCATGAATGAATAATGGCCCTTTGAGCAAGCTATCAATGGGTGACTGGCTCTGATAGAGCTATAATGTCAGCAAGGATTCAATGCCTTCCACAGGGGAGCAGAGAGGAGACAAGTGCCCTGATTTCTTTTCTTTGGCATGAATACATTTGTGAACTAAGTGCAGTGACATAATGGCTTCTTCATTCTTCTATTTATAGGATTGTGTTATCAATCAGCAAGCTGCACAGCAAGCTCTCTGGGACAAGGCCTCAAGACAGGCAATCAAGGAAACAACTAAACCTTGTCCCAAGTGCCAAGTACCAGTGGAGAAGAATGGTATGTACCTGCTGTTATTTGAGCTGAAAAGTAACAACATAACTTCACACCTGTAACACAAAACGTTATTAAAGGAAGTCAGAATTCTTCAGATATGCTGTAGGAAGATAACTGCAAAGAACAGAGTAATAAACACTGTATTCAATTCCTGCCATCCAGAGTATGAAATGAGACGCCAAAATATCTCTGAATTTGCTGCATGATATGACCTCCTCCTCATTAACCCCAAGCAATCTGTCCTTAGCAAAGGCCTCAGCCTCAGTCTTCACCTCAATGAGTTTTGAGCTTGAAATGCTTGTTGAGCTTGTCCTACCCGAGAACAGCAACACTTTCTCTACATCTTTTACCCTTTCCACACCTTTTTTTTTTAAATTGAGAACTGCCAGTATAAGATTGTCTGCCTGGCTTTCTTCCTCACTTACATGAACCTATCTCCATCAGGACCCAGAGCACCCCATTCTCTCAGGCCTAACTGTAAAATGTCATTATACTTGCTAACAAAGCTTTTCATGGTTGTCTTTTGACAAATCAAACACTCCACGAACAGAAGCTGAAAACTGACTCTCTGGTACCTTCTCTATCTCCATTTGGACAAAAAATTACAGCTCCTCTAGAGGTTTATTTTTTTCTTTCCCATTACCACTTCCTTTGCCCTTGCATCATCACTCTTTTTGTCATTTAATCTGTCCTCTCTTTTGCCAAATAATAGATCTTCTCTTTTGTTCTTCTCCAAGCCTTTACTATACATCTCTATGGTTTCTTATTCTGACGCAAGGTCGTGGTCCTGTAACTGTGGCTTGAACTTTTACTCCCGGGTAGGGAGCGCAGAGTTGGGACAATTTCCAGCTCTGTAAACCTGACTTAGGGAAAGGTGCCTTGAGAAACCTAATTTATATTCCAGGGCTGAGGGGAAGGCAGATGGTTGAAAATGGGGGTCATGGAAGGTAGCCCTGGAAAGAGTTCAGAGACTGTTGGATGTGGAGACAGGCTTGGCAAAAGGCTGGCCTCACCACACCAACACTTTTTAAAAATTAATTTCAGATAGTCCTCACCCTTCCTCACCACCCGCACACACTCCCTGTGCCCATTAATACTAAATCATTCCAGATCATGGCACAATGGTCCCTCACACCTTCAATGCCAGCCAATGCCTGTGTCCATCCCATGCCCCTTAATAGATCCTATGCCAACTTGATATTACTTTATGTCAATGTATGCCTTCCATCTGCAGCACTATGCCTTCACTCTGCCATACCAACTTAGTCAGTATCAACCATTAACAGAACTCAGGACACACAGTGGAGTAAATAAAGTTACTAAGTATCTACTAATGAATTAACTATGTCAATGAAAAATGAAAAAGCAAGTATTTATTACCAATCTCTTGCTTTCCTTGAGAAGATGGTGGTGATCCTGGGTCTCTGGATTGCTAGTCCAGTGACATTACCACTACATTAACCCTTCCATGGAATAGTGCATTATTACTTTGAGGTTTCAGACTACTGACTGACCTACAGAACCTTTGCTCAAATCCAACATGGATGTGATACCATCACCTTTCTACAACAGTCATAATGACACTTTACTGAAACATCTTAGGTCAAATTTAACCCAATCTGAAGTGGCTGAACATCCACTGTACATAACTGACAATAATTGATAGAACAAAAAATTCTGAAAATGATAAAACTTAACTGGCTTGACAAATCTTAACACTATGATGGTGCTGCAGTGTTTCCTCTTTGAGCTTAAGATCGAAGAACATTTTTGCGACACTTGGGCACCATTTCTCAGAGTAATCTTGGCTATTCATGCTATTCCCCCACAGAATTCCTGCCACATTTATCACAAAAGATGCGGAATCATTGTGAAAATGATACTCCAAGATGTCTTGTTCTGCATTCTGACTTTTTGACTGGAGATTGTTGTTGGTGCCAAATATGAAATATGTTGCATTTTGTATCAGTGATGTCCTTCACCCAAATTGGCACAAAATTATATGTACCAAGTGCTGAAATTTTTTATTTAATGAAAACTTTAGTTAAAAAAAATGAGCATTCTTCTTGCTTTTTTTTCTCTACTGGGAACACAAAGACGTATTGACATTGAACCACTCCAGCCTGATTACCACTGAATTAGAAATTTGCCAGTCTATATGTTAATTCTGTCTGTCTATCTGCTTTAGACACTGGATACAAAAATCTAATATGTCATGACCACCCTTAATTTTCTTTCTTAGTTGGGGTAGGATGTGTGGGCTTGATTTCCACTACTCTTTGGTTGAGGAGGTGTTTTCTGATATAGTTTTTGAAATGATCATCTCATCAGTATACTCTCAATCATCAAAACCGTGATGTCACAAGCAGCGCTATCAATTAGCATTTAAGCAGCAGTAACCAGCTCACTGATGCTCAATTTGGGTTCTCTAGAGGTCTTTTGGATCATTACAGTCTTGATTCAAAAATAGACAAAAGAGCTGAACACAATGCATGAAGTGAAAGTGACTTCCCTTCAAGGCAGGATTTGGCCAAATGTAGCCCGTCAAGTACCACAAGAAAAACTGGTGTCAATGGGAATCAGGGATAAAACCCCTCACTGACTAGAGTCGTACTTAGCATAAAGCAAGTTGGTTGTGGTTGTAGGAAATCAATTATCACAATCCTAGGATATGGCTGCAGGAGTTCCTCAGGATAGTGTATTAGGCCCAACTACCTCAATGAATTACCTTTCCTCCAGCAAAAAGCAGTTCTGAAGATGATTCATATCAGACTGAAAATGTTAACTATATTTCTTTCTCACTAGATGATGCCAGACCTGAGTTTCTCCAGTATTTTCTGCATTTGCTTCAGATTTCCGGCATCCACAGTATTTTGGTTTGATTAGAGATAACAAAGCTTGCTGAACAGTATTCAGTACCATTTGTGACTCTTCAGATATTGAAATAGGTCAAACCCATATGGAGCAATACTTGAATAATATTCAGGCTGGGCTGAAAAGTGGTAAGTAATGTTTGTGTCACATAAGTGCCAGTGAATAGCTATCTCCAATAAGAGAAAATCTACCGTTCTTTCCTTAACCATCAAGGATCTCCCACCATAACATCCTGGGTATTACCATTTACCAGATAATTAACTGAACCGGTCATATAAATATGTGCCTGGAAAAGCAGGTCAGTTACTGGGAATTCTGTGGTGAAGAACTCACGCCCTGTCTCTCTAAGACCTTTTCACTATTTATAAGGCATATGTCAGGAGATATGGAATACCGTCCATTTTCCTGGATGAGTACAGCTCCAACAACACTCAAAAAGCTTGAAACTATTCAGGACAAAGCAGGTGGACCTGGTCACTACTTTAAACATTCATTACTTCCAGTATTGGTGAACAGTGTCAGTAGTGTGTACCATATACAAGATGCACTGTTCCAACTGTTTCTCGAGCACTATCCAAAGCCTAAAAACTGAAAGAACTGTCGAATCTGTAAATCAGAGTCAAAAATGGAAATTGCTGGAAAAGCTCAGCAGGTCTGGCAGCAACTGCGAAGTTCTGAGGAAGGGTCACTCAACCCAAAATGTTAACTCTGATTTCTCTCCACAGATGCTGCTAGACCTGCTGAGCTTTTCCAGCAATTTCTATTTTCATATCCAAAGCCTTGACCTCTGACACCTACAAAGACAAGGGCAATGGCAACTGATATCTGGAATCACTATCACTTGCAAATTCTCCACTCAGCCACAAACCATCCTGATTTCAAACTATATCACCATTCCTTGTTGCTGGGTGAAACTTCTGGAACTCCCTCCTGACAGCACTGTAGCTGGATCTGCGTGAGGTATACTGCAGCAGGTCAAGAAGGTGGATCACCACTATCTTCTCAAGAGGAATTAAGATCAGCAATAAATGCTGACTTTGCCAGAGACACTCAGAATCACCACAGTGTAGAAGTAGGGCAAACGGCCCATCGAGTCCACACCAACCCTTTGAAGCGCATTCCACCCTGACCCATCCCAACTCTGTAACCCTGCACATCGCTGCATTCTATGGGCAATTTATCATGGCCAACCTACGTAACCTGCACATCTTTGGACTATGGGAGGAAACCTGTCATTGGAAATCTGCCAAAGGAAACCCACACAGACACGGGGAAACCCACACAGATGGTCACCTGAGTTTGGAATTGTCCCTGATACTGAGAGGCAGCAGTGCTAACCACTGAGTGACTGTGCCACACCAAAGACCATGGAAAAATAAAAAAAATGTTAAGATTATGTCCTTCTGCCCTGAACTCTCCAACAGAGCAACATATTTATCTCCATTTACACCATCAAATTAATTAAACACTTCTTCTGTACTTTTCTGTCCTCATAATTTAAGCATTTTAGTTCTGATATCAATCTAGTAACATCCTTTAACCTGATTAACAAAGATGTGGAGTTGCCAGTGTTGGACAGGATGGACAAAGTTAAAAATCACAACTGCAGGCTATAGTCCTAGAGGTTAATTTGGAAATTCTAGCTTTCAGTGCTAGAAGAGAAAGACGAAGGAGCAGCGTTCTGAAAGCTAGTACTTCCAAATAAATCTGTTGGACTATAAACTTGCAATTTTTAACTCTGATTAACAAAGATTGGAAGAGTATTTACCTACTAATTTCCAAAATTTAAATGTTGTAACGTATTTCACATTATTACAAAATGTTAAAATTATTGATCTTCATTTGCTTTGCAAAAATTACCTGAGTGCAATATAAAAGTAATATAAGAGGTTATGGTATTGTAGTAGCAAACCAGAGTTCAGAATCTGACTTTAACAAATGGAACAAAGAACGATAAAAAGGTTATATTCTGTCATAAATACCCAATTGGTTCATGATTATCTTTAAGGCAAGGGCATCTGCCACTCCTACCCACTCTAGTGAACATACTATGTGACTAATGGTTACTGTTCTTTGGCTTGGTCTAGAAAACCACTTATGGAATCTTTACCTAATTAGGTCTGTGATGTCTTCCATAGTTCTGTCTGTAGAAACATCTCCCTTGGCCAAAATGTTCCTGTGCAGTTATGACATTTACATGACAACGTACAAAATGGCCATGATAAATGGGATAAATCTAGCCACAAAATTTCCTTTCAGTCAGCAATTGAAAGAATCAATATCACATGACACCAGTTCATAAATGTTCAATTAGTTTCCTTATTTTCCACAAAACCAGACATCTGACCTGTGTGCCACAGAACAGGCAAGAACATCAGTTAACTGACAATACAAACCTAGTGAGACTGACATAATTGAGCATCAGACAGAAAATCTTCACTTGTCTTCTCAAGCAGGTTTTAACAGCCGCAAGGTATTACTATAGGAGTTCTTAAGAGAATTACCCTCAGCATAAGAATCCTAGTTTAATCACTGCTTCCTGCCTGTTTTATATGGCAAGCCCTGCCTAGGGATTTAGCCACTCCGCATTCTCTCCTTGACAGTCCTCTGGGGTTGGAGACCTTTACTTCGTATTCAGAAATTGTGTGCTGTTTGGATGGTCATGGAAATGAAAATCACCCCATTACCTTCCTCAATGTTATCAAATTTGTTTGATTTCGAGATAAGTGTATGTGTTCATGTATCTGACTGGTACTTCTCCCCACCACAGGAGGCTGCATGCACATGAAATGCCCCAGGCCTTCTTGCCATTTTGAATGGTGCTGGTTGTGCAGCAAGGAGTGGAATCGTGACTGCATGGGAGATCACTGGTTCGAGTGACTTGAACAAGAAGAAGCAGAACAAATATAGAGCTCTGGAAAGCACATTAAATTTATTAGTGACTAGCATTAGACATAAGGTTTGGTTTGCTCAGCCATGTACAATGAAATCACAATGAGTTGAATCTTAGGGAGTCTGCCCACAAATTTATTAACAGATAGTCAAGGAGACCCCAATGTGACCCAATTTGCCAATAAAGACAGTCTGTGCCAAAAAAATCCAAGTGAAAAGAGTAAAATGCAAAAAATCATTTTCATTTTTAATTTGTTCACATCTTGCAACAATTAATTCTGGTACAGAAAAAAAACATTGAAAGAAATTTGGAAGTTAGGCTGGAAAATCTCAGTAATTTTTTTGCTTAGCATATTGTCTTTTGATGGGTATGATACAGTCCAGCATTGTACTAATTCAATCAAACAGGTTTTCTGTGTTTTCATGCAGCAATACAAAATCCCAGTGTATCCCTATGATCTTTACAGCTTCAGCCAGGGAAACAGGCTAGTGAGCAGCTACACATTTATCAGACTCTTTAATGTTGGCCTCCGCAGGCTCCGCAGTGATTGAATCTACTGCATCTATAATTCCTTCATCTGCCAGGTCCATTGTGCAGTGTTCGGTGTCATCTATCTTACCATTGGTTTCCATGATTGTGTCTGCTCGTATTGTCATGCTGACCTCTGGTAAGTGAGTGAAGAGGTCTGTCACTGAGTTAGTTATCCCCACACTCCTCCTCCTCCTCATTCTCGGTGCCTTGAACAGTTACAGCCTACTTGATCCCAGCATGGTAGAAGCAATTAGCAATTGTAGCTATCATCACCTTCTTCATCATAAATATGGCCTCAGTAATAGTTGGATTGTAGTCCTGCTTCTTATCAATGGCCTTGTTAACCTGAGATCAGCTACCATTGATAGTGGCTTGTCAGATTCCTAATCTGCAGTTTGGCCAGGTGTTGGGTGGCAGAAATATCATCTTGACCCACTCCATTTAGTTGGCATGATCAAATCACAAGTTCGGCTAACTGGGAGTTTCAGTTTGGAAACTCAGTTTATCAGGGACATCAGTCTTTTTAATTTGCTATTCTGCCAGTGTTAACTACCGCACAACTGGAATTTGGAGTATCAGAATTTGACACATTGGAATTTCACTGTACTATACCAAAATGTATGAAATTCAGCAACATTTTCCATTTCTTCATAGGAGGGCTATTTACATAGAATTATATGAAACTACAGCACATAAAGAGGCCATTCAGCCCATATGGGCAATGCTGGTATTTATGCTCCACACCTTAAACCCATAATTAATCTAACCTTATCTACGCAGCCATCTATTTCCTTCTGCTTTATTTACTTATGAAGCATCTTTTTCATTTGAACTACTAGGTCTTTATTTATAACAAATTACATAAAAGGAAATTTCTCCTGAATTCCCAATTTAGTTTATTAGCAACTGTCTTACCTTAGTTTCCTCTGGTTTTGGATTCCCAACAACTGTAAACAACTTATCCCCCTGACAATTATCCAATAAACAACTTCACAAGTTTTCAAAACTCTGCTAGGTCACTTTTAAACATTTGCTTTTCTAAAATGCAAAAAAAAATGGAGTCCCAGCCCATTCTGTCCTTCCAGATAACTAAAATCACTTATTCCTAGTGTCCTTATCTTTGCCTCTGTTTAATGAAACACTTATTTCCCCTGAATACAACAGGATTAGGATATCTTGCTGCCAAATGAGAGGGTGTACTTTGAGTCTTTCAGGATAGGGCTGGAAAAACATGACCCATAAATACATGGTCAATATTTACTTATTAAAATGAAATCAGCACTGTTGGTAACTAAGATGAAAGTAAGGACTTTGAGATAATGAAATAAATTTTCACAGACTGCAGCACAAACTGTGGAAATAGACCAGTCACTTGGTACCATACTGATCAGTCCTCATATTTAACTCCACTGACTGTAGTGTAAATGAATATCAGGTGCTATACGTCAGACAGCCCATCCAATAACTCTCATTTCCTCCGCTCCCCACCTCTCCTTCACCTTTAATGGTTTGCATTGCCTTTAATGGGCTTTACAAGTAAATTGTTCAATTGGAAACATGGGTGATTTGCTGGTGTTAATCAATCAATCAATCAATCAATGGGGGTGGGTGGGGAGGGGAGAAAAAAACGTTGATGGAAAAATAATCCCATTTTTCCCACTCTCCCTCACCTTTGATGGACTGCATTACTCTTAACTGAACTTGCATGTAAATTAATCGATTGGAAAATATGGATGATTTACCGGTGGTGGTTAATAGATGGGAAAAAAAAACACAGGTGATTTGGTATTGGGAAAAAAACAATTAGTTTGTGTGTAAGAGCATATCTAGATTTTTAAAAATAAAAACTCCCATTTTGCACCATTATTTGAGACAAATTTCTAATGCAGCATCTGTTTAAACTAGATTTCATACTTACTCATCACAGCAGTATTTCTTCAGTAATTAAGTGATTAAATACTTTAGCCCAATCTGTAGAGTGAAGATCAGCATTCTGCGTCTGTACAGAACAAACATTCATTCACTATTCAGTATGAAACAATAGAAATTTATTTTGAAATGATCTGACCAATCTCATTTACACACAGGACTTCTAAAAAAAAATCTTTCACTGAATCAAACTGCCTTGTGGCAGATGGAAGGACATATTGACTTTTTCCTTACGCTTACACCAAGCAATCAAAAGATAGACCTGGTTTTAAACAATTGTCGAACAGAATCAGATTTCAACACTTGGAAAAGACCCGCTATGAGAGTGGTGGAAATTAAAGCCTTAGAATTATCTTAAATAAAAGTTAGAACACTAATCTCTCTGGATCAGTGAATTAATCCAGAAAAATGACCACCTTACAATCTTATGACAACATTATGCTTTTTATTTCACATTTGAGGGATAAAAGCTTTTACATCACATTACTTCTCACTTAACACTAAAATAATTGGGTTGGGAAGATTTTCTTATGCTGTTTTTGAAGTGCATCAAACACTGCCAAACTGATTTTATATGGCTCCACTCTCTGCAGATGCTTACCTGGGTAGCTGCTATAAATCACAGGTCGGAATTGGTTCTGTACTTTTTCGATATCAGGGGTCCAACTGTAGATCTCCAGGCTAAAATCCAGCCTGACAAATAAACAGGTTCAATCATATCACTGAGCAGTGTTGCGTTGATCAATTTATTTGCAATGTGAACCACAGCACAACAAAAGCCATCAGGATCCAGACAATTTGAACATACAGAACAAAGATCATTACAGTCCAGTACAGGCCCTTCAGCCCTTGATGTTGCGCAATCTGTGGGACCAATCTCAAGCCTATCTATCCTACACTATTCTATTTTCATCCATATGTTTATCCAATAGCCATTTAAATGTCCTTAACGTTGACGAGTCTATTACTGTTGCAAGCAGAACGTTCCACGCCCCTACTCTGAGTAAAGAAACCACCTCTGACATCTGTCCTATATCTATCTCCCCTCAATTTAAAGTTATGTCCCCTCTTGCTAGCCATCACCATTAGAGGAAAAAAGGCTCTCACTGTCCACCCTATCTAACCCACTGATTATCGTATATGTCTCAATTAAAGTCACCTCTCAACCTCCTTCTCTCTAATGAAAACACAGTCTCAAGTCCCTCAGCCTTTCCTCATAAGACCTTCTCTCCATACCAGGTAACATCCTAGTACATCGCCTCTGAACCCTTTCCAAAGCTTCCACATCCTTGCTATAATGTGGTGACCAGAACTGTACACAATACTCCAAGTGTGGCCACAGCAGAGTTTTGTACAACTGCAAGATGACCTTGTGGCTCCAAAACTCAATGCCTCTACCAATAAAAGCTAACACACTGTACACCTTCTTAACAACCCTATCAACCTGGGTGGCAACTTTCAGGGATCTATGTGCATAGACACAGAGATCCCTCTGCTCATCTACACTACCAAGAATCTTACCATTAGCCCAGTACTCTTTATTCCTGTTGCTCCTACTGAATCACTTCACACTTTTCCACAATAAACTCCATTTGCCATCTCTCAGCCCAGCTCTGCAGTTTATCTATTTCCCTCTGTAACCTGCAACATCCTTTGGCACTGTCCACAACTCCACTGACCTTAGTGTCATCCGCAAATTTACTAAACCATCCTTCTACACCCTCATCCAGGTCATTTTTTTATAAATGACAAATAGCAGTGGACGCAAGACAGATCCTTGCATACACCATTAGTAACTGAACTCCATGAAGAACATTTCCCAACTACTACACTGTCTTCTTTCAGCTAGCTAATTTCAGATCCAAACTGCTAAATCAACCTTAATCCCATGCCTCCGTATTTTTTGCAATAGCCTACCATGGGGAACCTTATCAAAAGCCTTACTGAAATCCATATACGCCACATCAACCGCTTTGCCCTCATCCACCTGTTTGGTCACCATCTCAAAAAACTCAATAACGTTTGTGAGGCATGACCTATACTTCACAAAACCGTGTTGACTATCCCTAATCAACTTATTCCTCTCCAGATGATTATAAATCCTATCGCTTAAAACCTTTTCCTGCACTTTACCCACAATCGAAGTTAGGCTCACTAGTCTATAATTACCAGGGTCGTCTCTACTCTCCTTCTTGAACAAGAGGACAACATTTGCTATCCTCCAGTTTTCTGGCACTATTCCTGTAGACAATGACAACATAAAGATCAAAGTCAAAGGCTCTGCAATCTCTTCTGGCTTCCCAGAGAATCCTCGGATAAATCCTATCCGGCCCAGGGGACTTACATATTTTCACACTTTCCAGAACACCTCCCCCTTGTGAACCTCAATCCTGTCTAGTCTAGTAGCCTGTATCTCAGTATTCTCCTCGACAACGTTGTCTTTTTCTAGTATGAATACAGACAAAAAAAAGCATTTAGCGTTTCTCCTTTCTTCTCAGACTCCACGTACAGCTTCCCACTACTGTCCTTGATTGGCCTTAATGTTACTTTGGTCATTCTTTTATTCCTGATATACCGATAGAAAGCTTTAGGGTTTCCTTGATCCTATCTGCCAATGACTTCTCATGTTCCCTCCTGGCTCTTCTTAGCTCTCTCTTTGGGTCTTTCCTAGCTAACCTGTAACTCTCAAGCACCCCCGAACTGAGCCTTCGCATCTCATCCGAACATAAGCCTCTTGACAATCTCTTGACAAGAGATTCAACTTCCTTAGTAAACCACAGCTCCCTCACTTGACCATTTCCTCCCTGCCTGACAGGTACATACTTTTCAAGAATACTCAGTAGCTGTTCCTTGAATAAGCTCCACATTTCAATTGTGCCCATCCCCTGCAGTTTCCTTCTCCATCCTAAGCATTCTAAATCTTGCCTAATCACATCATAATTGCCTTTCCCCCAGCTATAACTCTTGCCCTGCAGTATATACCTATCCCATTCCATTACGAAAGTAAACATAACTGAATTGTGGTCACTATCACCAAAGTACTCACCTACCTCTAAATCTAACATCTGGCTGTGTTCATTACCAAGTACCAAATCCAATGTGGCCTTGCCCCTTGTTGACCTGTCTACGTATTGTGTCAGGAACCCCTCCTGTACACATTGGACAAAAACTGACCCATCTAAGGTACTCTACATCTCTGGAACTACTCGGAGTAGTTATAGAAAACTCCCAACAGGGTGACCTCTCCTTTCCTGATTCTATCCTCTGCCCATAGTGCTCAAACATCCTTTCTGCCACCGTAATAATGTCCTTGACTAACAATGCCACACCTCCCCCTTTTTTACCATCTTCTCCATTCTTACTGAAACATTTAAATCCCGGAACCTGTAACAACTACTCCTGGCCCTGCTCTATCCATGTCTCTGAAATGGCCACAACATTGAAATACCAGGTACCAACCCATGCTGCAAGTTCACCCACCTTATTCTGGATACTCCTAGCGTTGAAATAGACATACTTCAATTCACCTTCCTGTTTGCCGGTGCACTTTTGTGACTTTGAAACCATATTTCTGACCTCACTACTCTCAACCTTCTGGACACTGGGACTACAATTCAGGTTCCCAACCCCCAGCTGAATTAGTTTAAACCTGCCCAAACAGCATTAGCAAATCTCCCCTCCCCCCAGGATATTGGTAGCTCTCTGATTCAGGTGAAGACCATCTTGTTTGTAGAGGTCCCACCTGCCCAGAATAAGCCCCAATTATCTAGGTATCCAAAATCCTCCCTCCTGACCATTCCTGTCGTCACATGTCCAACGCCTCTCTCTCCCCCCATTCCTCACCTCACTAGCAAGTGGCAGGGGCAACAAACCAGAGATAACAACTTTATGTTCTAGCTCCAAGCTTCCACCCTAGCTCCCTGAATTTGTGCCTTAAATTTGCATCCCTTTTCCTACTTATTTTGTTAGTGCCTATGTGGACCATGTCCCGGGGCTACCCCCCCTCCCCCTCAACAATCCTGAAAACACAGAGATATCACGAACCCTGGCACCTGGGAGGCAACACACCAACCGTGAGATTCGGTCTTTCCCTTTTACTGGTGTCTTCAAAATAAGGTTCTGACATCTGGAGGAGCTCTCTAATATGTAGTCCATCTCAATACATCTGGTAAATCAATCTTCAAGAATGTTCAAACAAGACATCATTTATGTACATAGAATGTCACTGCTAATTGCAAATAATGCAAAATATAAATTCATCCATCTGTACTGAAGCATGGCTGCTGTGGGGATTCTTGGCTCTTTCCAGGTGCTGTGATGTCATGCTGTACCCTCACTTGCTCCTGCACTGGATACAGTTGTTGGACCTTTTGTTCTCTAATCTGTGTCATCTAGGTACCATCCTCCAGCCACTAGAGGCTGTGAGGGCCCCAACATCGTGAGTATCTCCTGCACAATGGCAAGAGGGCCTTTTACCACCATGGCTCTTGAAAATCTCTATGCTAATTGCAGGAGGATAGAGAAAAGTGGTCTCCATCAGAAATGGCCTAAGATTGCATCAGATGCTGCTCACACTCTACCACAAGATCCATTTAGCTTCCCCTACTTTCTTGGAGGGACACAATGCTTCTTGCTCTCTAATCACCATGGCCCTGGACCCCTGGTGACGGAGTGCAGGTCAGAATGCATACCACAATTGTATTAGTATTCTCCTGATTCAAGACAGTCAATGGAAGAAGCCATATATTCTATGGAGGGGAAGATTGCAGTACACACAGCCTGAATGGACAGCACTAAACTTTGTGCCAAAACACAAAACTCCTCTGGTATCGCCACCAGATCTCCACACACCTTGCAGCATCCTCTGCCTTACAGAGGATGCCAGACAATAGTCATACTGGAATGCAGCATTTAGCTCTTCTCCAACCACTCACCTGACAACTCCATCTCAGAACCTGACATCTGCGTACATGACTCTGATGCACCCTCATCAGTTTATGGTTTCCTTACTCAGTCTAGTGTTGCAATCCAGTATTGGGTGCAGAGCAAGAGGTTTCCTCTTCCTCCTCAGAGACTAGTGTTGGTTTCTTGGGGCTTGTGGCAGCAATCTGTGCATGAGACAAAGACAGGGAAGGTTAAAGCCATCTTCACCTTTCGAGGTGAGTGCACAGAGATAAAGTTTCTAATGAGCAGCACTGAAAACATAATGAGATGTTATCTTTTGCTTGCATTCCCTGGCATCCAACATGCATCTTACCATCTTTCCCAATACATGAAATTGTTCAAAACCAGAGACCATCACAGCATCACAACAACATATCCTGGTATCATTCATACTCTCCTTAGCCCCCTGAACACATCTCTCACTGAATTATAAACATGGCCTCTTGCAATCTCACCAACCTGGATCTTTCTCCTCATCTCTACCAATGGACCAACTTCACTGATATGCAAAAAGCTCCAATACCTCCTGCTTTACATGTCTGAGGGTGGCTGGTTTGGCACATCACCTCCTATCTTAATACTTTTTTCTAGTATTGTGTGGCATTTTCTCCTAGTATTATAGTGGAACAACATAATGATTTTGAATCTCTTGTACAATCATTCCTTCACATATATAGTCTATGAGAATGCTCCAGGCACACAGCACACTTTGCAAAACAATTATCACTTTGTAATAAAACAAAAAGAACTACAAATGATGGAAACCTGAAACAAACAGAAGCAGAAATGGCTGAAGAGACTCAGCAGGTCCAACATCATCTGCAGAGAGAGAAACAGAGTTAATGCTTCAAGTCCTTTGACCTTTCTTCAGTTCTGAAATAGCACTCTGTAACCATTCTACCATTCACATTCTCCTGCAACCCCATCCACTGCAACTTCTTCATAGATGTTTGAGTCATTTATATAAGCATTTGTGGATCATGTCAACTCTAACTTTTGGCAAGTACACAACACAATACTCTGATGGAGTCTTCTCTAAATGTTCCATGCATGCAAGTTTCAATAATGAAGACACACTCATCCTGGCAGATCTTAAGGTGACTCTTGACAGTGAATCTTTGGTCTATCAATGACCCCAAGTCTGCTACCTCTACTGTTATCTCCATCCAGGCTGCTTTGGTCAGGTTGGATGGTCAACATTTAACTGCAGCGAGCACAAGGACCATCCAGCTGTCATTTAGAGCACAATTTGCAACTCTTCTTATCTTGAAGTAGTCTGTACTGAGTGCAGAGTGATCTGAACAATATCCAGAATTCGGCTGAGAAATGGGAAGTAACATTTATGCCATGCAAGTGCCAAGCAATAGTCATCTTCGATAAGAGAATCTACCTATCACCCCTAAACATTCAATGACTTTACCATAGCTAAATCCCTGACTGTCATCATCCTAGGGGTTACCATTGACCAGAAACTGAATTGGACTAGCCATGTAAATAATGTGGCTATAAGAGAATGTCAGAGGTTAGGGATCCTGTGGCAAGTGATCCTGCATTTCTTGATATCATGTAGTCTACCCATCAATTAGAAGGTACAAATCAGGATTGGAATGAAATGCTCTCCATTTGCCTGGGAGAGTGCAGTTCAAGCCATACTCCCAAAGCTTGACATTATCCAGGACAAAGCAGTCCATTTGATAGGCACCTAATCAACAAACTCTAGATTAGAGTGGTGCTGGAAAAGCACAGCAATTCAGGCAGCATCCGAGGAGCAGGAAAATCGATGTTTCATGCAAAAGCCCTTCGTCAGGAATAAAGGCAGAGTGCCTGCAAGGTGGAGAGATAAATGAGAGGAGGGTGGGGGTGGGGAAAAAGTAGCATAGAGTACAATAAGTGAATGGAGGTGGGATGGAGGTGATAGGTCAGAGGGGAGGGTGGAGCGGACAGGTGGAAGGGAGGTCATCCCAGCTACTCTGTCCAT
>NC_057718.1:79377807-79406523 GCF_004010195.1 Chiloscyllium plagiosum | reverse complement strand
AAAAGGCAGCAAAGAGTACAATAGGTGAATAGGCATGGGGATGGAGGTGATAGGTCAGAGAGGAGGATGGGGAAAGTAGCAAAGAGTACAATAAGTGAATGGAGGTGGGATGGAGGTGATAGGTCATGGAGGAGGGTGAAGTGGATAGGTAGAAAGAAAGATAGGCAGGTAGGACAAGTCATGGGGACAGTGCTGAGCTGGAAGTTTGGAACTGGGGTGAGGTGGGAGAAGGGGAAATGAGGAAACTCGTGAAGTCCACTTTGAGGCCCTGGGGTTGAAGTGTTCCGAGGTGGAAGATGAGGCATTCTTCCTCCAGGGATTGGAGTGGCAGTGAAGGAGGCCCAGGACCTCCATGTCCTCAGCTGAGTGGGAAGGGGAGTTGAAATTTTGGGCCACAGGGCGGTGTGGTTGATTGGTGCGGGTGTCCCAGAGATGTTCCTTAAAGCGCTCTGCTAGGAGGTGTCCCATCTCCCCTATGCATCAGGAACAATGGATACAATAAATGATATTGGTGGATGTGCAGGTAAAACTTTGATGGATGTAGAAGGCTCCTTTGGGGCCTTGGATGGAGGAGGCATGGGCGCAGGTTTTACAATTCCTGCGGTGGCAGGGGAAGGTGCCAGGACGGGAGGGTGGGGTGTTGGGGGGCGTGGACCTGACCAGGTGGTCACGGAGGGAATAGTCTTTGCAGAAGGCAGAAAGGGGTGGGGAGGGAAATATATCCCTGGTGGTGGGGTCCTTTTGGAGGTGGCAGAAATGATGTCGAATGATTTGGTTTATGCGAAGGTTGGTGGGGTGGAAGGTGAGCACCGGGGGGTTCATTCACTCTCCACCACCACAGCTCAGTAGCAGTAGCGTGTGATGCACTGCAGAAATTCCTGATACAGCAACTTCCAAACCCAAAAGCTTTGCCATCTGGAAGGACAAGGATAGCAAATAAATGGGAATATTGCAAGTTCAATTCAAATTGCAATATTAATTTTTCTTTTGATTTGAGATAATAAAGCAGCAGGAGATAGTCTGGTGCAATAACTCAGAAAACTTACTGAAGTTATAAATAACACACATCAAAGCAGGGCAGCAACTTTATGATCATATTATGGCTGTTGCTTTCTGGTTCAGCTTAAGGCATTAAGTTGACACATGTTCTTTCTCTAATACCTCAAGGATCTTATGCTTCCAACTTGGACAACAGGTAACTTCACTTTCAATCTTCATATGTGTGCCTTTAGTTACTAAAAAGCTGCTGCTTATTAAACTCTTTCCAAGCCACCACCCACTGCATGATCAATTACATCATTGCATTCTGATTAGATAAGGTAAGGCTTATTACTAATTGGTTTAAGGAACACTTGATCCATTGCTAATTGGCTCTAAAGGGTGATCAACATTGACTTATGTTACCTCCCACTGTGTCCTGACTGGTTCCTTAAGCTGTCAATTACCCATGGATGCACCATCTTTATTAAGTTTTGTTGTTGACATTTTTATGACTGTTTGCTAAAATAAGAGGATAATTTGATGTGTTCTTTATCTGTTTGTTAGCACTGACCAATTGTTCTTCCTTAGAGCTATTTGTCAATTTATACAAGTTCTTCATTAGATCAAGCAACTTTAGTATTTGATCTTCTGGGTTTATTTGATAGATTTTTTTTTGTCTCGTTGTAAATACATCAGAAAAAAGAAGGGTATGTGAACGATTTTTTATAGCTTTCACAACTATATGAACCAATGTAAAAGATCACAAAATACTAATCTAAAAAATTGTTATGTAGGGTATGTTATCAGAGAAGAACGATAAAATATTCTAAGACAATCAGTCCATACAGTGTTTTAAGAGATCAAAGTCTAAAGGATTATATGATTACAAAGATAAGCACACATTGTTACAAAATGAACTGTAATACAAAGGTTACATTAAACTATTATATGTAACTAAACTTAATCTTTTGACAATTGTTTCACTTCTAAACAAATTCAAATAAAGGCAGTGGAAGTGACCATGATTTTTACAATACAGTAATTCCCTCCTGCCTTCTGGTTGCTATTAAGGAGCTAATAGGCTGGGTGTGCATGTTATTTATTGTTTGGCCATGAACTTTGCATGTTCTTACAATCATGAAATGGGAATAAGCTAACCATGCGTCCTTCGGCCTTGATCCATTCCTCTAAAACATTCATGTATTGTCTTAATCTGTTTGCAATCCATGGTGCATTTCTTTGTCAAGTGAGGCTAAGCAGAGTCATGAATCATGAAATGATAATTTTCCTACTAATCCTACAATACGACTATCTACAAATTCCTCTCCAAGCCACTCAATATTCCAACTTAGAAACATATTGGCATTCCTTCAGAAATGCTGGGTCAAATCCTGAAACTCCCTCTCTCGTAGCGTTTTAAGTGTATCTACAGAGCATGGCCTGCAGAGATTCAAGAAGACAGCTTATCACGACCTTCTCATGGGCAATAAATGCTGGCCAGCCACCCACATCCTTTGACTGAATTTTTAAAAATATAATTTACAATTTTATTGCTCTCAGCTACTTCTGTAACTCAAACAATCCTTTTAGCTGATTAATTATTAGTATCACAGTTGAGGCCTGCTGCATCATTACAGGATGCGACCTATAAAGAAATAAGAAAAGCCTCTGTGTATAGTTTTATCCAGAATATTAATTTCAATTCCACAGGAAAGCATACAGTTAGAAAGTGGAGGGTGTGACTATTAGACAGCAGGAATTTGGGGATTTTTAAGATATTGGGAAGGAGGACCCATAGGTAGTGATCCTGTTTAATGGATGTGATGTGAGGAGAAAGAATAAGATCAGAAGAAATCAGAGGCCATAGAGTTACGTTGAAAGGAGTCTCTATCAATTTGATTGTGAGGCAGTAGCCTTGGAGAAATTTGTGGGAAGACAGTTTGTGATTGGTGAAGGAAGGGCTCTTGGGAACCACTTCCAAAGACCAGTCACATTGGATTTGAAACATTGACTCTGTTTCTGCTGCTGCAGGCACTGCCAGACCTGCTGAGTTTCTACAGCACTTTCTGTTTTTACCTCAGGAGTTAGGGATGTTTCTGTGAAACATTGTATAAGAATTATGATTGGAATGAAGGTATGAATCCATAAGAATTAAAGAGTGCCCAGTGAAGGTAATAGAAGAGATCAGCCATGGAGTCGTTACAGAAAGAATTGTGGAAGTCTATGTCCCAGAGTAGGAAGCTAAAGGGAATCAGTGAGAATCCCTGGGAACTGAGACACACATTGATGAATAGAAATTTTAACATTTTAAAAAGTTCTCATCTGAAATTAGAAGTAAAATGTGGAGAATTCTTCTTGGAATTTTAGTTTAAATTAAAATTGCTTAGTGTGAAGTCAATAGTGCTCGTCTTTTTTATGTAAAAGGTTTTCTCTTTAAAACTTGAAACTCTTGTGTCAGCTAATTGGAAATTTGAATGTGACAGTTATCAGTCTCTACAGAGATCTGACAATAGGAAAATGGGGTGGGGGATGGATCATATGCAAATCTTTAAAGGTGGCAGGCTATTTAAAAAGCATATGAAAATCTCCATTTGAGAATTAGAAGCAGAGACTTTTTTTAAAAAAAGTGATTATGCTAACATACTTTGCTGGTTAGGTCCCAGCTGAAATATTGTGCCAATTCTGGGCATCCACTTTAGGAAGAATGTCTGTAGAGGACATGTATAGGAGATTTACTGCATTTCCATTATATTTCCATTATTGCACAAGCCAAAGGCAGTTCAACAAATCCTGACAGGTCTTTCAACTTGGTAGACCCCCTTGTGTTATGTACTTACATTTACTCAGAGAGGCCCATTACTGAAAACATGGCCCAATTCATGCTCAGCCCTCCCCACCCCCAGCTATATTGTCCATGCTCAGCCCTCCCCACCCCCAGCTATATTGTCAATTAAAATGCTAAGAGGAACAGCTCCCACACTGTTGAGAACAGCCTAGTAGCAATGCAATGCTTGTAACAGCATTATTGCTTTAAGGTGAGACTTCCGGCCTTGAAAAGGAAGAAATCCCGCCTTAAATAGCTGCTGGAATTGGATGACCAACCGCTCTGTAGTCCCAGTGGCATCAGCTAGCAGTGCTATTACTGCAGGCTCAGAGTGAGAAGGATTGGCATATGTGAGCAGATTCTGAAGACCAGAGGGAAGGTTAAAGAGATGGGAAATATCCTTCTGTCAATTGCTACATATCAAAGCAAGCTTAAGTTTGATATCTTTTTTTAAATTCATTCATGGAATGTGGGCATCACTGGCTCTGCCAGCATTTATTGTCTTTTCCTAAATGCCTAGACAGCAATTAAGTTTCAACCATATTGCTGTGGGTGTGGAGTCGCATGTAGGCCAGACTAGGGGTAAGGACGACAGTTTCCTTCCTAAAGGGACATTAGTAAACCAGATGGGTTTTTCCTGACAATTAGCAACAGTTTTCAGATCATATTAGACTTTTAAATCCAGAGTTGTCTTTTATTGAATTCAAATTCAATTAATTCAACTGAATTCAATAAAAGACAACACTGGATTTAAAACCTGCAAGATTCTGGATTTATTAAAACCTGGAAGATTCTGGGTTTCATTCACAGTGCGTAAAATTGCCTGCACACAGATTTCTCCAGAGAGAAATGTTAATGTAGCTAAAAGCTCAATTAGACTGATTTTTTAAAAATTTCATCTATTTTTCTAATCAATCTGTTCAGTTATTATTACACACCTTTAGAGCAGGTGAAACTTTAACCTGGGCCTCCCGGTCCAGGAGTAGGAATATTACCACTGCACCGCTATGTACATTCATTTCCTTCACTTTACTTTTGGGTCCACAGGTTTCAAAGTCCACTTACAGTTTATCAGTTTAAAAAAATGTAACAGTTCCAAATTGCTCTTCTATATCATAACAACAATTGAACAAATTAGATTCTCCTCATCCCACACTTTTGTCAGTTACCTTACATCTGTGTTCTTGAATTATTGACCATAGTGTCAAATGAAACAGTTTATATCTGTTTCTTATTTTCAAAACCTTGCATAAAATCAAGTTGTCAATATGCTGGTGGTTATCCTTGACTGGAAACTGAACTGGACCAGATATATAAAAGCTGCGGCGACAAGAGCAGACCAGAGGCTTGGAATGCTGTGGCAAACAACTCACCTCTCAACTCCCTGAAACCTGTTGAGCATTTTCCAGGCACAAGTCAGAGTGTGAAGAAATGCTCTCCATCTGCTGGGATGAGTGCAGGTTCAATAACATTCAAGAAATTCAATACCTTCCTGGACAAAACAGCCTTCTCCAATAGGCACACATTAAATATTCACTCTCTCTACCATATTAGTAATGGTGCATAAAGTCATCATAGTCCTACTAGACCATAGGGCTGCTCTCTCATTAGAGAGAAATGACTGGTGATAGTTTAAACTGAGGGTCACTATGCCTCAGGTGAAGGAAAGCATTGAGAAGGAGAGTCCTTCATGGATAACCTCAGCCAGTGCAGGAATTGAACCCTCACTGTTGGTATCACTCTACCATCCAGCCAGCTGTGCTAGCCATTAATCACTAGCCATTAATCACCAGTAATAGGTTGGAAAAGGTGTGCATTAGGAGGTAGCAACAAGTGTTTCCGTGTTCTTAGAATGTCTGGGGAGATTGGAGAATTATTTAAGAAGGAAGTAGCCTAGGAATATGATAACAGAGCAGCAAGATAATGAGTACTGAAGAATTAGAGTTTTTGAAGGAAGATTGCTGAGGACAGAAAAGGAAATATAGGTATGATGATGAGGAGGATAAGGAGAAGGGAAATGACAATGAAATCAAAGATTTTGGATTCAAGATGGCAGCCTAATCCTGCATGAAAGGTCATAGAAAGAAATTACATTACATGGGTTTTTAAGGTCATGAATTAAAAGAAGGTAGCTAAGGTTGAAATGCATATGCATTAGTTAGCAAATGGGCAAAAGTAAAACTGGCTGAAAAATCAAAGGTGCACAGACTAGACTAGGGGTAATGAAACCAGAAATAAAGTGAAGACCAGGTGCCAAGACAGATTTGCAGAAGTAAGCATCTGCACAGATCTGTAGATGAGTCTGTTTGGAATCAGACAGTTTATAGAGTCATAGAGCTATACAGCAAGGAAAACAGACCCCACGGACCAAATCACCTATGCCAACCAGATATCCTAAGTTAAATCTAGTCCCATTTGTCAGTATTTGGCCCACATCTCTCTAAACCCTTCTTATTCATGTACCCATCCAGATGCTTTTTAATTATAATTGTACCACCCTCCACCGCTTCCTCTGGCAATACATTCCATACACACACCACCCTCTGTGTGAAAAAGTTGCCCCTTTTTAAGTCTTTCTCTTCTCACTTTAAATCTATACCCTCTCGTTTAGACTCCGCTACTCTGGGGGAAAGACCTTAAACTATTCAGTCCATCTATGCCCTTCATGACTTTACAAACTTCTATAATATCATCCCTCAGCCTCTGACTCTACAGGAAAAATAACTCTTGCCTATTCAGCCTCTCCCAAGAACTCAAATCATCGAACCCTGGCAACATCTTTATAATCCTTTTCTGAACCCTTCCAAGTTTCATAATAGCCTTCCTATAGCTGGGATTCCAGAATTACATACACTATTTCAAAAGTGGCCTGAACAATGTCCTATGTAGCCTCAACATGACCTCCTAACTCCTATACTCAATGCACTGCCCAAAAAAGGCAAGCATAACAAAGGCCTTCTTCACTATCCTACCTGTCTGCAACTCCACTTTCAAGGAACTATGAACTTGCACTCCAAGGTCTCTTTGTTCAGCAACACTCACCAGGACCATACACTTAAGTGTATATGTTATGCCCTGATTTGCCTTTCAAAAATGCAGCACCTCACATTTAACTAAACTAGACTTCAACCACAACTCCTTGGCCCAACTGATCAAGATCCCGTTGAACTCTTGAGGTAACCTTCACTGTCCACTACACCACCAATTTTGGTGTCATCTACAAACTGACTAACTTTACCTCCCATGTTCACATCCAAATCATTTATACAAATGACAAAAAGAGGTGGATCCAGCACCGATCCTCATGGCACACCGCTGGTCAAAGGCCTCCAGTCTGGAAAACAACCCTCCACCACCACCCTCTGTCTCCTACTTCAAGTCAGTTCTGTATCCAAATGGCTAGTTCTCATGTCATCTAACTTTGCTAACCAGTCTACCATGAGGAACCTTGTTGAACACCTTACTGAAATCCATAGAGATCATGCTCACTACTCTGGCCTCAACAATCCTTTTTGTTACTTGTTCAAAAAACTCAATCAAATTCATGAGACACGATTTCCCACGTGCAAAGTCATGTTGACTATCCATAATCAGTCCTTGCCTTTCCAAATACATCCAAATCCTGTCCCTTAGGATCCTCTTCAAAAACTTGCCCACCACTGATTTCAGGCTCACTAGTCTATAGACCCCTGGCATTTCCTTGCCATCTTTCTTTAGTAGTGGCACCATATTAGCCAACATCCAGTCTTCTGGCTATCAATGTTACAAATATCTTAGTAAGCGGCCTAGCAATCAGTTCCCTGGCTTCCCACAAGGTTCAAGGGTACGTCTGATCATATCCTAGGGATGTATCTACCTGTATGCGTTTTAAGACATCCAGCACTCCTACTCTGTAATATGGACATTTTTAAAGATGTCACTATTTATTTCCCCAAATTCTCTAGCTTCCATAACCTTCTCCATGGTAAACACTAATGCAAAATACTCATTTAGTATCTCCCCCATCTCCTGTGGTTCCATGCATAGGCAGCCTTGCTGATCTTTAAGGGGCCCTGTTCTCTCCCTAGTTACCCTTTTGTCCTTGATGTATTTGTAGAATCCCCTTGGATTCTCTCTAACTCTATTTGTAAAAGCTATCTCATGCCTCCTTCTTGCCCTCCTGATTTCCCTCTTAAGTATGATTCTGCTGCCTTTATACTCTTTGAGGGATTCACTCAATCTCTGCTGTCTATACTTGACATATGATTCCTTCTTTATCTTGGCCAAAACCTCAATTTCTCTTGTCACCCAACATTTTCTACCACTCTAACAGAAACATACTGTCTCTGGATTCCCATTTTCTTTTTTTTAAATATATTTTTATTGAAAAGTAGATTTTTTTAATATTACAACAAATAGAAAATAATACAATTCAAAGCAATACAAAGAACACAAAAAAAGAGTAAAATAAATCCTACCCACCCTCATGTACAAATATATAAATATATATAGAATATATGTTAAAAAACTCCAACTAACTATTTAACTAAATAAATAATAACCAACAACAAACTAATAAATAGTAATAACTCAGCCAAACAAAACGCTCATATGTTCGCAGTTCCTCCTCCCTGGATATTGGACTCGTAAAGCATAATTGTTACGGTTATATGAAAGCCCTTATTAGTGTGGCAGATAAATCTGTATCCGGGTATTCCAAAAAGGGCTGCCATGTCTTGTAAAAATTCTCAGTTTTGTGGTGTACCATACTTGTGAGAAAATCCAAGGGGATATGCTCCATAACAATCTTCCGCCAATCTGACAGGCCGAGGGGGCTTTTGGATATCCAACCTAGCAAAATATTCTTTCTTGCACAGAAAGTGAGGATGTTGAAAAGTTTTTTTCTTATGTGCACCTACAGGGAACACACTGGGCAAGCTAAGAAGAAGAGAGATTGGGTCCTTTTCCACCCTTACACCCAAAATCCCCTCCATTGCACCCACCACAGCACTCCAGTATGTTGAAGCCTTCCACAGTTCCAGAGACAATGGGTAAGAGTGCCCGTACCAACCCTGCACTTGGGACATGTTGAAGATACCCCTGGTTTAAATTTTGACAAATGGTCCAAAACCAAATGGACCCTGTGGAGAATCTTCAACTATAAAGCATGGGTCCTATTGCAAATTGATATCTTTCTTGCATTTTCCCAAATATCTTCCCATGCCTCTGAGGAGACCTCAATATCTAGCTCTCTCTCCCACACCCTGCAGAGTCGATCAAACTCATCTGAGGGGCATCCCCCAATTGATGATATAAAGTACTGACAGAAAGTTACTCTTACCACTGAGCACCCTCTTCTCTATGTTGGACTTGTAGGGATCAGTCAACAGTGTAGTCTTTTTTCGAATAAAATCCCTAACTTGAAAAAAATGAAAGAGGTCCCTGTTAGATAGCTTGTATTTCCCTTAAATAAATCACCCATGTAAGACATACCCCGAGCTGCCCAATGTTTGAATCCTGAATCTATCATCCTCGGTTGAAAACCCGGCATACCCACTTTCGGTGTAAGAGAAAAAATTCTGTCAATATTGCCTTCCCTCTGCTGAATTGCCCTCCATGCTTTAACAGTATTGATAACTATTGAGTTATAGCAATATTCCCTAACTGTCCTCATTTTGTCCAAAAACAGCAAGCTAGTAAGGGGCACCTTACCTGGGAAGTTTCGATATCTAACCATATTGAAAGAGGGTCCCCTCAATCCCAATCACTCACGTAGGATAAAAGCGAGCTTAATTGGTAGGTTTTAATGTCCGGGAGATCCACTCTCACCCAACCTGTGAGGCAATTACAGTTTGGCTAATTTAATAAGGGCCACTTACGATGCCAAATAAAAGCTGAACCAGCCATTCGGTCTCTTGAATATTTGCTTATCAAAAATCAGGGGGAGTATCCGTATAGGGGAGAATGTTCATTTCAATAAGCGCTATCTGACTGAACCATGAGATCAGAAGTGCCTCCATCTTTGAAGGTCTTGTTTGATTTTGTCAAATATTTGAACAAAATTAGCTTTGAACAACTGATCCAGAAATGGAGTAATGAATATGCCCAAATATACAAAACATGGCATTGAGAAAGGGCTCTTGTTCGGGAGTCACACCCGGGAGCTTCAGATCCTTAAAAAAAGATTTCATTTTGGCCTGCCCTTCCTCACAATCCTCAGATTTGTATAACTTAGAGTAAAATCTCTGGAAAGTCACATTAATCTTTTTAGAATCACATGTTAGGTTCCCAGTCCCTTCCCTAATTGCCGTAATGGCTTGTGGGGCACTCCTCTTTCTGGCGAGATACGTTAAGTATTTGCCTGGCTTGTCACCGTGCTCATTCCCTGAGCATGGAATTCAATGCAGACCGCAGCGTTGTAATCCTCTGTAGTTTGACCATCGAGGGTCTGTCAAAGTAAGCCTTCTTGTCTGCCTTCAACTGTGCTTCAAGGAGATGTTGCTGCTCACCCTTCTGCCGCTTCCTACTGGCAGAATATGAAATAACTAAAGCCAGCATAGGCTTTGGCAATTTCCTAGAGGACGGATGAGCTACCAACCAAGCCTAAGTTGCTGTCTAGGAATGCCCAAAATTCTCTTGAGAATACTCCATAAACTTATTATCCATTTTCCAGTATCTCCAACCCACTGTAACGTCCTTAATCTTTAACTATAAGGTACACTGGAGCATGATCAGAGATGATAATATTACCAATCGTACACGATGCTACCAAATCCAAGGTTACTGGTGAGGTCAGAAAAAAATCAATCCTAGTGTGATATCTGTGCGGATTGAAGAAAAATGTAACATCTCTACCTGTAAGGTGGCGACGCCTTCAGATATCCACCAACCCTAACGTCCCACATTGACCCACATTGACCCACTAACTGTTTAGTTTGTACAAAAGGGTATCAAGGGACCTTTGGGCAACCTGTCTACTGTGGAATTCATGAGACAGTTAAAATCTCCTCCTATAATGATGTGCCAGGACTCGAGACTTATCAGTTTAGAAAAAGCATCTACCAAAGATTTAAGGGGATGAGCTGGAGGTCAATAAGCATTTAAACACCATATTCTTCCCCATTTATCAAGGCTTTAAGAATTATAAACCTCTCAGGTGTGTCTTTAACACACTCTAACAACTTAAATGGGAGGTTCTTCCTAACCAATATAGCCACTTCCCTACTCTGGTATTAAATGATGAAAAATAAACTCAGTCAAAGCCATTCTGCTGTAATTTCAGATGCCCCTTGTCATCTAAGTGTGTCTCCTGTAACAGAGCAGTATCCACACTTTCCTTTCTAAGACTCAAGAGTACCTTCTTCCTCTTAATTGGTGAATGACTTCCCTTGATATTCCAGGTACACCATTTAATCAAGTCATTAGCCATAATCTTCTGCAATTACATTTAAATTCTAGAGAGGAGGAACCCGAACCACAAATCACTGAGCCTTAGTGTCACATGATCCACCAAATATAAAAACTACATCAACTAAAATCACCACATTTAACAAACCTACAAAACTATTGAAAATTAAAAACAACAAAAACCAAAAAGCAAACTAACATATAAAGTACCAATAGCACTGAGTAGGGGAACTCACCCCCTGCCCAAAAGGGGCAACTACCCATCCCAGCCACCTTCACTTCTCCCAGCTAGAGCCGCATTGCAAATACAAGCAGAAAAGAGCAAACACCCCATAGAATACCAATATGAATAAAAAAACATTTTTTTTAAATAAAGGGGGAATAAATACCCCACCCATCCTTTGGTATATCCTAACTTAGAAATTGAAAAACATAGTTTCAACTCAATTATTATCGATAGAGGAAAAAAATAATAAAGCTCCTCCGTTTCTTTTACAAAATGATAAAGACATACCCAAACAACACTATTTATACATACTAAAATTGTTCAAATTAGGTTAATTTTTCCACAAAGTCGCTTGCCTTCTCCGACGTGTCAAAGAGATGTATGAATCCATGTAACGTGGGCCATAGCACCGCCGGATACCTCAGGAATACTGAATCCCAAGCTCCCTCAGTCTTCTCTTGACACCGTTGTAAGATTTTCTGTTACTGGATCACCGCTAAGAAGTCCTGAAAGAACATGATCTTAAAACCTTTGTAAATTAGGGTCTTCAGATCGTTCCTCCTGGACTCTGGAAGCCTCCATAATTCTCTCCTTATCCCGGTAATGATGGAACCACACCAGGAGAGGACAAGGACGTTGATCCAGACCTGATCTCTGCACTGTGATCCGGTAAGCCCTTTCTATCTTCAATCCTTTCATGCCAGCCTCCACGTCAAGGAATTTCGGCAGCCAGTCCTCAACTAATTCCGCAGGCCACTCTCCCTACTTACCCTCAGGCAGACCGATGATCTGAATGTTTTTTCTCCTGCCCCTGTTCTCAAGCTCATCCACTTGGTTATGCAAATTACGGACCTGCATCTTCAGAGCCTAGATCCTATTCTTGGATGAACTGGCATCAGCTTCCACCGCTGTGACACTATGCTCCACCTCATCCGTCCTCTTGTCCAGGTCTCCCAGCTGTTGCTCATGCTTCTGCAGCATGACAGAGATTGAAGCCAACTTCTCTTCAATCTGTTTCTGCAGCATCACGGGAAATTTCGTGAGCTCGTTCACCAGAGCCTGGAAAGTAATCTACTCCAAGGATCCTTCAGGTTGAACTGCAGACCCAGCCTTAGATGCTCCTCCTCCCTTTTTCGGCATTTCTGGACGGCTGGAAATTAAGGTAAGTTAATTTTTAGAAGTCTCTTGGGACTCCACAATCTTTCCAGAGTCCCAAGATGTCACAATGGTCTGGGTTGGGCGGATTAAAGGTTTATCCTGCTTGTGTTGCGATGCGTAGCTCTACAGTGTGATATTCTTAGATGGCCCCATCTTGGACAACCCCCCCCCCCCCAACCACACACACACACACTGTAACATCCTTAAACTTAACCAACAGGTACACTGGAGCATGATCGGGGTTGCCACTGGGTCAGACAAAAAAATCAATCTTGGTGTAACACCTGTGTGGATTGGGAAAAAACGTAAAATCCCTGCTTGTAGGGTGGAGACGCCTCCAGACATCCACCAACCCTAACTTCATGCACAGATCCAATAATTGTTTAGCTTGTACAGAGAGTATTGGAGGCCTTTGGGCAACCTGTCTACTGTGGGATCCATGAGACAGTTAAAATCGCCCCCTATAATTATATGCCGGGACTCGAGACTGATCAGTTTAGAGGTCGCATCTACCAGAAATTTGAAGGAATGGGCCGGAGGGCAATAAACATTTAAAGCACCATATTCTTCTCCATTTATCAGGGCTTTGAGAATTAAAAAGCTCCCATGTGTATCTTTAACACACTCTAGTAACTTAAATGGGAGATTCCTCCTAACCAATTTAGCCACTCCCCTACTTCTGGTATTAAAAGATGAAAAGTAAATCGGATCAAAGCCTTTCTGCTGTTGTTCCAAATGTTCCCTATCATCGAAGTGTGTCTCCTATAACAAAGCAATATCCACCTTCTCCTTACTAAGACTCAAAAGTACCTTCTTCCTCTTAATTGGTGAATGACTTCCCTTGATATTCCAGGTATACCATTTAATCAAGTCATTAGCCCTAACCTTCTGCAGTAACATTCAAATTCCAGGGAGGTGGAACTTGAACCACAAATCGCTGAGCTTTAGTGTCACAAGATCCATCTAACATAAAAACTACATAAACTAAAACCACTACAGTTAACAAACCTACAAACCTATCAAAGATTATATACAACAAAAACCAAAAAGTAAAGCAACATATAAAGCGCCAACAGTGCTGAATGCGGGAACTCACCCCCTGCCCAAAGGGGACAACTAGCCATCCCAAAACCCAATTTCCCATTCTGCTGCCAAAACTGCAGTCCAGACATTAAAATACCTGAACCGGGTATAAACTGCCCATAAGTAGGCATCTAGCCATCCCAATCATTTTCCCTCCTCCTAGCTAGAGCAAACAGAAAAGAAAAAAAATACACATTAGAATAGCAATGTGAATAAAGAAATGTTTTTTAAAAAAGGGGGTAAATACCCCACCCATCCTTTGGTATAACTTAGAAGTTGAAAGTACACATCTCAACTGCCATCAAACATAGTTTAAATCAGATTATTACCAATAAAAAAAGGAAAAGCCCCAACCAGACTTCCTCTGTTTTTATTTAAAGAAAAAACAAAGCCATACCCAAAGCCAACCCTACTATTTGTACATACTAAATTGTTCAGGTTAAGTTAATTTGTCCACAAAGTCTCTTGCCTCATCTGACGTGTCAAAGAGATGTACGGAAGAACATGACGTTAGAGCCCTCATAAACTAAGGCTTTCGGATCCTTCCCCTGAATTTTGGAAGCTTCCACGATTCTCTCCTTACCTTTATAATGATGAAACCGCACCAAGAGAGGATGAGGACCTTGACCTAGACCTAACCTCTGCCCCGTGACCCGGTGAGCCCTCTCAATCTTCAAGCCTCTCATTCCAGCCTCTAAGTTAAGGAATTTCACCAAGCAGTCCTCAATAAATTCCACCAGTTGCTGACCTTCTTTACCCTCTGGCAGACCGATGATCCAAATACTTTTTGTACTGGCCCTGTTGAAATCATCCACTTTGTCAAGCAAATTACGGATCCTATCCTTGGAAGAACTGATATCATCTTTCACCACTGTGAGTCTGTGTTCAACCTCATCTGTCCTTTGTTTCCAAGTCTCCCAGCTGCTGTTCATGCTTTTGCAGCATGTTAGAGATCGGGGCCAGCTTCTCCTCTATCTGCTTACCCAATATCTCATGAGATCTCGCGAGCTCCTTCGTCAGGGCCTGGCAGGTAATTGAGTCCAAAGATCCTGCACGCTGGGCCACGGGCCCAGCCTCAGACGCTCCCCCTCCCTTCTTCGGCATCTCTGGATGACCAAAACACAGGTAAGTTGATTTTCCACAATTTCCTGGGACTCCAAGACTTTTCCAGAGTCCCAGGGTATCGCAATAGTCTGGATTGGACGGGTTAGAAGTTTGTTCCACTTGTGCTATGGTGCGGAGCTCTGCAACGCGATCCTCATAGATCGCCGCCATCTTCGACCCCCCGTTATCTCATTTTTGAAGGTTTCCACTTCCCAGCTGTCTCTTTACTTGAGAATATCCACCCCCAGTCAACCTTTGAAAGTTCTTACTTAATACTGCCAAAATTGGCTTTCCTCCAGTTTGAACTTTAACTTTTAGACCTGGACTATCCTTTTCCAACACTACTTTTAAACTAATAGAATTATGGTAACTGGCCCCAAAGTGCTCCCCACTGACACCTCAGTCATCTGCCCTGCCTTATTTCTCAAGAATAGGTATAGTTTTGCACCTTCTCTAATAGGTACATCCACATACTGAATCAGAAAATGTTCTTGTACACACTTAACAAATTCCTCTCCATCCAAGCTTTTAACACTATGGCAGTCTATGTTTGGAAAGTTAAAATCCCCTACCATTACCACCTTATTATTCTTACTGTAACTGAGAGCTCCTTACAATTCTCAATTTCTTACTGACTATTGAGGGGTCTATCGGTCAGAGTCGAAAATGTGGCTTATGCCCAAAACGCTGACTCTCCTACTCCTCAGATGTTGCCTGACCTGTTGTGTTTTTCCAGCACCACACTTTTCGACTCTGATCTCCAGCATCTGCAGTCCTCACTTTCTCTGGATCTA
Organism: Chiloscyllium plagiosum; assembly: GCF_004010195.1. Classification (NCBI taxonomy): domain Eukaryota; kingdom Metazoa; phylum Chordata; class Chondrichthyes; order Orectolobiformes; family Hemiscylliidae; genus Chiloscyllium; species Chiloscyllium plagiosum. The sequence goes on along the minus strand of NC_057718.1, from coordinate 79,390,967 downwards.
TAATACAACCTCAGTAAGGTGATCATCCCTTTCTTATATCTTAATTCCATCAAAATAACTTCCCTGGACGTATTCTCAGGAATATTCTCCCTAAGTACTGCCATACTGTTAGCCCAAATCAAAAATGCCATTCCACTTCCTCTCTTTTACCTCTATGTATCCTGCAACATTACGCTGCCAGTCCTGTCCATCCCTGAAGCACATTTGTGTAATTGCTATGATATCCCAGTCCTGTGTTCCCAACCATGTCCTGAGTTCATCTGCTTTACCTGTTAGGTCTCTTGCATTGAAATAAATGCAGTTTAATTTATCAGTCCTACGTCATTGTCTGTTTTGTTCCTGCCTGCACTGTTTGGCTCATTCCTTTTCACAACTGCACCAGTCTCAGGCTGATCTCTTTTCTCACTATCTTTCTGAGTTCCACCACCCTTACAAGTCAGGCGCAATCTGTCCTTCTTATCCAGGTCACTTCTACCCCAGAAGAGATTCCAATGGTCCAAAAATGCAAATTCTTTACCTTACACCAGTTCCTCAGCTAAGCATTCATCTGTTCTATGTTCCTATTCCTACTCTCATTAGCTCATGGCATTGGGAGTAATCGAGATATTACTACTCTCAAGGACCTACTTTTTAAATTCCTGCCTAATTTCCAATACCCTCTCCTCAGAACCTTGTTCTTTTCTCATTCCAACGTGTACAATGATCTCCTGCTAGTCCCTCTTCCCTTTGAGAATATTCTGTAATCTCTCCAAGATATTCTTGACCTTCGCACCAGCGAGGCATCATATCATTCTGGTGTCTCATTGTCAGTCACAGAAACATCTATCTATGCCTCTGACTAGACAGTCTCCTATCACAACCAATTGCTTGAAAACTGATGAACCCCCTTGTTACAGCAGAACCAGTCTCAGTACCCAGAAACCTGGCTGTCAGTGCTACATTCCCCTGTGAGTCCATTACCCTCTAAGTTTTCCAAAACAGCATATTTGTTTGAGAGCCACAAGAGATTCCTGCACTTCCTGCCTACCCCTCCTACCTTTCCTGGAGTTTACCCACCTAGTTGACTGTACCTATAGTTTTTCTCCCTTTCTGAAATTGCAATCCATCATCCCCCAGCTCCTGTAAATTTCTGATTACTTGCAACTGCCGCTGCAACTCATCCATGCAATACAATAGGATTCACAACCAAACACATTTCCTGCAGACGTAATCGTTAGGAACATTGAAATTCTCCCTAATTTCCCACATTGACAGGCAGTACACATCACTCTACTACCTGCCATCTTTACATCTCACAGACAAAGCAGATTGATTAAGCAGACAAAACACATCCAGAAACCGTAGCCACTCTCCCCTACATCAAAGACATCTCTGAAATGACTGCCAGACTACTCAGACCCCTTGGCATCATGGTAGCCCACAAACCCACCAACACACTAAAACATCAGCTAATGAACTTGAAAGACAATACACAAACTTTAATAATTATGTAGTGTCATAGAGGTATAGAGATGTACATAGAGGTATAGAGATGGAAATAAACCCTTTGGTCCAACTTGTCCATACCGACCAGATATTCTAAATTAATCTAGTCCCATTTGCCATATCCTTCTAAACCCTTCCTATTCATATACCCATCCAGATGCCTATTAAATATTGTAATTGTACCAGCCTCCACCACTTCCTCTGACAGCTCATTCCATAAATGCACCACCTTCTGCATGAAAAAGTTGCCCCTTAGGTCCCTTTTAAGTTTTTCCCATGCCTATGTCCTGTAGTTCTGTACTCCACCTCAGGGAAAAGACCTTGTCGATTTACCCTATCCATAACCCTTATGGTTTTATGAACCCCTCAGCCTCTGGCACTCCAAAATAAAAGTCCCAGACTATTCAGTCTCTCCCTATAACTCAAACCCTCCAATCCTGGCAACATCCTGGTAAACCTTTTTACAACATCCTTCCAATAGGAAGGAGACCAGAATTGCGCACAATATTCAAGTGGCCTAACCAATGTCCTGTGCAGCTGCAACATGGCGTCTCAACTCATAAACTCGAAGCTCTGACCAATAAAGGAAAGCATGGTGAGAGATGATATAGGTTCTGTGGAGAATAAGGTTGAATCGATTTGGGTGGAAATAGGCTACCAAATAATAATATCACATTGGGACAGGCAATAAACAAAGAAATAACTAATGCCTGTAAAAATGGTATGGCTATTATCATGGGGGATTTTAACTTACATGTTGATTGGTCAAAACAGGCTATCCTCAAGGATAGCCTTGAGGAAGAGTCTATTGAATGTACCTGCAATAGTTTTCTCGTACAGTATGTAATGGAACCGACAAGGGAGCAAGCTATCCTCGATCTGGCCCTATGTAAAGAGATAGGAATAATTAATGTTGTTATAGTTAGGGATTCTCATGAAAGGAGCGCTCACAGTATGGTTGAATTTAGAATACAGATGGAAAGCGAGAAAACTAAACCCAGTACCAGGGTCCTGTGCTAAAACATGGGAGACTACAATAGGATGAGGGAGGAATTGGCTAAAGTAGACTGGAAGCAAAGACTTTATGATGAGACAGTTGACAAACAGTGGAGGACCTTTAAAACAATTTTTCAAAGTGCTCAACAAAAGTATATACCAATGAAAAGCAAGGACTGTAAGAAAAGGGATAATCTGCTACGGGTGTTAAAGGCAATAAGGGAGGCTATCAAATTGAAAGTGAATGTATACAAAGTGGCCAAGATCAGTGGGAAACTAGAAGATTGGAAAAGCTTTAAAGATCAACAGAAAACCACAAAAAAAGCTATAAAGAACAGTAAGATTATAAGAATAAACTAGCTCAGAATATAAAGTCAGATAGCAAAATTTTCTATAAATAAACAAAGCGATAAAGAGTGGCTAAAATAAATATTGGTCCTTTAAAGGATGAGACGGGCGATTTAGTAATGGGATAGGAGGACATGGCCGAGGCATTAAACAGGTATTTTGTGTTGATCTTCACAGTGGAAGACATGACTAATATGCCAGTAATTGACATAGAGACAAAGGTAGGTGAGACTTCAAACAATCATTATCACGAAAGAGGTAGTGTTGGGCAAGGTAATGGAACTAAGGGCATACAAGTCTCCTGGCACTGATGGAATGCATCCCAGGGTACGAAAAGAGATGGCGGGAGAAGTAGCAAATGAACTTGCAGTAATTTTCCAAAATTCACTGGACTCTAGGGCAGTTCCAGCAGATTGAAAAACAGCATATGTGACACCACTATTTAAAAAAGGAGGTAGATAAAAGATGGGAATTATAGCCTGATTAGCTTAACTTCTGTATTTGGAAAAATGCTTGAGCTTTAATCAAGGAAGAAATGGCAAGGCATTTAGATAGAAATTGTCCCATTGGGCAGATGCAGCATTGTTTCATGAAGGGCAGTTCATGCTTAACTAATCTACTGGAATTCTATGAAAACATTACGAGCGTGGTGGACAACAAGGACCCAGTAGATGTGGTGTATCTAGATTTCCAAAAGGCATTCAACAAGGTGCTGCACAAAAGGCTGCTGCATAAGATAAAGATGCAAGGTGTTACGGGCAATGTATTAGCATAGATGAAGGATTGATTGACTAATAGGAAGCAAAGAGTGGGGATAAATGCAACATGATGACTCAGTGGTTAGCACTGCTGCCTCTCAGTGCCAGGCATCTAGGTTCGATTCCAGCCTTGGGTGACTGTCTGTGTGGAGTTTGCACATTCTCCCTCTATCTTTGTGGGTTTCCTCTGGGTGCTCCAGCTTCCTCCCACAGTCCAAAGATGTGCAAGTTAGGGGAATTGGCCATGTTAAATTGTTCAGAGATGTGTAGGTTAGGTGTATTAGTCATGGGTAAATGTAGAGTGGTAGGCTAGGGGGAATGGGTCTGGTTGGGTTACCTTTTAGAGGTTCAGTGTGGACTTGTTGGGCCGAATGGCCTATTTCACACTTTAGGGATTCTATGAAATGAATGTTTTTCTAGCTGGCAATCAGTGACTAGTGGTGTGCCTCAAAGATCAGTGTCATGACTGCAATTATTCACAATTCACATAGATGATTTGAAATTGACCACCACATTTAGTGTGTCAAAGAATACAGATGACACTAAGATGAGTGGTAGAGCAAAGTGTGCAGAGGACTGTGAAACTTTACAAAGAGACATTGATAGTTTAAATGATGGGCAAAGATCTGGGGAATGGAGTACAATATTGAAGTCATCCATTTTGGTAGGAATAACAGTTAAAGGGACTATTACTTGAATAGTAAAAAATTGCAGCATGCTGCTGTGCAGAGGGAGCTGAGTGTCCTTGTGCATGAATCACAGAAGGTTGGTCAACAGGTACAACAGGTAATTAAGTAGGCAAATGGAATTTTGTCCTTCACTGCTAAAGGGATATGACTTGGAGGTGCTGGTGTTGGACTGGGGTGGACAAAGTTTAAAATCACACAACACCAGGTTATAGTGCAACAGGTTTGTTTGTAAGCACTAGTATTCAGAGTGCCCACTCTTTCATCAGGTGGTTGTGGAGATTAAGATCAGAACTTATAGGCAAAGGAGTCCAGTGTCATGGAGATGTGATAATGTAAACAAACTTAAATTAAAACTTTCATCTTTTATAATGGGATATGCAGGTTTCTGTTTTTTGATATGCAAATCCCAGAACTTCTTCAAATTACATTCTCAAGATCGCTCAGCTTTTTAAATAAGTGTGAAGTCTGTCTGTGTCCCAATGCTATGTCAGACTGACAAACCTTCTGCAGTTTTACAGAGCTTTACATGGATTCATGCAGTTTTTCAGCAAAATAAAATGTAATTCTGCGAAAACAAATTCACCCATAAGCTTATATGTGTGCACATGTAGGACCGACAGATTGAGTGCGCATGTGAGTGTATGCATGTGGGTGTGAGTGTAGGTGACAGAGTGTGTGTAAGCTTGGTTAAGTGTGTGTGTCAGTATGTGTATGATGGGGTATGTGTGAGAGGGTGCATGTGTTGGTGTGAGTGCAGGGAGTATATGTGTTTGCATATGAGAGAGAGCTTGTGTACGAGAGAGGGTCTGCGCTTGTGTGTGTGTCGTCCAGTGGGGTCACCTGTAGTGTGACATGAACCCAAGACCCCAGTTGAGGCCATTCCCATGGGTACCAAACTTTGCTAACAGCTTCTGCTCAGCTACTATGCATTGTTGCTTGTCCCAAAGTCCGCCTTTCCCAAAATCACCCAAAGGTCCAAGGCCAAATGTCCTGGACTGCTGAAGTGTTCCTCGACTGGGAGGGAACACTCCTGCCAGGTGATTGTTGCGTGGTGTCCATTCATCCGTAGTTGTAACGTTTGTTTGGTCTTGCTAATGTACCATGCCTCAGGGCATCTTTGCCTGCAGCTTATGAGATAGATCACACTAGCAGAGTCACATGAGTACTCGCCGCATACATGGTGGGAGGTGTCCCCACATGTAAAGGGATTGAGTTTAAAAGCAGGGAGGTTATGTTGCAGCTGTACAGAGTGCTGGTGAGGTCATACCTGGAGTACTGTGTGCAGATTTGGTCTCCTTACTTGAGAAAAGATGTACTGGCATTAGTGGGGTTGCAGAGGAGGTTCACTAGGTTGATTCCAGAGTTGAGGGGGTTGGCTAATGAGGATTGACTGAGTAGGCTGGGATTATATTCTTTGGAATTTAGAAGAATGAGGGGGGGATCTTAAAGAAACATGTAAAATTATGAAGGAAACAGATAAGAGAGAAGTAGAGTGGATGTTTCCACTGGCAGGTGAAAAGAGGACAAGAGGGCAAAGCCTCAAAATTAGGGAGAGCAGATTTAGGACTGAATTCAGAAGGATCTTCACTCAGAGGGTTGTAAATCTATGGAATTCCCTGCCAAGTGACGTAGTTAAGGCTAAATTAATCTGGTCTCATTTGCCAGCATTTGGCTCATATCCCTTTAAACCCTTCCTATTCATATACCCATCCAAATGCCTTTTAAATCTTGTAATCATCCCAAAGTTCCAAAACAACAGCTTATAAAACTGTTATGACTGCTCCTAGAATTCGAGGAAATCAGCTCCAACGCTGAAAATACCTCAAAAAAGGAGCAGCTCTTGCAGCCACAATTTGTTTCCCATCTTACAACTTGGATTATCCAGAATTCTGGGTTGGATGGTTGGTGATAGCTAGCAGGAAGTTTTCTTGTTGGTGATGCTATGAGGCTCCAGAGTCAAGGTTGAGGATTTATAGAGCCATTACCTCCTGATTGTATATGATTGTACCATCTCATCTGGTGGATTTGTTGTGGGATGGGGCATTCTCTCGTGATGCAGAGGTCTGGTATATTGGCTAAAAGGTATGATTCTGTGGATAAGCCAATGTCAAGTTAATACCTGATTGATCTGTGGGACAGCTCTTTCAATTTGGCATACATCCTCAGATGCTAGTAGAGAGGACATTGCTAGATGCAAGGGCTGAAGGGCTTTTGCCCGAAATGTCAGTTTTCCTGCTCCTTGGATGCTGCCTGACCTGCTGTGCTTTTCCAGCACCACTCTAAACTAGACTCTGATCTCCAGCATCTGCAGTCCTCACTATCTGTATATTGTATTGGGTTATTAAACTGGGTCATCTTTCCAGTTTTATTCCAACTAGAGTCTTTCATAGCAGCAATTGAGTGACTGATTGAGCCAGTTAAAGGTATATTAAGAATCAACTACTTTTCTGTGGGCATGGATTTACATATACGTGAGACCAACAGATTTCCTTCCCTAAAGGACATTGGTAAAATAATTGGGGTACGCGTTCTTACAATCCAATGGTTTAATGTTTACTGTCACTCATTTTTATTTTATTTAATTAATTAAATTTGAATTCTCCAGCTGCCCAGTTTTTGAATTTGAAATCTGGATTATTCATCCAGTATCATAACAGCTGAGCCACTTTACCCAATATTCAGATATGAGACTAAAACAAAAATGAGAATTATGTTCACAATATCGTACAGTTATTGCACAGATGGATTGCCCAGCATTTCCTTTATTGCACCATCTGAAAGCTCAAGGTACAGTAGGGAAAGTGAATAGAAAATTGGGTGGGGAAGCCTTCTGCTGAATCCCCACCCTTAACGTGGAAATACAAAATATGCTAACCCCTCTCCACCAACACTTCCCGCAACCCAGACCCAGCCCCACTGATGGTCTGAGCTAACTGAGCCTTGAATGGACTTTGAATGGTGGAGGGACTTGGAGTTAGAAAACTGACCAAATTCCCTGCAATCCATATGAAAGCTCCTCCTCATATTCACCCTCCAAAGAACTGGTGATTGCATTAGTCGACTAAGTGATGCTGTTTCAGGAAGGAAGCTATCTTCTTCCTGCATTGACGCAAGAGCCTTAAATAAAGTTAAGGGACAAAGGTTAGTTTTAAGTCATTAAATAAGTATACCAACAGCCTAACTTTCAGAACAATTGGAACAAGACTGAATTGGTGAGCAATGTTATTATTATATTATGTAGGTTTCTCCTTTAAGATTACAGAGTAGATTTTCCCCAAGATTTTTTCTTTATTTTGTATTTGCTGATGATTGTGTGATTCAGTTTTGCCACTTGTACTTCCTCTGTGAAATACAGAAGCTGAATTTCTGAAATGTATATGGCAGTGAGACAATGATAGAGAGGCAGGAAGACTAGAACACAAGCAGCATGGAAAAGGTTTCAATCATTACACTGGCAGATAAAAAGAGAGTAGCCTGGTCAACCTAGCAGAATTATGGACAGGTTTGTTGCCCCACGGATCCACAAGGGTAATATTATATCAGCATGATCAGTTTATGGAACTCTTAACTTTTGCTCTCCTTTCTCAGTGAAAAGTTTTCTGTGTTAAATTAAGCCCTATAATTTTCCAAAAATAAAATCTGTGTAGTAGATTTAAGTCCAACAAGATTTTGTATACAGAATGGTAATATGTATGTTTCTGCAGAAAGTTGATCATTTCTGATTCCCTGTAAGTCAGCTCTTTTATGACTATGTTCAGACCTAGCAACAGCAAAATTGGCCCAATAAGCTGAAAATATAGGTCACAGAAAAAGTCCCAAACTGCCTTTCATTGCACTGCCCAATACCGATCAGAAGAAAGGTGAAGAAATGTTTATTTTTGTAAATTATGTGACAAGTACAGCTGTATCTGTTTGGAAGATAAATGAGATCCTTTCATTCCTAGAAGGGACACAGCAAGTTTTTTTGAGTGAATACTAATGACTGTGACTACAATTTGTTAAGTCTACAGTGGCAGTTGGACTGTGAGTCTGTTTAAATATCTGAGCAAATTATATGGTAGTAAAATAATTTTTGAATATTATGGTAGGTTACTACCTCGTAATGACCTAACATAAAGAGTTGCTTGACTGATAAGGTGCTGGATTCCAGTTCTTCAAGGAGTGCAGAATTTGCAGGAACTTCTATTTTTAATAACACTGGTGAATAATAGATGGATAGAAGGTTGTGTAATTTTTGTCAAGGTTCAGTTTAATATAATTAAGGTGGCATTTCTAATATAGTTTGTTTATCCCAAATCCAGTAGTTGATGTTTATTCAACAAAGATTTTCAACATTATACTTCTTGGAGTTGCACTAAAATTCAAATTAGTTATGTTTGTTTACAAGACAAGCAGCTTTGCTACAGCTCAGGGAGAAGTGAGTGCTGAATCAACTGGAAAGTTGATCCAGTTCCCTGTCAGTTCCAGTGTATTCTGGAATTTCCCACCGGGGATAGAGTTGGTGTATTGCACAATGATAAGTGAGAAGTATACATCACCTGATGGTGAAATTTCAGCCAGTCCACAAGATCTAAAACAAAAATTAATGGTTATGGTTATAGCGTTGTACAGCATGGAAACAGACCCTTTGATCCAAATCATTCATGCTGACCCAATACCTTAAACTAGGGCAGCAGGTGGCTCAGTGGTTACCACTGCTGCCCCACAGTACCAGGGACATGGGTTCGATTCCAGCCTTGGGCTGGAATTCTCCACGTGATTGTGTGGGTTTCCTCTGGGTGCTCCGGTTTCCTCCCACAGTACAAAGATGTGCAGATTAGGTGAATTGGCCATGCTAAAATTCCCCATAGTGTTCAGGGATATGTAGGTTAGGTGCAGTAGTCAGGGGTAAAATATAAGGTAGGGGGAATGGTCTGGTTAGATTACCCTTCAGAGTGTTGGTGTGGACTTGTTGGGCTGAAGGGCCTGTTTCCACACGATAGGGATTCTATAATCTAGTTCCATTTGGCCCACATCCCTCGAAACCCTTCCTATTCATATACCCATCAAGATGCCTTTTAAATGTATAATTGTACTAGCCTTCACCACTTCCACTGGCAGCCCATTTCACACATGCACTACCCTCAGCATGAAAAAGTTGCCCTTTAGATCCCTTTTAAATATTTCCCCTTTCACCTTAAACTTTTGTCCCTCTGGTTTTGGACTCCCTTCCACTCAGATAGGCTACTCTCCCTATCCATGCCCCTCATGATTTTATAAAGATCACCCCTCAGCTTTCAAAGCTCCAGGGAAAATAGTCCCAACCTATTCAGCCTCTTCCTGTAGTTCAAACCTTCTAACCATGGCAACATCCTTGTAAATCTTTTTTGCACCTTTTCATGTTTATCATCTTTCCTCAAACAGGGAGATGCTGAATTAAATGCAATATTCCAAAAGTGGCCTAACCAATGACATATATAGCCCACTGAGTATAGTGTATTAAGCATCTTCTTCACTAACCTGTCTACCTGTGACTTCACCTTTAAGGAACTGTGCACCTGCATTCCAAGGTCTCGGGGTGTTTGGTAACACACCCCAATTGAGCTTATTAACATCTCATTCAATAATACACTGTCCATGCCATGATATGGCTGGCTGAGGTCGAGATTCTTATCAGTCTGCCGACTGGTTGCCAACCTGCCTTCTGGAGAGGGTGGGAGCAGCTCATTCCCCTTTAAAATTCTGCCCACCTTGTCAGTTTCTGCTTGAATGTTGGTGATACCTGTTTCATCTTACATCAACCAACTTTTCTGGCCCCTCCACTGTCTCTAAATTGTCAAAATGCTGAAAATGTCCAGTACTAAATGAACAGAAATTTTCAGCAAAAAAAACAGAAAAATGGGACTACTAAAGCAGTTGTGTTCAGTTCTACCACAAATTCTGTTGCCTAGCATTGACCTCATCCTTCCTATTTTCCACTATGTGATGGTGAACTTGACTGTTCTTGACACTATTATCATATTTGATCATGAGATCAGTTTCCAATCATAGCTTCAAAACCCTACTAAGACTGCCCATTTCAACCTCCATAGCATCACCTGACTCAACCCCTATCTCAGTACATCAATTGCTGAAACACTCATCTCTGCTTTTGTTATCTCTAGACTTGACTATTCCTATGCACTCCCACACTCTGACCTATTAACATAAACTTAAGGTGAACGAAAATTCTGTTTCCCATGTTTTAACTCACACCAAGTCCCACAACAACATGAGAACTTAGGAAACATGATTAGGCCATTTGGACCCTTGAGTCTGCATCAACATTGCAGAAGTTCAGGGCCAATCATCTATTTTAATTCTGCCTACAATTTTGCCCTAAAAGTCTACTGACCTCTGACTTGAATACACTTAAAAAATGAACATCCACAACTCCTTATGTAGAGAATCTTACTGAATCACAACCATTTGAAATAAGAAATTTTCCCTTAACTCAATCATAGTGGCTAACTCCTTATTCTCAGATTGCGACCCTCTGCCCTAGATTTTCCAGTCTGTGGAACATTTTCTCAATATATAGCTGACCATGCCTTTTAAAAATTTTATATATCTCTCCTTACGAAGTAATCCACTCAGCTTAGGAACCGGCCTGGCATCAGTCTAGAACAATCTGCCCTTCAGGAAGCAAATCAAAAATGCAGTGTACTCCAGGGTTCTGTGAAGAAAGATCATTTTTAATTCTTATAATTCAGCAAAAGCTAACATAGCATTTATCTTTTGATTTGCTTAATTGTATCTATACGTAAACGTTCTTTGCTTTATCCACAGGGACACCTTAGTCCACTTGAATACAAACATTTCCTCGCCTTTCACCATTCAAAAAGAAAATGGTTTTATTTTTCTGACCAAAAAGGACATTTCTGCCCACTCACCAAACTTGTCTATATCCTTCTGCAGCCTCTTTGCATTTTCCTCACCATTTACTTCCTTATTTACCTTTATATTACAGCAAACTTAGAAATGTTACACCTAGTCTCCTTACTGAAGTGATTACTTACACTGAATAGCTGAGGACCAAACACTGATCACACATGATTTTCTTTCATAAATCTGTGTTAACTACAATCAATCATCTTACAATTTTCTAAGTGCCCTTTTAGTTATTTTTAATCAACCTTTTGGACACGTATGACACATCTCTGGGATAAGTATGACTTGAGCCCAGACCTCCTGGCTCAGCAATAGGGACACTAGTATTGCACCACAAGGCCCTTAAGTTACAACAGCTGCTAAGGTAGGAGCTGAACCCATGTGCCCAGAGTATTAGCTTGAATCTCTGGATTATTAGACCACTGACATAACCATTGCACCAGCTTCAGAGGAGAGGTATAGATAGTTTTAATCAACCTGCTCAGATATGTTAATAACTATGTCTCTAATCCAGTCTCTGGCATACTCTTGTAGCCATAATACTTCTAGTACAGATCTGTTTCTGGTCAATGGTAACCCCTTACTTTGTTGGTACTGTGGGGTTCAGTGATGCTAATGCCATTACATGCCAAAGATAGATGGTTAGATTCTCTCTTAATGGACACAGTCGACTTGCTATCTAGCAGCATACAGTGTGGGCTTCTTTAGTATCTGAGGAGTTACATATGGTATTGAACACTATGTAACCATCAGTGAAGTTCCACACTTCCTGACCTGCTGTAGGAAGGAAGGTTATTGATGAAGCTGAAGATTATTAGAGCTGGGACCCAACCTTGAGGAACTCATGCTGCAACATCCTGGAGGGAAGATGACCCCTCCAATAAACACAATAACCTTCCTTCATGTGTGTGACTCCAACTGGTGGAAATCTTCCCCTTGATTCCTATCGACTTCAATTTTGTCTGAGCTCCTTGATGTCACACTTGGTGAAAAGCTGTCCCATTGTATTTTTGCACAGATCCCAGAAAGGCAATGTACTTTTTAGATAGCTAGGTAGCATTGCAACACGTGACATTCTAGTATAAGACTCCTCACCTCACCTTCAGAAGTCACTCTGTGATGGAGTCAGTGCAATGGGGGATATGTATCGTAATACAGTCATGTAATGTACCCACAATATCAGTAAGCATGGAACTCACACTATGGACTGATTCCTATGGTCTTTTAGCAAATTGCGAGTCTTGTAAAGATCTGCAGAGTAATTCCTGCCTCAATTCCTGGCTGTGAGTTTCCTCATTGTAACTTACCAAACTCACAACATTAATTGCCACTTATCCCTCATGGTAAGAATTACATCCAATTTCTGCCCCATCTTGGGTTCAGAAAAGAGTTACAAGGATGTTGCCAAGGCTGGAGTACTTGAGCTATAGGGAAAGGTTGAAGAGGCTGGGGCTGTTTTCACTGGAGCCTCTGAGGCTGAGGGGTGACCTTATAGGGGTTTTTAAAATCATGAGGGACATGGATAGGATAAATAGACAAGGTCTTTTTCCTGGGGTGAGGGAGTTCAGAACTAAAGGGCTTAGGTTTAGGGTGAGAGGGGAATGATATAAAAGGGACCTAAGGGGCAATTGTTTTCACACAGAGGGTGATGCATGTGTGGAATGAGCTGCCAGAAGAAGTGGTGGAGGCTGGTACAATTGCAACATTTAAAAGGCATCAGGATGGGTATATGAATAGGAAGAGTTTGGAGAAATATTGGCTGGTACCTGGCAGGTGGGACTAGATTGGGTTGGGATATCTAATTGGCATGCATGGACAAGTTGGACCGAAGGGATTCTGGATTAGTGGTGCTGGAAGAGCACAGCAGTTCAGGCAGCATCCGAGGACAGGCAAAATCGACGTTTCAGGCAAAAGTCCTTCATCAGGAATAAAGGCAGAGAGCCTGAAGCATGGAGAGATAAGCTAGAGGAGGGTG
>NC_057718.1:79345332-79376213 GCF_004010195.1 Chiloscyllium plagiosum | reverse complement strand
TATTCCTGATGAAGGGCTTTTGCCCGAAACGTCGATTTTGCCTGTCCTCGGATGCTGCCTGAACTGCTGTGCTCTTCCAGCACCACTAATCCAGAATTTGGTTTCCAGCATCTGCAGTCATTGTTTTTACCTAAGTTGGACCGAAGGGTCTGTTCATACTGTACATCTCCATGACTCTATGACTATGACTTTATGTCATTACTATAGCAACCCACCGCTCAGCAGAGGTCCTCCCTCGGACCATCATCCCTTGTGGTCACACCACAACCCTCTGTGCACCTGCAGGAAGCTGTACTGCTCAGTTGTGGAAGGGGTGAGGAAATATGGCAGAGGTTGGGACCCTGACACTTACTTCTTTGAGAGACCTGGGAGGTCCTTGTGGATAGGGTAGTCAAGGGAAGAGGAGTCCCCTTCTAGGAGGACCAGCAGAGGAGGCCACATTCCATGCCAGCCTGGTTGGAGATCACCACCTTTATGAATCAGGCCAGACCCCCTAAAAATGTTTCAAGAAGGTAGCCCAGGAGGCTAACTTTTTATTCTTTTTTAGGCTAATGTAAAGTGGATATTTCAAGAGTGATGCACCTGGTCAAACCACTCAGCTCAAACATGATGGATGAAACACAAACAAAAGAAAACAGAATTTAGAATAAATTAACTTACTTGATCACCCAACCATCACGATATTGTAAGTTAATGAAGCTGTTCCAATCCCTGCAACATCCCATAAACCCTTAGCAAACACCCCTTGGCAAAAGGTAAATTCAAACACAGGTTCTTACAGGCAGGGTTTTCATAGAGAAAGCTCAAGCAAGACCTCTGTTGAAACATGCAACCTCTTTTCACTGTAGCTGCTTCTCCACATCCCTAGTAGCTTTTTGACTTCCTGCTAAAAACAGATCAAACTAAAAAAAACCTGAACTGAGAGAACTGGCCACTCACATGCCACTGTTTTCAAGGAGCCATTTCCAGACATATCAGAACCTCTGCCTTTACGAAGCCATCTTGAAAATAACCAAGGACAACATAACCTTGTTAAAGTGGCAGCATTGTCTCACTACTCAGGTCAGCGCCTTCTTCAGGATGAGGACAACTAGGAAGCAGTGCAGGAAGATGGTCAATGATCTTATCTTCTCTGCCAGAGTGAAAGAAGTATTCTGCTCTTTTCTACTTCATACTTATCTGTGCCACCACATTCACCTCCCACTAATGCCATTGCTCTGCTGCCCTCTCTGTTGCATGCAACACCTCCCCTCACCCAGTCTAATTATTTCAAAAATTCTCATACCACTAACACCACATGCCCTTTGCACTGCTCCTCACTCCCTCAGAACACCTCATCAGCCTTACCCAATACTCACCAGCCTGAACAGCTATGCCACCCACTTACTCATTCAGCTCCTTTATGACATTACAAGAGAAGACATCCCATAAAATACCTGCGCAACACTGGACAGGTGCTGTGACACCAGGTATCTCTGTCCTCATGCCCTTGGAGGAAAGAATACTTGCCTATGCAGGAGAACATGGACAGCTCCTGCAGGGATGTGGAGACATCTCTGTTGGGACACCTGAAACCAGGCAGAAATTAAAATGACCTGAACGCTACTACTACTATCCAATGATCGCATTGTTGTCTGCCTCATGTGTCTTACATTTGCATCCATCCTCCTAATGACAATCCATCTCCCACAGAGGAATGGTCCTTGATCTCCCCATGCAACGTATTAGAGGGACCACTGTTCACATTGGCTCACGGACCATCGAGCAGCAGAGATGGCAACATCCCTTTGGACTGTATAAGGGCGCATAGTGAGCTCCACACACCAGCTACTACATAGATGGGTGAGGGAGAAACACCCAGGCCACTGGCAATCAGAGATCAGGCACCTGCTGAGCCCCTAGCAGGAGATGACCTTGTAGTCTTAGTGATGGTGATCTCATCCAGATGAACAAGAAAGAGAAGCAGCGGCAGGCAGACAGAAAATGATAACCCTCACAGCCGGAAGCTGGAACGACACAGCTAGTCCTGGAACATATTTCCCGTTATCACCCAGGTGGTGTAACAATGTAGCCAAGCCTGTGACCATTTGTCTGCCTTGATGGACAAATTGGCAGGTGCTATACAGAGACAGGCCCAACACCCTCAGAGGCTGCTGGACAGTCAATAATACGCAGACCTTATCACCCCATGCGATGATTCTCAGGGCTGAAAGCACATGTGAATGGAATGCAAAGTGTTGCATGAGTCACAAGGAGACAAGATGGTGCGATGAAGCATACAGATGAATGAAGGATCACATGCTTAACAATTTCCCCTCAAGGGACTGTGGAGGTGGCTGGCCTCTCCACCTCCACCCTCTGAACACGGAAGGTTCAGCTGAGGATGGTCAACTTGCTTCCAGCAATTACTTCCTAAAAATGGAATGTTAATGTCAATGGTTGAAGGGGTATATGTGGCTGATGTCAGTGAATCATGCCTGCTCTGCAGTCTGTGGGCAAGATGGAGGTCTACTGAAGCAAGTGGCAAGTTGAATTCGCCAATAATCCATTCTCGTTTCTAAGTTGAACTTTCCCAATGGCTAGTTTGTATGGCAAGTTTGATAAGATTGTAACCCATGGTGAGTTAGGCCATTAATAAGCTACTTAAGAAGGAATTAGGCAAAAGTAAGGACTGCAGATGCTGGAAACCAGAGTTTAGATCAAAGTGGTGCTGGAAAAGCACAGCAGGTCAGGCAGCATCCGAGAAGCAGGAAAATCGACATTTCGGGCAAAAGCCCTTCATCTTTTGCCCAAAATGTCAATTTTCCTGCTCCTCAGATTCTGCCTGACCTGCTGTGCTTTTCCAGCACCACTTGATCTAAACTTAAGAAGCAATGATGAGTATCAAAGGGAACTTACCGCTGCCTAGCATAATTGTGCCACAGCATTTAAGAAAAGTGAATTGAATGAAATGTTGAGATGGGCCTCACTGAATACCTCACTTGATTCTACCATTCTTCTCTCTACAGTGTATATTGTTCAGACCTGATTCAGACTTCTATTTCTAAATGTGATGTTTCATAACAATGTAAATAGTTGGTGTTATTAATAAACCTCAAGACATCTGTCCCAATGTGAATGCAGTCTTCATGGTAAATGTGACATGGGCTAATATATACAGAAGCACGTAGACCATATCACATTGACGTTCAACCCAAGAAACCAAGAAAACCAAGAATTCTGCCTCTCTGCTTTTTCAAAAAAATAAATAGCTTCACATTATATGCCATCTGCCATGGTCTAGCTTGTTCAAATTAAATGTGCTAGATTCTTATGTTCAACATGGACTGGTTGCGGAAGGGTTTGTTTCCATGCTGTATGTCACTATGACTCTATAAGTACAAATTGTTGTTGATGATGTTGAAGATTTTAACTATCAAGGAAGACTGAATTATCTGGAGTTCTTTACTCTGGAATAGAGAAGGATGAACAGATGTCTCACTATTGTGGATGAATTTGATGGAATATACATTGAAAAGAGGAAGAATGAAACTAAAGACAATAAATATTAGATATTCACTGATAAATCCAATAAAGAATTCAGAAGAAATTTCTGTACGCAGAGAAAGAATGTGGTGCTATAAGACTTGATTCAAATCACAAGGGAAACAGCCACAAAATAGCCATATTATTTGCTAATATGCCAGAGGTGAAACAGACATTGAAGACTCTTAGAAAAAGAGATGGTTCTCATAGTACTGCATAGTTCCTTGGATTTGTTAAACGGAAGCACTAAAATTAGTTTAACAAGAACGACCAAGATAGAATCAAACTTTTAGATAACGTGCACAAAAGAAAATCAGCAAGAAAATCCAGATACCATCAACCAAGCCAAACTAAGAGAAATGAAGAACAAGTGATGGGAGAACAAGGCTGCAGAGCTTCAAGAGGCATTTCATGAAGTTCTCAAGTCTCTCATTGTCTCCAAAAGCAAAGGTACAACACTCACCCTTTGAGCAAACAATGATGTCAGGCATGAGATTCTCTTCAGAATCAAGAAGTCACAGTGCGCAGTAACACTACTGAATCATTTCCATAGCACTGCATTCTGGAAAAGCTATTTGACATGACATGTGAAGAATCTGCTCCAAAAGGAGAAGTAATCATTAAACAATTTTGATATTAGAACAGAACTGAACCAGATCTTTACAGGACAAGTGAGCACACTGCAAGGCTAATGCTTTTACTCAACCCTCCATCACTGGATCTGCAAATCAAGATTTAGCTTACCACACAAATGAGATATTATCAATAAGATGGTGAACAATTGGTCTGTTACTGAACACTCATCCAACAATTTGATGGGAGAACCCATAAACATTATCTCACTTGGCTCATGTCTCATTTCATATGCTGCTGAAACCCTTATTCTTACTCCTGTTATTTGTAGGTTGATTATTTTGACATATTCCTGATCAGACTCCCATATTCTACCTTCTTTAAACTTGATGCATCCTAAATTTTGCTGCCCATGTTCCAATTCTCACGAAGTCTTACTTATCCATCATCTATGGACTTGCTGACTTATATTAGCTCTCACTTAAACAATACCTTAAGTTTAAAATTTTCAATCTCAATTTCAAAGCCATCAGCTCCTAATTCTCTATCACCGTATTCTTCCCCAACCCCACAGCCCACTGATTTCCCTGTGGTCATCTAATTCTGTGCCCTTGAGTACCTGTAATTTTAATTGCTCCACCATGCTTTCGGCTGCCAAGCTCCTACACTTAAACATCTGCATCTCTTTACCTTGCTTTCCTCTTTTAAGAAGCTATTTAAATCTCTTTGATCACTGTTTTGGTCTTCTGCCCTAATATTCCCTTATGTAGGTCGGTATCATACTTTAGAACTTAGAACAGTACAGCACAGTACAGCCCTGTGGCCCTCAATGTTGTGCCGACCTTTTATCCTACTCTAAGATCAAACTAACCTACTTATCCTTCATTGTACTATCTTCCATGTGCCTATCCAAGAATCACTTAAATGTATGTGACTCTACTCCACCACTGGCAGTGCATTCTATGGCAGCCACCACTTTCCGTAAAGAACCATGTGGTTGTGGCTTCTGTCAGATATGGTCAGAAGTCACGTGACACCAAGCTATAGTCCAACAGGTTTATTTGAAAACACAAGCTTTTGGAGCACTGCTCCTTTGTCATGTGAAGTCAGGAAAACATAGCTGGTCTAATTAGTAAGTCTGCAAATGATATAAATTTTGTAGTGAGGAGGATTGTCAGAGGATACAACAGGATATAGATTGGTTGGAGGCATGGGCAAAAAAATGGCAGATGGAGTTTAATCTGGACAAACATGAGGTGCTGCATTTTGTAAGGTCAGGTACAGGTGGAAATTATGCAGTGAAAGGCAGAACTCTTAGGAGTACTGATATGTAGAGGTATCTGGGTTTGCAGTACTCCACTGAAGGCAGCAGCGCAGGTAGATAAGGTGGTTAAAAAGGCCTATGGTGTGCTTGCCATACAATGTGAGGATAGACAAGTTATGCTGCAGGTATACAGAACTTTAGTTAGGCCACACGTGGAATATTGTATATAGTTCTGGTCACGACACTACCAGAAGGATGTGGATGTTTTGGAGATGGTACAGAAAAGGTTTACCAAGATGTTGCCTGGTATGGGGAATTTTAGCTGTGAGGAAAGGTTAGATTGAATGGGCTTGTTCTCATTGGAACGCAGGATGTTGAGGGGTGACCAAATAAACGTTTATAAGCTTGTGAATGGCATGGATAGAGTGGAAGGTATGAGGCATTTTCCCAGGGTGGAAGGGACAATTACTTCGGGATACAGGTTCAAGGGGCAGGGGAGAAGTTTAAAAGAGATGTGTGAAGCAAGTTTTTTCGCACAAAGGATGTGAGTGCTTGAAATGTGCTGCCAGAGGAGGTGGTTGAAGCAGACACAATAACAGCATTCAAAAAATACCTAGATGAATATATGCCAAGGAAGGGAATAGAGAAGTATGGATCCTGCAAGTGAAGACAGTTTTAGTATGGAAGGACAAAATGTGTTGGTACAAGCTTGGAGGGCCAAGAAGCTTGTTCCTGTCCTGTACTGTTCTTTGTTCTATGTGAGTGGTTTCTCAGCCAAGGCATCTAATCTGTCAATATTGTGATATTTATTCTGGTATTTAACTTGAAACTTGAGAGATGCGCATTGACATAAATATCAGCTTGCTAAAACACTAGGTCTGGTCACTGATTTCTCCTAGGAAGTCTTTGTGTTGTCTTTTACAGAAGATTGTTTGTGTGGGTCCTTCTTTGATCTTTTCCTTTTCTGTGGCTGTGTTCTGCTTCAGCATTTTCTGAAAGTAACTTGTTGTTTTACCATAAAAGCATGCCTTGGTCTATAACATCATCTGCTGTCATGCCAAGTGTAGTAATTTATTCAGATTCTGACTTACTATCCAATTTTGAAGCCATTCAACATCTTAAGAATTGTTTTCACCAGGATTTCTTAATTTGTGCTCTATTTCTGACTTTAGGATTTTAGAAATGTCAAACTTTTAGATTTTATGTTGAAATAGTTAAAACAATTATTCTGCCTGGTAGAAAGCTGTAACTGCTGCTCTGTAGCCTGTTTCTAAATCTCAATTGCTTGCTATCTTAAATGTTTTTATTATATGTACTTCAAACAGGTGAATATTCTAAATATAGATTTTTTTTATACTTGATGAAAAAATCTAAGATTTTCTTACAAGGGAAAGACCACCAAGCATTTTGAAAGCCTTTTTCATGTTGCTGGACAAATTTAATTAATCAAGCAATGGTAGCTAGCATTCTACAAAATTTCATCTTTAATATAAAAGTACTGTTGCTATCATATTTCTATAACTATACAAACTTCTTTATAATATATCAACATTCACCTCTACTACATACATTCAAAATTAAAAAAAAAGGTCGCTTCGGCGGGTCGGTGTGGACTTGTTGGGCCGAAGGGCCTGTTTCCACACTGTAATCTAATTTAATCTAATCTAATTTGGCCTAGCTCATTTTATAGGATGGTTTAGATATGCTTAGATATCTCATTTACTTTAAAGATTTTGTTTTACAGTAAAGCGAGCTCTCCTGTGCCTTTCTGCTGTCTTGGAAGGTTTTCATACATTTTGCCATTGAAATGGTGGATTCTTGCCTTTTCACAGTTGTAATGATGAATTCCCATCTTTCAAGGTTAATCGAGGACTCCCATTTTTCACAGCTTTAATGGAAGGTTCCTATTTTTTCTTGTAGTTTCTTGGATGATTTCTACCTTTGTAGCTTTAATGAAAGATCTCCCATCTTTCATAGCCTAATTGAAGTCTCCCAAAAATTCACCTGTCAGTCCAGAACGGCATATAACTTTAATATGCCCAATGCTTATTCACTATTAATTATTGGGTTTGTAATGTGCCCGACTTGAACCAGGAGTATAAGTAAAACTTTCAATTGTTTTTGTCATATCTGCATGTTGTGGGAACAATGCTTGATCTGAGTTCTAACTTATTTTTAAAATGCTTGCCTATTCTACCTGAATTCTCAAGCTACTTAAAGACCCCTTTATACCAAGGATTTTCATTTTGGACTCCTGTAATCTCTGATGTCTGTTTGACATGTAAACTTAGATTCAAATGAGGATTTAAATTGCCAACTGCCTCCACAAACTGCACAGATGCAAAACTTGATCAGAGTCCAATCCCATACCTCCACAAAAATAGGCAATGTCATGTCCATGTGTATGCCTTATAATTCCAATCTTTTCCATCATGTTTGCCACATTGGGGAACCTCTCCAACATGGCAAATATCTGGGCTTAAATGTATTGTTGATGGAAATGAGAATATTTGCAAAGTGAAGCACATTTGTCTTTCTTTGTTTGGGCAAAAAACTATCAAAACAGTGAAAAGCTACATCAAACATCTTCATTCTCTGCAGATCTGAGATTCCAGCTATCCAACAAGGCTCTCAAACCCTGCTTTTTTCTATGCAACCCGCAATGTTTTTTCCAATCAGGTACTTATCCAATTCACTTTTGAGGTTCATTCCAGATCAAAAAAACTCACAATGTAAAAAAATTTCTTTATGTTGCCTCTGGCTCTTTTTGCAAAGTAGCTTAATCTGGTTGCCTGGTTACTGACCCACCTGCCACTGGAAAAAGTTGTCTTATTTACACAATAAGGCCTTCTGCGAATTTAAAGACATTTTTCAAGTTTCCTCTTAATTCTCTTTCCTTTAAGTAAAACAACACTAGCTTTCTGGTCTCCCCTTAAGCTTGCAATCCCTATTCCTTTTGACTAGAGCCATCATATGAGTAAGGCCGGAAATTTTGCTAAGGCGGATAACTCAGGTTGGGAAATTCTCTAATTTCTCTCACCTGCTTTGGTAGAATGGCCTGTGAATAATACAATTTTTTCTACTTTGTCTTGATGGTGGGGGACTGGGCAGTGGCAGAGTGTGATTGTAGGCAGAATCAAGCCCACTCACCCCAGAAACAGATCAGAGATGGCCACAAGAGTGGACAAGTGCTGAGGCAACTAGTTAAAACATTTATTTTGGTTCTCTGGGATTTTGTTCTACTTGTTTGGTTACATTTTAGACCTTTGAGACTGCACCCCTCATACCCCATCATCATCAACCCATTCTGCATGCCACCTGCATGTGCTTATGTAAATTTAATGCCAACCCATCTCATTCATCTATCCCAATGGTACCTTATAGCTGCATGCCAACTCATGGGCCTTCCATGTCCTTACAAAGCCAATGAAACATAAACCGTCAACAAGTTAAACATATCATGTTTAGAAAAAAGCATCCAATCTACTGTTCTTACAATTCAACTCTATAAAGGTTCAATCAAACAGATCATTAAAGTGTCAATAACAGAAGCTTTAGCCACTTTACACACTTCTTCATCTGGGTTAATATATATTGTCATTGACTGAAGTCACTTCTGACAGAAGTGTAATTTTAATATGGTAGTGGTAGTGGGGAATTTCAATTTTCCCAAAATTAACTGGGGTAGTCAAAATGTGAAAAGTTTAGAGGGAACTGAATTTTCAAAATGGATCCAGGAAAGCTTTTAAAGCCAGTATGTGGAAGGATCTACCAGTGAGGGGATAATCCTAGACTTAATTTTAGGTAATAAAGCTGGGTAAATGGTTGAAGTATCAGTAGGGGAGCATTTTTCAGATAGCAAAATAACTAATAGATTCAAAATTATTATGATAAGGGACAAGGGTGCTTTGATTTGATTTATTACTGTCACATGTACCGAGGTACAGTGAAAAGTGTTGTTTTATTGGCTTTACATGCAGATTGTGCTATTCAAGTGCATCAGGGTAACAGAACAGAATGTTACAGCTGCCAAGCAGGTGCAGAGAGATAGATAGAGAGAGAGAGAGAGAGAGAGAGATCAACATGAAAATTTTAGAAGTCCATTTAAAAGTCTGATAACAAGGACGAAGAAGCTGTTCTTGAACCTTTTTGTGTATTTAAACTTTTATTTATTTCCGCCTGATGGAAGAGGGTGGAAGACAGTATAACTGGGGTGGGAGGGGTCTTTGAGTACATTGGTTGCTTTCCTAATTCAGTGGGAAGTTTGGATAAAATCAATGAATAGGAAGTTGGATGATTGATGGACCGGCTGTGTTCACAACTCTACAGTTTCTTACAGTATAGGGAAGAGCAGTTTCCATACCATGCTGTGATGCATCCAGATAGGATGCTTTCTATTAGATTACTTACAGTGTGGAAACAGGCCCTTCGGCCCAACAAGTCCACACCGCCCCGCCGAAGCGCAACCCACCCTTACCCTTACGTTTACCCCTTACCTAACACTACGGGCAATTTAGCATGGCCAATTCACCTGGCCTGCACATCTTTGGACTGTGGGAGGAAACCGAAGGAAACCCATGCAGACACGGGGAGAACATGCAAACTCCACACAGTCAGTCGTCTGAGGCGGGAATTGAATGCGGGTCTCTGGCGCTGTGAGGCAGCAGTGCTAACCACTGTGCCACTGTGCCGCCCTATGGTGCATGTAGAAAAAATTGTAAGACGCTTTATGGACATGCCGAATTTCCTTAGCCTCCTGAGAAATTAGAGGTCTTGTTGTGCTTTCTTGACTGTAGTGTCAACACAGCTGCACCAAGACAGATTGTTGGTGATCATCACTCCCAGTAACCTGACGCGGTTAACCATCTCCACCTCAGCACCAGCTTGCATACAAGGGCATGCTCTCTATTCTGTTCCTTGAAGTCAATTACCAGTTCCGTCATTTTGCTGATATTGATGGAGAGATTGTTGTCTTTACAACATGCCACTAAGCACTCTCTCTCCCTTCTGTACTCAGCTTCGTCATTGTTTGAGAGCCAACCTACAACAGTGCTTCATAAGCAAACTTGTAAATGGAGTTGGTGCAGAATTTGGCCACACAATTTTCTGTGTGTATAAGGAGAATAGTAGGGGGCTGAGTACATAGATTTGCAGAGTGCCAGTGTTGAAGATTATCGTGGAGGAGGTATTGTTACCTATTCTATCTGTAGGTCAGGAAGTCAAGAATCCAGTTATAGAAGGGGGATCCGAGACCTAGATCCTGGAGTTTGGAGATGGGTTTGTTTGGAATTATGGTGTTGTAGGTGGAGCTGTAGTTAATAAGTAGGAGTTTGACGCAGGTATTTTTGTTGTCTTGGGATGAGTGTAGGGCCAGGAAGATGGCATCTGCTGTGAACCTGTTGTGTCATTAGGTGAATTGCAAGGGATCAAGGCAATCTGGGAGGCCGGCGTTGATGTGAGTTATGACCAACCATTTGAAATATTTCAAATTTATGGATGTAAGAGCCACTAGGTGGTAATCATTGAGGCACGCTGCATGATTTTTCTTTTGCACTGGGATGATGGAGGTCATCTTGAAGCAGGTGGGGCCTTCAAATCATAGTAAGGAGAGGTTGAAGATATCTGTGAATACTCCCGCTGGTTGGTCCTGCTAGCAGGATATGAGTGCACAGTTGGGGACTCTATTCAACCTGGTCACTTTCTGTGGATTCACCCTTAAGAAGGCAGTTCTAATGTCTGTGACAGTGACTGAGAATATAGGTGCATCTAAGGCTGTTGGGACGGGTGGCATCAATTCACTGCCCTTCAGTTCAAAGGGAGCATAAAATGCATTGAGCTCAGTGGGTAGGGATATATTGTTGCCTGAGATTCAGTTTGACTTTGTTTTGTATCCGGTTATGTGGTGTAAGTCTTGCCACAAATGACAGGGGTCAATGTGGTTAGTCTGGGCCTCAAACTTAGTTTGGTATTACCTCTTGATGTCCCTGATGCAAAGCTGATACCTGGATTTCCTGTATAGGTCAGGGTCACCCAACTTGAATACCTCAGACATGGATTTCAGTAGGGAGCGGATCTCCTAGTTCTTCCATGGTTTCTGGTTGGGGAACATTTGGATTAACTTCTTCAGCATTTGTCATCTATGTACTAACGTAACGGTAGTGGCATACTTGTTTAGGTTGGTCACTGAGTTCTTGATTATGTCCAGTCTACCAACTCTAAGTAGTTCCGTAGAAGCTCTTTTGCTTTCTGCAGTACTTTCTGTATGCTTCAATTTCTGCCTGTAAGGAGGAGCACAGCATTATGCTTTGATTTTCTAAAATGCGGACAAGGGACAGAGGCTTCTTTAATGGTTGCGTAGCAATGGACAGGTGGTATTTTGGATGAGCCTGAAATCAAAGCTCTAAACTTTGGCTGGCTGATTTCATTAAGGTCAGGTATGATTTGGTCAGAGTGGAGTGGGAGCAGATACCTTTAGATAAATCTGGGTCAGACCAATGGGGTTCATTAAAGAAGGAAATAGAGAGAGTACAGGACCAACATGGTCCAATAAAGATAAAGGGTGGGACCAACAAAGACAGCAGACACCCTAGCAGAGTACTGAATATGCAGGGGGGAATTTAAAAGGGAAATTAGGAGAGCAAAAAGGGGGAAGAAAGTATGATCCCAGGTAAAATTAAGAAAAATCCCTAAATTATTTCACAAGCATATTAAGTTGTTGGGATAACTGGGGAAAGAGATAAAGCTTCAGAATAATGTGGTTTCATTTTAGCAGTGTTAGAGAACTAATGCTTAACCTATTTCTTTTATTTAAGTAAACATTTCTACAAAAGGAATAGATAGAAAGGATAAAATTGAAGTCTATAACTTGTTTTACACCAAGCCAAACTTCTAAACTGTTAACTTGAACAAATGCCAATTCATTATGAACCTGCTTCGCATGACTTGTAGAAAGCAATTTAACCTCCTGGGATTTTTAAGAGGGCTGTAACTATCAGTTCACTATGATCAGCAGTTATTTCTGGTCTACTTTTTTTTGTTATTTTTAACTATCAGCCACATAAATCTACTCAAATGAAGTGTGAAGTAGCAAAAGAACATTTCCTCTAATGACCTGTGTTCACCCTCAGACTCACAAAAAAATCACACCTGTTAAAAAAAAATCCTTCTTGACACTTTCAGCAAGCATCATATTGAAAGCATTTCAAGTCCAACCTCAGACTTGGGTCCATCTTCTTCCTTTGCTTCTCAATGCCACACAACTTTAGAAGCAATCTTCACTTCCAGTATAGCAAGCAGATGATATTGCATGAGTTTCATCTGTGCCTGATGCCATTCAACAGTAAAAAATTGATAATTTAATTTGAAATTATTTTAATAGGATATCCTGGTGTATAGCTCATAAAAAATTAAGTAACACATTGAAGAGCAAATTATGCTGATGCTGGAATCTGTATTGAAAATGAAAAATGCTAGAAATCACAGTGGGTCAGGCAACATCCGTGAGAGACAGCAGGCTAACATTTCGAGTCAGAGCTCTGATAAAGAGTCATCAAGACTCAAAACATTAGCTTGCTCTCTCTCCACAGAGGCTGCCTGACTTGCTGTGATTTCCAGCAGTTTTTTGTTTTTTAACACATTAAGGACCTCAGCCCAAATCCATTATGCAATCTAGGGCACTCAGTTTCAATGCACTATCACACTAGTGGAATTCTTTATATGGATTTACCAAGTTTTAAGTTATTTTGGGGACAAACTCAAACAGTTACATTGCTTTAAAAATGTAACTAATTTTGAATTATCTCATTTTAAGTAAAATACCAACCACATACACATACAAGATTTTTGATTGGGCTTAGTCTTTTTGAAATTTTAAATTTTACTTTTGCAGTTCCTTGATATGCAGAGTTATAAAAACAGGAGATTTGTAGCACCTTTCATGGCCTGAAGATGATCCAAAACACTTTACACAATCAGTGGAATATTTTTGAATTGTAATTATTGTTGTCCTGTAGGAAGTATGGCAGCTAATTTGGCACAGCAAGCTCCTGTAACTAGCAAACATAAATTGAAAAGTAACATGGTTTTAATGATTTTGTCCATAAATAAATACTGCCTGGTAGGACTCACCTACTGTCCTTCAAACTAAAGGCATAGATTTCTCTATGTCCATGTGAAAGCCTAGGCAGGTCTTCAGTTAATTTTTCATCTGACAATGTCCACATCTCTTCTAAGTGGAGAGTTTTCCATGCTCATGAAACATATTCATCTGTGCTTTGTCTTGTGAACTCAGACACATAACAATGTTTTGTGCTTAATTCAGTCATGATTTTGTTTTAATAGTTTGACTTGATACAGTATAGCTTGTACTTTAACAAGCATTAAAATCAGAAAAGCTGGTTTAAATTCAGATTATTCTTATGTTAGGACATTATAGATTTTTATAGATTTTTTTAAACAAGTGAAATCCACAAAATAAATTTTATAATTATTGAATTTGACAGTTAGTATATAATAAAGTGCAATGATAAGACATTAACCTTAAGAATTATAAATTAATTCATCACAGTGATTAGTACTGAGGGATTAATTATACCTTGTCAGTATGTAGGGAAATAAGCTAATTAAATCGCTATGGACCAGAGTTTAGTTTGGTCAAGAAAAATATAGACTTTCCATATCAATCCTAAATTTTCAGACAACTCAAAAAAAATCATTGAACTGTGCCATTCTAAAATTTGATGAGGAGATGCCAATGTTGGACTGGGATGGCCAAGATTAAAAATCACACAATAGTCCAGCAGGCTTATTTGGAAGCACTAACTTTTGGAGGGCTGCTCCTTTGTCAGATAGCTAGGAGCAGCACTTCCAAATAAGCCTGCTAGGCTATAACCTGGTGTTGTGTGATGTTTAACTTTATTCTAAAATTTGTAATTCACAGATGTGATTCTCTAAGCAAAAATGAAAGCTGGGATTGTTTGACCATATATGATCATTTCTTAAATGTTCTTACAATTCCCATTAATGAATTGCCTATGAGCAATAACCAGAAATTTAACTAGAAGAGTCATTCATGCAATCTGTGCAATGAGTGATTGACTTTCTACATCCTAAAGCATTTCGCCACCTATACGGCACAAATCACAGTGAGATGGAATGCTAACAACTCACTTAGATAAGTGCAGCTTCAAAAGAATTCAAGAAGTTCAACATAATTTGGAAATAAAAATCCACATGATTTGCACTCTGTTCACTGGCTTCAATATTCACTCCTTTTTCTTACGGTACTGAATTTCTCCTCACAGATGCTGCCGGATCTGCTGAGTTTTGCCAGCAATTTCTGTTTTCATTTCTGATCATCAGTATTTGCAGTTCTTTATTTATCATGATAGTCCAATTGAGTTATTACTAAGTCTGCTCTGTTATGAATGAAAATTAGTTCATAACATTTGCTTGCTTTATTAATCAACATCAGCTTTGGTCTAGCCAATTGTCCTGGCAACTCAGCCATATCAACTACAAACATAACCAACAGTGCCAGCTGATGCTCCATTACTGATTTTCTTAATATTTTCAGTGTGTTGCCTAGTGCTGAGATTCACAATGATAAGTTAGAGAAGCAATGCTGAATAAAGAAATTTGAAGTTATGCACCAGTTGAGGAAATAAACTTTTGAGTCAATTTTATTATAAAATATTACCAGACGCCTGGTAGCTCTGACAGAGCGCAGAACATTCGTTAAGATATGTAGTGAATTAGCGTCTCTGGAACAAAAGTTTTTCTGTTGATACATCTCCTTCTCAAACAAAACCAAGATTTCAAAGACTGTCTGTCAGTGATTCCATTGGGTGATGAGGATGACCTAATCCCTGATAACAAAATCAAGCATACTTAATTATTCAGAAAGTGATCAGTCTCAAGTGGCAATGCTGTGTTTTAATGTAAGTTATACAAAGAGAAAACCCTAACTCTCAGATGGATGTAAAAGATCATAACTCACTACCCAAAGAGCAGATGGTTTTCTCTGATGATCTGACCAACATTTATCTGTTAATTGATATCACTAAAACAGAATCTGAGGAAGGGTCACTGCACCTGAAACAATCACTTTGACTTGTCTTCACTGATGCTGCCAGATCTGCTGAGCTTTTCCAGCAACTTCTGTTTTTGTTACTAAAACAGACACTTAATTATTATCTTAATGCTGTTTGTGCAATTTTGTTACGTGCAATCTGGTTGCCAGGTTTCCTATATTACAGCAGTTTCCAGAGTGCTAGATGAAGGGTAACACTGTGGAATTTCCTCAGATTGAGAATGGCACTAAATAAATGTGAGTTCAGACTTTTTATTTCTCTTAATTTCTGGATATTTTCTTTATTTCAAATAATTAATAATTAGGATTTAGAACTGCTACAGATGTCTGAACTTTTAGGCAATTGAATGTATTAAAATTTCTTCCATTTTCAATATTGCAAAGTGTCACCTTCTGCAAATATACATCTTCTCAAATATACAAAATATTGCAATCTGAAACAACACGTCAATGTATTGCTATTAAAGTACCCACCATAGAGTCAATACAGCACAGAAAAAGATCCGTCAGTCCAACCAGTCCACTATGAACATAAACCAGTCCATGCCAAACATAATCTCAAATTAAACTAGTCCTACCTGCTCACTCCTGGCCCATACCCCTCCAAATCTTTCATATTCATGCACTTATCTAATGTTGTAACTGGGCCCACATCCACCACTTCCTTAGGAAGTTCATTCCATACGTGAACACCCTCTGTGTAAAAATTGCCTGAACTGCTGTGCTCTTCCAGCACCACTAATCCAGAATCTGGTTTCCAGCATCTGCAGTCATTGTTTTTACCTAAAGAAATTGCCCCTCATGTCTTTTTAAATCTCTCTCCTCTCACCTTAACAAGTGGCCCCTAGTCTTGAAATCCTCCATTCGAGGGAAATGACACCTACTATTAACCCTACCTATACACCTTATTATTTTATAAACTTACATAAGGTCACCTCTCAGCCTCCTATTCTCCAGTGAAAAAAGTCCCAGTCTTTCTTTATAAGTCAAACCTTCCAAATCCAGCAGCACCCAGGTAAATCTCTTCTGAATCCTCTCCAGTTTAATAATATCCTTCTGATAATTGACTAACCAGAACTGGACACAGTACTCCAGAAGAGGACTCACCAATTATCTGTACAACCTCAACATGACTTCCTAACTCCTATACTCAAACATCTTGAGGGTAAGCATGCTAAAAACCTTTTCAACTACCCTATCTATATGTGATGTACCTGAACCCCTAGGTCCCTCTGTTCTATAACATTATTCACAGCCCTATCATTGATTGTACAAGTCCTGTCCCTATTTGTTGGACTAAAATGCAACAACTCGTATTTATCCAGATTGAACTCTGTCTGCCATTTTTCAGCCCATTGTCCATTTAAAACGTCCATGTTTAAGATGCTGAAAATTGCCCCTTTTATTATTGTGATTATTCAGAATGCCAAAATGGTCCTGCCCATGCAGTCACAGTCCATGATGTTGGCCACATCAAGGGTCTGCTCATGCATCATTGATATCACAATGCCAGAAAGCATTTGTGCATGCACCAGTAATGTTACCACATTCAGTGTGCAATGATATTAGCAGCAGAGCTTGTGCAAATGACCTCACTAAGCCTGCCATACTCATGCGTGGGCTGCTAACATCACCTGGGAAGTTGCTCAGTTTTCTACTGGCTGAGCATGAGAAAGGGATTGAGGAGGACACTGAAGGTGATGGGCAGGCAGAGGCTGGGCTGAGTAGATTTGGAAGGCTGGGCTGACGACATGGAGCTTTCCCTCCTCATATAAAAACTGCAGAGTAGCTCTCCACTGGTGCTGCCTCCCCACATGGCCTTCTCCATGCTGTTCAGGAGGTGCATTATATGGAGTGGTTGGTTTTGCCCAGGGTCTGAGGCTGAGTGCTGAAAAGCTGATTGGGGAGGTGGCAAGGGAGAACAGCAGGTTAGGGGGAACAGGAGCAGCAAAAGCCCTGGCCCCAGCTAGTCCTCCCATCCCTGGGCACTGCAGCATCTGGAGGGTCCGGGGTGAGGCAACAAGTGCATTGAAGGATTACATTGGTGGGTAAAGAGATCTAATATGTAGATATAACTGGTAAGAGGAAGGTTGCTGTTCAAATACTGGGTTTTCTCCGGGAGCTCTGGTTTCCTCCCACAATCCAAAGATGTGCAGGCCAGGTGAATTGGCCACACTAAATTGCCCATAGTGTTAGGTGCATTAGTCAAGGGTAAATATAGGGTGGGGGAATGGAACTGGGTGGGTTGCTCTTCAGAGGGTCGGTGTGGACTTGTTGGGCAGAAGGACCTGTTTCGTATCTAATCTAGTACTAGAGATAAAATTTTGACTTCAGGTCGATGGCCAAGTTAAGCAGCTAAGGAAGTTTCTGTTTTTGGCATGGATCATCAAAAAGATTTTCTAGTACCGTTAGGAAAATCGCCACCATGGATAAACAAAATCATCAAAAAGATTTTCTAGTACCATTAGGAAAATCGCTACCATGGATAAACAAAATCATCAAAAAGATTTTCTAGTACCGTTAGGAAAATCGCCACCATAGATAAACAAAATTGTTCCTTCAGGTTGTTTCAGTTTGTTTGAAGTTTTTCCATACCTGGAAAAACAGATACATTAATTCTACAATCAGTACTTTTTGTTTTGAGAATATGAATCATACTCATATCAAAATTGTGAATTCTTCTTTAGAAAAGTGAACCCATTGGTATTAGTTTAATTTGGTAATAATAAAACTAATAGCTCACATGTGATGAGTACATTGTCAGAAAGCTACAGCTGAATGGAGACACGTCATTGGCCGTGATTGAAGGGAGAGGAAGGGCATAGGAATAAAGAGATGTGGGATCTTGTGGTGACTAACTCTGAGCCAGGAGACCTGGGTTCAAATCCCACCTGATCCAGAATTGTGTAATTGTATCTCTTATCAAGTTAATTAGAAATTATCAAGAGGAATGATGTAGGTCTCATAAGGCTAGTGGTTCAGACTGATTAAAATCATTTTGCATTCCTCTATCAATCTACAGAAAATATTTGAATGTATCTGTTGACCTTTCAGATGAAAATGATCAGTGAATAATTCCAGTGAAATTTGGTCAAATTTATTTATCAGCCTGGTGCAGAATAAGTTTTAATGTCCTAAGTAGCTTACCTGGAAGATATTGATAGTTCAGTGTTATGCGGCACCGTTGTTTGTCCTCCCAGCGCAGTGAAGCCAAGATGTTACAATCCATATGTACAAATGCCACGTCCTGATAACAGATGTCTTGACCTTCCTGGGAAGGTATGTACAGCTTGAAGGAGGCAGCACCAATGCAGTGGACCCCTTTCGAATCTGGACCAGCAAGTGGCAGGTTAAAGTGACCCTGAAGGTGGATGCCAGTGGAAACATCCTCCTGTTTTGTGATTGAAGGGAGGTGAGGCTCCCTGATGCTGGGGCAACATAGAGAGTGTGCTGAACCTGTAGGAGGTCAGGGCACATGGCAGCAGACTGCAAAGTGACTCTATAGAAACTGGTATAAGGAGGGGCACCTGACTAAGGACTGCAAAGAGTCCAAGTGCAACCTTTGTTGGAAAACAGGCCTGCAAAGGCCTGAGCAAGACATGAGTGGTGGAGAAACCCATATGTGTAATTGGCCAGAAGTGGCAACACAAGCAGTGGAACCCAAAAGAACAGCAGGATGCCACCCTCCAATAAGACAACTGAGAAAAGGGATAGTCAGAAGGAAGTTGGGAGTGTAGTGCTGGAAAAGCACAGTAGGTCAGGTAGCATAGGAGGAGCAAGAGAATCGATGTTTCGGACATAAGCCCTTCATCAGGAATGAAGGGCTTATGCCTGAAACATCAACTCTCCTGCTCCTCGGATGCTGCGTGACCTGTTGTGTTCTTCCAGCACCATACTCTCATCTCTGATCTCCAGCATCTGCAGTCTTCACTTTCTCGGCGTCAGAAGGAAGGCAAGACTTGCAGGAAAAGAAAGGAAGATATTCCAGAAAGTCATAAACCAACTGAAAACCAATGGAAGAGGAGACAGTGACAGGGGAGTATGTGGCAGCTGGTGAGGAAAAACCACAAATGGAAAATCCTTCAATCTCACAGGGCTACCACAGGCCAACAGAATGGAAAGAGCAAGTTGTATGAAGAACACGCCAGTGATTGCTTTTCCAATGAAGACTTACGGGAGGTTTGCCATAAACAGAAGGGGCAAAGCACCAAGATGGGGAAGGAGATGAGCACCCCTGACCTGGAAACGTGAGAGGCCATGCAAATCCCCATTTCCTGATGTCAGGAACATAAAGGTACCAAGCACAGCACAGCTCCAGGAAACCAGGAGCTGAGCACAACAACAACTCTGCACAATTAGGAGCACAACATGAAATCTGACCTTCCTGGCTTCGTCTCTGCCCCAATGACACGTGGTCAGGATAACACCCGCAAGAGGAATAGGACAGCTACCTCAGCCCTGTGAAAGTACAAAAGTTTACATATACCACTGGGATGCAGGAGCTCGGCCAGCAATTGGATCAGTCTTAAATCTTTATTGGACAATATGGTGATCTAAAAATATCTTAACAATGGTTTGAACATTGCCAGCCTAAACGTGTGTAGCATAAAAGCCACTTTGCAATGTTTTCACTTTGGCCAAAGTCAAACCGGATGTCCTTTTTCTGCAGGAGTGTGAGGTACTACACCTCAGCAGCTACAGGAAATGGTTGAGCTTACAGGCCCACAGGCCTTGGATTTGAGTAATGATTGCCGATCCTCCAGCCTAGGTATTCTGCTGTGAGGAGGCAACTTTATCATCTCAGAGGTTAAGGAGGAAGTGGATGAGCACATCCTCGTTGCAGATGTTATGTACAGAAATGCTCCACTGTGACTAATTAATGCATGTGCCCTGGAGGTAAAGAGTGAACGTCTAGCCATCGTTCAGACCACTGCTGCCAGTAATATCCAGACCAGTTATTCTGGACTGTCACTTCAACTGTATCACTGATGCAGCTAGATGATCCAGAGAAGCTAACAGCAAATTGGACATCAGATCCTGATTCCTGATGAAAATGTTCAAAGTCATCAAGCTGCATGATGTCTTGAGCACTCCGACAGAGTGTGGCATAGATACACTGAGTCATGCTTAGGTAGATCTATCCACTCCATGATAGATTTCCTGTTTATGTTTTCAGTCAGATCTACCCGATGTCAAGCCTGTGTTGTTCTTTGACCACTGCTAGCCGATTGTTACCTATAGGATGACCAATGGGCCAGAAAAGAAATGTGCAAGTGGAATGTGAACCTTTTGACCCCAAAAAATACTCAAACTGAAAAGGAACTAAGTAGGTTGGAGTACCGTGAAACCCTCAGTTTCCAGCAGATTGGTGTGAAACAGTTAAAGGGAACATCAAGAGATTCTTCACTCTCAAGGGTGTTCAGAACGCAAGAAAGAGACAAGTAAAATTGTCAAAACTCCAGAAAAGCTTGGAGAACCTATTCCTGCTACAGACAGAGTTCGATATCAAAGAGGATTTCCAGGAGGCAAAGAGCCAGCAAGCCTTGCTCTTTATCTTGAAGCCTCCAAGATAATCTTCTGGTCCAGGGTCTGCATTGTGGAGCAGGATGAAGTGTGCTTGGGTGCACAGGGAGAGCCATGATCAGCAGCTGAAAGGAAGAAGATGGCTTGATAATGTCATTTCAGTCTGACATCCTGATGATCAGCAAATCTTTTTATATCAGACTGTATGACATGAAGCCTACAGACTACACAGCCTCCCAGTTGTTACTGTCCTAAAACGGAGTGTTGGATGACAGCACGCAGGAGAGGCTGGACCAGCTGTTACCTCTGGATGAGTTGACCAAAGCCCTTAAGTCCTTTGAAAAAGAATAAAACTCCCAGAAGTGATGGCTTACTGGTTGAGCTACATTCAGTTGTGGGACCATATTGGCCAGGACTTGCTGGAGGTGTCCGACAGTTTGCTTCTGGCAGGTAGCATGTGTGAATCCATGAACAAGGGCATCATCACTCTAATCAATAAGTGGAAGAAGGAGAAGGAGGAAAGTAGAAATTAGGAATTGGTGACCAATTTCACTGCTAAATGCAAATGACAAAAGTCTGTCTAAGAGTCTCACAATTGGGGTTAGGTCTGCTCTGAGATTAATCATTCACCCTGACCAAATCTATGCCATACCAGGCAGGAAAATCTGAGAGCCTTCCTCGGGAATAATATCACCTACATGAAGTTTGGACATCTGCTCCATCAGCCTGGACCAAGAGAAGGCCTTTGACAGGATATCACACACCTACACTTGGGATGTGATTCCAAAATGGGTTTTGGATGCGGAATCTAAAATTGGAACTGACTGCTCTACACCAACATCATTAGTGCAGTCTCAATCAACAGTTAGGAATCAGAAAGCTTCCCAATCAGATCTGGAGTCAGGCAGGGCCATCTACTCTCTCCTGCCTTGTTTGTATTGTATAGAGCCTTTTGCTGAGTCCATCAGGAAGGATACTAATCCTAGAAGGGCAACGATCCCAGACAGCAGAAGCCTGCAGGTCAAAGCCTCCCTGGACATGGATGACATTGCTGTTTTCTGCTTGGATCTGCTGTCAATGTGCAGATTCATGAGCACCTGCAAGCAGTTCGAACTGATCTTGGAAGCAAAGGTAAATCAAGGCAAAAATGAGAGCAAGGCCATGTTCTTTGGGTACAGGGCCAAACCATCCTTTATCCCCTTCACATCAGGTCAGATTATCTGAAGATGCAAATTATCATCAGGGGAACGTAGGAACTGGACTTAGGGGAGCACTGCTCCCTTTCAATTGCAAGGAAAAGCCTGGTAATCAGGTGTAAGGTATTGCCGCAAGTGGTGCAGGTCTGGCCATTCCATGAACCTATGCTTTAGCAGACAGCCAAGCCATTTTCCACTTCAAATGGAGATCAAAGATGGACCATGACTGCAGGGATGCTATGTATAAAGCTCTGTATAAAGGGAGGGGGAAAGATATACCCAATACTGCACTCATCCTAATGGCCACTTTTGTATGTGGCTGCATCAAGGTGCATGGAGACCCTCAGTATGCAAACATCAACTGTCACTACGTACTGAAGTTCCACCTGTCCCTGGTGTTACAAAGTAGTTGGACCGTTCAGTATCACTGATTCTTTGTGGAAAAAATTGCAAAGAGAAATAACTTTGACCACAAGTTAGTCCAGAAGGGATCAGCACATAACGTTCTTGAGATACTGTTGGAAAAGAAGAGGGTGGATTCTGTGCATGGATCCCTGAACAGACCATCAAAGTCATCTGGCAGAATGCCTTATCACTAGAACTTTCCAACAAGCACCAAAATGTAGCTTTACCGATGGTCAGAACGGCACGGCCTGTCAGATCCTTTGTGCATGCTCCATCACTGTGCACCACTGCATGCTGGCCTCGCAGATGCTGCACTGGTGAAGAGACGTCACGCATCTCCTTCTGGAATATGCCTTTGCAAACGTCTGTAGAGAGATGCAATTTTTTTTGTCAAGATTTGTCCCAAATAATTTCATGATGCAAGACTCTGTGCTCTACAGGCTGTTCCCCAGGATGCACACTGAGACAAACATTGACTGCACCTGGAGGACTAAATGGAAGGTACTCTTTGGTCTGTCCAAAACTCATTGGTCCCTGAGTGTAAAGAGTTAACATTGACAGAGTTGCAGACATGCACATTCCAAGTTGCAGGACTATGTGCTGAGGGACACTAAAGCTTGGGGCAGCTGCTGCCAACAGCAGTGGGGAAAGATCACCATTTAAAGTCTTTTTGCAAATTATAGTTAGGGTTTGTTCCATTATCAGACTCTTTCATTACCTCAATGTACACAAATAGTGTTTCGCATGAGTAAGAAATATCTTTATTTTCCCAATTGCAGGGAGTGTCAAATTCCAATGTTTGTTTTTCTTGATACACAAAGATTGTATAGAATTGTTTTAATACCTGTGAATGTACATAAAGCTTTTTTTAATGAATAAAGTATATTTTTGCAATTAAAACTTATTTTTGTAGTTGTAGTCTACTAGAAATAGGGAGAAGGAGTGAGAGATCTCAGTTTGGTGATGATTGAGTAAGGTTGTAATATCATTTCCTGGATTGTAGTCTTCAGTTGATATAGTTAATAAGGTAAAAACTGGCAGGAGAACTTGACCCTGTGGAATGCTCCTCCTGGAATATATGGGAAATCAGGGACATTTCTAGTGATTATGGTGACTACATATGTAGTAAGTGCATTCAGCTGCAGCTCCTGATATGCTGCATGGAGCACCTGGAGCTGTGGATAGACTCACCATGGAGCATCGATGAAGCTAAGAATGTTGGGGATAGCACCATTAGCGAGTTGGTTGCACCAGCAGGAAGACAAATAAGTTTGGTCAGGGGCAGTGGAAGAGTCCTTGAGGCCAATCCCTCTCAGTTATACGGTTTTGGATACTGGTAGAGATGGGCTTCTCAGGGAAGGCAATAGCAGCAGCCAGAACAATGGCACCACAACTGGCACTGTTGTATAATAGAGAGAGTGAAGTGTAGATGAACAGTGGTGCCAGTGGTCATTGTAATCAAGGGCATAGATTGAGTGTTGCCAGAGTATTTTGAAAGGGGAGGATGACCAGCCATAGGCTGTGGTCCAAATTGGTAGAAAGAGAGATAGGGTCCTGCAAAGGGAATTCAGGGAATTAGGTAGGCAGCTAAAGAACAAGACCTCTAGGATTGTAATCTCAGGATTATTTTCTATGTCATGCACCAGTGAGGCTAGGAACAGGAAGATACTGATGTTAAATACATGGCTAATGAGCAAGTGTAGGAGGGAGGGCTTCTGGAATGTAGATCATTGGGATATCTTCCAGGGCAGATGGGACCTGTACAAGGACAGATTGCATCTAAACCGGGGGGCTACCAATATCCTGGGACCGAGGCTTGCTAGTGCCACTTGCCACTTAAATAGTGTGGTGGAATGGGGTTAGAACTAGAGCAGAAGGTCAGCAAGTAAAACAATCGAGGAAGAGTCAAAGACTAATGCCAATAAGACTAAGAGGAAGAATAAACAGGGCGAGATTACTGAACATGACAGGTCTGGCTGTCTAAGTTGTATTTGTTTTAATGTGAGGAGTATGGCAAATAAGGCAGATTAATTTAGAGCTTGGATTAAAACACACAACAATGATGTGTAGCTATTGCAGAGACTTGATTAAAAGAGGGACATGACCAGCAACTTAACGTTCTGGGATTTAGATGTTTAAGGCGAGATAGACAGGGATGTAAAAGATGTTAGGGAGTTGTGTTCCTGATTAGGGAGAATACCACAGCTGTACTGTGGGAGGCCACCTGGGTGGGCTCATCCAGCGAGGTCATATGGGTAGAGCTCAGGAACAGGAGGGGTGCAGTCACTTTGATGGGATTGTACTACAGTTCTCCTGACAGCCAGCATGTGATCAGGGAACAGATATGTGTACAGAAAATGTAAAAACAGTCATTTTATTGGATGATTTTAATTTCCCCTATAATGACTGGAACTCGCTTAATGGCAGGGGCTTGGATGTGGGGAGGGAAGTGGGGAAAATTCATTAGGTGTGCGCTGGACAGTTTTTTGAAACAACATATAAATAGTCTAACTAGGGAAGGAGAATATTAAATCTGGCATTGGGGAATGAGTCCATCCAGCTGATTGAGTAGAGGAGCATTTCAGGAACAGTGACCATAATTCTATAAGTTTTAAGTTACTTATGGAAAAGGACATGAGTAGTCCTGGAGTGAACATATTAAATTGAGGGAAGGTTAATTGCCACTGTATTAGGCAGGAACTGGGGAACGTAGATTGGAGTGGCCTTAAATGCATGCCCCCAAGTTTTAGACATTTCTGGGAAAAAGATTCTGACCGTCAACCATATTTATGCATCTCATAACTTAAAAGACTTCTATCAAGTGTCCCCTCAGCCTCTGCTGCTCCAGAGAAAACAACCTGAGTTTTTCTCATACCCTCTAATCCAGGCAGAATCCTGGTAAACCTCTTTTGCACTCTCTCCAAAACCTCCACATCCTTCCTGTATTGTGGCAACCAGAATTGAACATTAGGTGTGTGGCCTAACCAAACTCTTATAAAGCTGCAACATGACATCCTGATTCTCGTATTCAATTCCTGGATGAGCCCACCCAGGTGGCCTCCCACAGTACAGCTGTGCCATATGCCTTCATCATCATCCCATCTACTTGCATGGCTACTTTATGGAGCTATGGACTTGAACCCCAAGATCCTTCTGTACATCAATGCTGACCATTAAGTGTATACTCTTTCTTAACATTTGATCTCCCAAAGTGCAGCACCTCAGACTTACACGAATTAAACTCCATCTGTGATTTCTCTGCTTATATCTGTAACTGATTTATATCCAGCTGTATCCTTTGACAAGCTTCTACTCTATCTGCAACTCTACAGATCATCTGAAAGTTACTAAACCATACATCTACATATATCACAAACAGCAGAGGTCCCAGTACGGATCCCTGTGGAACACAATTAGTCACGGACCTCCTGCCTTATAAAACAAACCTACCATTACCTTCTGCTTTCTTGTTAGCAAGCTAATTCTAAATCCACGCAGCCAGGTCACCATGGATCCCATGCATCTTAATCTTCTGGATGGAGACTACCATGAGGAACCTTGTTGACAGCCTTACTAAAATCCATGTAGACAACATCCACTGTTTTACACTCATCAATCACCTTCACCACCTCCTCGAAAAATTCAATCATGTTAGTAAGACTTGACCTGTCCTGCACAAACCCATGCTGACTATCCCTAATTAGGCCATGCTTTTCCAAATGTGCATAAATCCTATCCCTAAGAATTCTCTCCAATGTGAGACTCACTGATCCTGGATTATCCCGATTTCGCTTCTTTAATAGAGGAACAACATTAGCTACTTACCAATCCTCCAGGACATCTCCATAGGCTAATGAGCATACAAAAATCTTGATCAAGGGCCCAGCACTCTCCTCTTTCTAACCTGGGATAGATATCATTGGGCCCTGGGCACATATCCACCCTAATGCTCTTCCAGGAGACCCAACACCACTTTGTTCTCAATCTCAAAATACCCAATAATATTAGAATGCTCCAAATACATCCCACTATCCTCCATACCCTTCTCTTCGGCGAATCATGATGCAAAGTACTCATTTAGGCTCTCACATCCTCTGCTTCCAAGCACAAGTTCCATTCTTTATCCTTGAGTGGTCCGACCTTCTCCCTCTTGTTTTTAAAGTATGTATAGAATGCCTTGGGATTCTCTTTAAGCCTACTCGGCAAGGTCATTTCATGATCTCTTCTTACTCTCCTAATTCACTGCTTGAATTCCTTCCTTTCTTTATATTTCTCATGTGCCCTGTCCAATTTTAGCTTACTAAACCTTACATCTGCTTCTTTTCCCCTTTTAACTAAATTCCTAACCTCCCTCGCTGTCTCAGGGTCCCTTAGTTTGTCATCCTTGTCCTTTCTCCTTGCTGGAACATGCTGGTCCTAAACTTTCAACAGTAGATCTTTAAACAATTCCCTCATGTTAAATGTGGACTTGCCTGATAACAGCTCCTCCCAATTAATGCTCCCAAGCTCCTGCCTAATACTAATGTAGTTTTCCCTCCCCCAATTTAGTATCTTATCACAAGGTCCTGATTAATCCCTATTCATAGCTATCTTAAAACTTAATGAGTTGTGATCACTGTTTCCAAAATGGTCTCCAACTTAAGGTCAGTCACCTGGCCAGGCTCATCTGCTAATACAAGGTCAAGTATGGCTCCTTCTCTAGTTGGAGTCATGGGTATATGAATAGGAAGAGTTTGGAGGGATATGGGCCGAGTGCTGGCAGGTGGGACTAGATTGGGTTGGGATATCTGGTCGGCATGGATGGGTTGGACCGAACGGTCTGTTTCCATTCTGTACATCTCTATGACTCTTGAATACACATGACAAATTCTGCCCCATCTAAGCCTCTTGCTCTAATGGAGTCCCAGTCAGTGTTGGGGTGATTAATCCCTATTCATAGCTATCTTAAAACTTAATGAGTTGTGATCACTGTTTCCAAAATGGTCTCCAACTTAAGGTCAGTCACCTGGCCAGGCTCATCTGCTAATACAAGGTCAAGTATGGCTCCTTCTCTAGTTGGAGTCATGGGTATATGAATAGGAAGAGTTTGGAGGGATATGGGCCGAGTGCTGGCAGGTGGGACTAGATTGGGTTGGGATATCTGGTCGGCATGGATGGGTTGGACCGAACGGTCTGTTTCCATTCTGTACATCTCT
Source organism: Chiloscyllium plagiosum (assembly GCF_004010195.1). Taxonomy (NCBI): domain Eukaryota; kingdom Metazoa; phylum Chordata; class Chondrichthyes; order Orectolobiformes; family Hemiscylliidae; genus Chiloscyllium; species Chiloscyllium plagiosum. The sequence goes on along the minus strand of NC_057718.1, from coordinate 79,348,442 downwards.
ATGACTCTTGAATACACATGACAAATTCTGCCCCATCTAAGCCTCTTGCTCTAATGGAGTCCCAGTCAGTGTTGGGGAAGTTAAAGAACTCTGGTCCCCACAACATTATCTCTGGATTAACATTCCAGTGATAATACCACTAGGCCTTTGTCTTCTTTCTATATGGACATTACCAAGGCCTCTGACAAGGTCCCTTATGGTAGGCTGGTACAAAAGGTAAAGTCACATGGGATCTGTGGTGAGCTGGTAAAGTGGATATAGAAGAGAACAACAGATGGAGTTTAATTGAGACAAATGTGAAGTGATGTATTTTGGAAGATCTAATGCAGAAGTGAAGCATACAGTAAATGGCAGAACTCTTAGTAACATCAATGTACAGAGGAATCAAGGCGTACAGGTTCACAGTTCCCTCAAATTGGCAACACAACTGCATAAAGGTATTCAAGCAGGCACATGACATGCTTGACTTCACCAGTTGTGTCATAGAGTGTAAACATTAGCCACATTTAGAATATTGTGTACAGGTCTGGTCACCACACTACACAAAGGATGTGGAGGCTTGGAGAAGGTACAAAAATATTTACCTAGGATGTTGCTTGGTTTAGAAGAGATTAGCTATGAGAGTTTGGACAAACTTGGTTTATTTTCACTTGAATATCACAGAATGAGGGGTGACCTAATAGAAGTTTACAAAATTATGAGAGGCATGAGTAGAATGGATATAAGGAGTCTTTTTCCAATGGTAGAAATACCAACTACTGGGGACATAGGCTTAAGGTAAAAGAAGGAAAGTTTAAAGAAGGTATGAGAGGAAGGTTTTTTTACAAGAAGGTGGTAAGTGCCTGGAATGCATTGCCAGAGGAGGTGGTGGAGGTGGACAAAATAGCAATGTATAAGAGGCATCTTGACAGATATATGAATATATAGGAATAGAAGGATATGGACTGCTTAGAGGCAAAAGATTTTTAATTTAGAAAGGCATCATGTGTCAGTGCAGTCTTGGTGGGCTGAAGGACTTGTTCCTGTGCAGTATTATTCTTTGTTCTTCATTTGTTCTTTGTACCTCTGTGAAATTGCAAGGAGTTCAAAACTAATTTTCACCATAAAATAAAAAAGTTGTCTGATTTCCAAAGAGAATGCTATACTATTGAAACTGATTTACTTGAAGCTTACAAAAGGGCCTATTTTGAAAATTTGTCTGTGTGTGTGTGACTGGACTTGAAATACTAACTCTGCATTCTCTCCACAGACTTGCTGAGTTTCTCAAGCAATTTCTGTTTTCATTTCAGGTGTGAACAAAATCATGTTCTGATCATTAAACAAAACTCAGAAAGTGTAGACTCCAATTAGACACCTTAAACTTCTATTTACCTTACTTTTTTCTCAATGATCCTAAAAATGTTCTTGTGTGAGCTTCTGTGACGTGCTTACATTTCTTTCTGTTTATTCCAATTGCTGGGCAACTCGTGAATGTTTGGTTGGCCATTATTTATGAGAAAGTTCATGTCACTTAGCCCTTGGCCCCTTTTAAGCATTTAGTTAGATCATACTTGTGAAACCTCATTTATTCAATCTGTAAGCCTTGATATATTTACCAAGTGAAAAATTTAGTTTTGCGAGATCCATTTGATCCAACATCTACAGTCTTTAGGAATAGACAGGTCTAGAATTGTTACAAACTTTTTGTTGACATTGTTCCCTCCCCACTCATAAGGCTAAATGTACATTTTTGGCCAGCTCATGGGACTTTGTGTAATATTGCCGTTGAATTTTATATCCAAAACTGGAATTGTACAAATCAACCCGTAATTACATAGCTTATGTTTACAGGTTTCAGGGTTACTTTGCCTGGAAATAAAGAGCAGAGCTAGGGTCTGATAACGATTAATTGAATAGAACAGTTAAGCAAGCTGTGACAGACACAACTTTAAAAAACTTGCTAGACATTCCTGTACAATAGCTGTAAAGGTACAAGAGTTTCACTTTAACAAAGTCCAATAGAGTTGCATGACAGGTTCTAAAATTTAGTAATGCAAAGTTGATAAGATGACTTGCAGTGACACATATTTTGAGAACAGTAAGTACAGCATGCTGTGAGGAGTCAAAAAAAAGTAGGAGATAAGATTGAATAAATGATAAACATAATGGTTCACAGCATATAGCTTCGGTTTTAAAAGCTTACAGATTGTAAGAGCAAAGGAAAGCTGAGAGCAATAAACAATACCATAGTAATGATACCAAAATGAAATAGAGGAAACTGTGTATTGAGCTTTCATATCAACAACTAACAATGCAAAGTTGAAAGTATTTACAAATATTTGGAGTTTATTTAATTGGCTATAGTTACAATTTATGCTACTTTGTTTATTTACCTATTAAAAAGGTGCCTGTATAAACTTTCTGGATGTTATGCAGGATTTTATAGGGTAAATAAAGAGAAATTGTTTTCAGTAGCAGGTGAATCTGTAACTATAAGACACAGATTCAAGGTTATTGACAAAATAAGCAGAAATTTGTCTGGCTATAAGGTTATGCATAGTGGTTAAAAGATGCATCAAAGATTTCAGAGCTTACGTCTTAATATTGAGGTTTCCCAACTACTGAATAATTTTCACAGTAGGGGCCTGGTGAACATATGCAGGTTAGTCCTACATTAAAAAGATTTCAAAATGTGCAGTTGTTTTGTATTTTCACATATCTTTTAAGTGATTTATTTAAGGTAATGCAAAATAAACGAGAAGGGAATTCAGGAAGCATGATAATGCAGTGAATTGTTATGATTTGGAATGCTGAGAGAGGTTAAATTGGAATATATACTTGGAAATTACTTATTGAGCTTATATGGACTTCAAAGAAATGATTTGAATGGTTATACTAAAAGAGCTAAGATATAGGAGTCTCTTCAAGTGCATTGCTGAAAATGACACCATTCTAGTTTGCACTCAACAGGAGACTCACAAGACTTTATGGGCGGCACGGTGGCACAGTGGTTAGCACTGCTGCCTCACAGCACCGGAGACCAGGGTTCAATTCCCGCCTCAGGCGACTGACTGTATGGAGTTTGCACGTTCTTCCCGTGTCTGCGTGGGTTCCCTCCGGGTGCTCCGGTT
>NC_057718.1:79317642-79345326 GCF_004010195.1 Chiloscyllium plagiosum | reverse complement strand
GCCATGCTAAATTGCCCGTAGTGTTAGGTAAGGGGTAAATGTAGAGGTATGGGTGGGTTGCACTTCGGCGGGTCGGTGTGAACTTGTTGGACCGAAGGGCCTGTTTCCACACTGTAATGTAATCTAATCTAAATACCAAGGGAAAAAGTAACAATATTTTATACTGCATAAAAAGATAGTGATGATTAGTTGGACTCTGATTGGTAGATGTATTGTCATGCCAAATGCACCAGTCACATGATGACTGACACAGAACTGCCAAGCTTTGTTTAAATCTAAACAAGGCAGGTTGATTGATTAGTTAAGGCATTGCTTTGAGAAATTAACCAGAGAATGGCTTTCACTTATTTAGGTAATTTGAACAAGGTGCATTGTGTGTATAGGCAGTCCCTGGGTTGCAAACAGATACCTTTCTAGAGTCTGTTTATAAATTGATTTGTATGCAAGTTGAAATGCAATGTAAGAAAAAATAAAATAGTCATTCGTAAGCTGAGGAACTTGTTGGATCTTTAAAATCACACCCATATGTGGGATTGTATTGTGGGATGGCCCGGTCCATCACCTATCATCCATCTCTGAGGCATCAAAATCCAAAGTTCAAAATCACACAACACCAGGTGATAGTCCAACAGGTTTATTTGGAAGCACACTAGCTTTCGGAGAGCCGCTCCTTCATCAGGCGATAGTGGAGGACACCACAATGTGTCCTCCTTATCACCTGATAAAGGAGTGGCGCTCCGAAAGCTAGTTTGCTTCCAATTAAACCTGTTGGACTATAACCTGGTGTTGTGTGATTTTTAACTTTGTACACCCCAGTCCAACACCGGCATCTCCAAATCATCAAAGTCCAAGCCTGTGTCCTGTCAATAGTACAGTGAACAGTTAAGCTCTACAGACCAGGAAGGCCCCAGGTTCAATAATTGGGTTAAATATTTTTAATCAACCTGCTTGGATACATTATGAAACAATTTGGTTCAGGTGGAATTCCAACCCAAGCTTCCTGGCTCAGAAGTAATGACTTTAACACTGTACCTAAAAAGTCCTATATTAATAATTGGTCTATATTGAGTTTAGTTCAATTCAGTTGTGTAAGCAGTTGAGCACTTTAATTGGATTCATTGCTCTAGGAATAGAAAGCAGAAAATTAACAACTGATCCTACCTCTGATGGTGCCACAGCCAAATAGTGGCTGATGAATAAGACCCACAAGTGCAGTATTTACAGTGAGTCAAGGGATATGCTGTAACATGAAAGTAATTCAATGTATTTATACTGTGCCTTTCACAACTTCAGGACATTCAAATTACAAACAATTAATGAAATGTGGTTAACTATTGTAATATTTGCAAATGTACACGTCAGTTTGCAAGGTTACACACACCAATGAGATGGGAACCGGAGCTATGGATCAGAGGATTGGGTAGCTGGTGAACAGGCAGATACAGCATGCAGAAAGTTTGAGGAAGGATAGGCAGTTGATGGGACAATCAGTGTGATAGATTGAAGTGTGCACACTCTAATGCTTGAAGTGTCAGGAACAAGGGTGATGAACTTAGGGAATAGATCAGTACTTGGAGCCAGGATGTTGTAGCCTTAACAGAGACTTGGATATCACAGGGGCAGGAAGGGTTGTTGGATGTTCCAGGTTTAGATGTTTCAAAAGGAAAAGGGAGTGAGGTAAAAGAAGTGGGGGAATAGCATTGTTAATCAGGGATAGTATAACAGCTGTCGACGAGGAGGGTTTGTCTACTGAATCATTATGGGTGGAAGTTAGAAACAGGAAAGGAGTAGTCATTTTATTAGGAGTTTTTTTATCTATCCTCAATACCAACAGAGACATGAAGGAGCAGGTTGGGAGGCAGATTTTGGAAAGGTGCAGTGGGACTAGATTGGGTTGGGATATCTGGTCGGCACGGACGGGTTGGACCGAAAGGTCTGTTTCCATGCTGTATATCTCTATGACTCTATGACTCCAACAGGATTGTTGTCAGGGTGACTTCAATTTCCCTAATATTGATTGGAACCTCCTTAGTGCAAATAAATTGAATGGGCAGATTTGTCAGGTGTGTCCAGGAAGGATTCCTGAATCAATATGCAGATAGGCTGACTAAAGGGGAGGCCAAATTGGATTTGGTGCTTGGCAATGAACCAGGTCAGGTGTCAGATCTCTCGGTGAGACAGCATTTTGGTGATAGTGATCACAATTCCCTGACCCTTACTATAATCTTGGAGAGGGATAGGAGCAGCAGGCATGGGAAGTATTTAATTGGGGGAGGGGGAAATTACAATACTATTTGGCAGGAATGGTGGAGCATAAAGTGGGAACAGATATTTTCAGGGGAATGCATGACAGAAATGTGGAGGTTGTTCAGGGAGCACTTGCTGTGATTGCTGGGTAGGTTTGTCTCACTGGGGCAAGGATGGGATGGTAGGGTGAAGAAACGTTAGATGACACAAGATTTGGAAAATCTAGTCAAGAGGAAGAAGGAAACTTACTTAAGGTTGAGGAAGCAAGGATCAGACAGGGCACTAGAGGGTTACAAGGTATCCAGGAAGGAACTGAAGAATGGACTTAGGAGAGCTAGAAGGGGATATGAAAAAGCCTTGGGGAATAGGATTAAGAAAAACCCCAAGTCCTTCTACACTTTAGTGAGGAACAAGAGGATGGCTAGAGTGAGGGCAAAGCCAATCAGGGATAGGGGAGGGAATTTGTACCTGGAGTTGGAGGAGGTAGGGGAGGTCCTTAATGAATACTTTGCTTCAGTATTCACTAATGAGAGGGACCTTGTCATTTGTGAGGACAGAATGAAACAGGCTGATACGCTGCAAGTTTTATAAAACATGAAGTTAGGTAAGTCTACTCAGCCAGATGGGATATTCCCAAGGTTACTATGGGAAGCGAGGGAAGAAATTGCTGCTCCTTTGGCAATGAGCTTTAGATTAGATTAGATTAGATTACATTACATTACAGTGTGGAAACAGGCCCTTCGGCCCAACAAGTCCACACCGACCCGCTGAAGCGAACCCACCCATACCCCTACCCCTACATTTACCCCTTACCTAACACTACGGGCAATTTAGCATGGCCAATTCACCTGGCCCTGCACATCTTTGGACTGTGGGAGGAAACCGGAGCACCCGGAGGAAACCCACGCAGACACGGGGAGAACGTGCAAACTCCACACAGTCAGTCGCCTGAGGCGGGAATTGAACCCGGGTCTCTGGCGCTGCGAGGCAACAGTGCTAACCACTGTGCCACCGTGCCGCAAAGTATTCATTAAGCTTTGTGTCCTCACTATCCACTGGAGTAGTACCAGATGATTGGAGGGTGGCAAATGTTATTCCCTTGTTCAAGAAAGGGAGTAGGGATAACCCTGAGAATTACAGACCAGTCAATCTTACATTGGTGGTGAGCAAATTATTGGAGAGGATTCTGAGATCCGGGATTTATGATTATTTGGAAAAACATAACTTGTTTAGAGATAATCAGCATGACTTTGTGAGGGGCTGGTCACGCCTCAGAAGCTTTATTGAATTCTTTGAGGATGATAAAAAACACATTGATGAAGGTAGAGCAGTGGTTGGGGTGTATATGGATTTTAGCAAGGCGTTTGACAAGGTTCCCCATGGTAGGCTCATTCAGAAAGTAATGAGGCATGGGATACAAGGAAATTTGACTGTCTGGATACAGAATTGGCTAGCCCATAGAAGACAGAGGGTGGTAGTAGTTGGAAAGTATTCAGGCTGGAGCTTGGTGACCAATAGTATTTTGCAGGGATTTTTCTGGTCCTCTGCTCTTTGTGATTTTTATAAATTACTTGGATGAGAAAGTGAAAGGTTAGGTTAATAAGTTTACAGATGACACGAAGGTTGGTGGAGTTATGGATAGTGTGGAGGGCTGTTGTAGGTTGCAACAAGACATTGACAGAATGCAGAGTTGGGCTGATAAGTGGCAGATGGAATTCAACCTGGAAAAGTCTGAAGTGATTCATTTTGGAAAGTCAAAATTGAATTCAGATTACAGGGTTAAAGGCAGGATTCTTGGCAGTGTGAAGGAACAGAAGGATCTTGGGGTCCATGTCCATTGATCCCTCTAAGTTGCCACCCAAGTTGATAGGGTTGTTAAGAAGATGCATGGTGTCTTGGCTTTCATTAGCAGGGGGATTGAGTTTAAGAGCCATGAGGTTATGCTGCAGCTCTATAAAGTCCTTCACAGATGCTACCAGACCTGCTGAGCTTTTCCAGCAACCTCTGTTTTTGTTTCTGATTTACAGAATCCGCAGTTCTTTTGGCTTTTATTTAGTATTAGCTATATGTTGCCTTCATGACTTTGGAATGTCTGAAACTGACTTGCAGCTGATTAGTATTTTTGAATATTGTCACTGTTAATATGAAGTGCAGAAATCAAATTGTGCAGGGCAAGGTTCCACTAAGTGATGTTGCTCAATAAATATTATTCATTACACAAGTGAAAACACTCCTACTCTATAAAATAGCACATTGGATCTTTTATATTTATGAAGAGAAAAATAAAGTCTTAGCTTAACATTGTAAACTAAAGCACCTTCAGTGCTGCACTGGTGGTTGAAATCAGATTTTAGGGCATGAAATCCAACCTTCCAATTCAGAAGCAAGAACATCAGTACTGAACTACCATTAGCAATTACATTGTGTGGTGACTCTCTGACCATCCATAGGTTATCTGATCATGCTGAAATGCACAAATCTATTATTTCAGCAGATTTGTCTTCTGTTTTTGCTTTAGGCACTGACATAGAGCATTTTAACTCATTATAAGTCTTTTCAGCTTTTTATTTTACACAGAACTTATGTTTTCTCTGGAAACTTTCACATGCCATCGGTGATGTTGAGCATTCACTGTTATACTCATATCTTAAATTTTTACTAGTATAACAAAAATAGAAATTACACCTGACCGAACTGGATGGCACGGTGGCTCAGTGGTTAGCACTGTTACCTCACAGTGCCAGGCCTTGGGTTTGACTGCACCCTTGTGTGACTGTGTGGAGTTTGCACATTTTCTATGTCTGTGTGGATTCCCTCTGGGTGCTTTGATTTTGTCCCATCCAAAATGTGTTGGTAGGTGGATTGGCCATTCTAAATTGTCCATAGTGTCCATGGATGCGCAGGCTCGGTGGGTTAGCCAAGGGACTTGTGGGGTTAAAAGGATAAAGTAGGGGGTTGGGTCTGGATGGGATATTCTTCAGAGGGTTGGTGTGGACTCCATGGGCCAAAAGGCTTGCTTCCATATTGTAAGGATTCTACGGTTCAAAATTAATGTGTTTCCAATTTTTTTTTAGAATTTGAATCCTTACAGTGTGGAAACAGGCCCTTCGGCCCAACAAGTTCACACTGACCCGCTGAAGAATAACCCACCTAGACCCATTCCTCTACCTTACATTTACCCCTGAACACTATGGGCTATTTAGCATGGTCAATTCAGCTAACACACACATCTTTGGATTGTGGGAGGAAACCCAAGCATCCAGAAGAAACCCACACAGACATGGTGAGAATGTGCAAATGCAGTTGCCCAAAGCTGGAATCAAACCCAGGTCCCTGGCACTGTGAGTCAGCAGTTCAAATCACTGAGCCACCGTGCACATGCTTCTTCATTTTCTCTCTGAAAGGAATTCGAGATGTCAAGATAGGGAGGTGGATGGAGGGTTAGATGTTATGATTAGAGATTAGATTACTTACAGCGTGGAAACAGGCCTTTCGACCCAACAAGTCCACATTGACCCGCTGAAGTGCAACTCACCCAAACCCATTCCCCTACATTTACCCCTTCACCTAACACTACGGGCAATTTAGCATGGCCAATTCACCTAACCTGCACATTTTTTTGGATTTTGGGAGGAAACCGGAGCACCCAGAGGAAACCCACGCAGACACGAGGAAAACGTGCAAACTCCACACAGAGAGTCGCCTGAGGCGGGAATTGAACCCGGGTCTCTGGCGCAACATCTTTTCAACATTCTTATAATATGAAAATAATTTTAAATTCTTCAGAATGACATGTTTGATTAAGTGCCTGCTGTGTAATTTAACATACTATTGGAAGAACAAATAAATCTGCTGAAAAAATGGATTTGTGCATTACAGCATGATCAGACAACCCAAATATGGCTGTCACCAGTGGGGAGGTGACCCATAGGCTAGGCATTTTTTTTAAACTCTGGACTAGGATAACCAGGTGAAGGGAGGCATACCAGCCCTCCCCCAAAACCAGCAATAGAAGTGGGCTTACCTTAAGAGGGAGGAAGGGTCTTTGAGATTATTGTGTTGTGATAGTATTGAGTGACTGATTTAAGACACGTTCCATTGCCAGCTCTGTTGCTGCCCTGACAGCTCCTTGACTAATAAGTATTAGTGTGGCCACAGTCAGTTGAATTTGAACAGAAGCATCTAGAAGTCACAGAAACAGCAAAAGTTACATTATGCGTCTCTGTGGAATGAGAGTGGGTCAGGGGAAATGAAGAAATCAGCTAGGCTAGCTGCTGTTTAAACACACATGAAGCTAACTCCACAAAGCTGCTCTGTTTACAGGGTCTATGGTTGTAAAAAAAGAGCTAGCCTCCAAGAAGAAGGGAGGGGCGAAGCATGAATCATAGAAGTACTTCATCAAACCCACGTTAATTCAGAGCTTTAAAAGGAAGTGACATAGAATAGGGAGAGACGTCAGCTGAGAACACATTTCTCCTCCAAGCCCATCCCCTGGGTGGAGCCCACCTCCCTACAAGCATCAGATGAGTTTACTGCTTGTTAAAACGTTATAGTTTATTTCCTCTCTGCTACGGAGATACACGTGCCAAAAACTATTTGTTTGAAGGTATGTGAAACAGTTCAGATTCGTTTAACTCCACAGCGCGTTTTCTGATGCTTGAATGTTTTTCGAAAAGCTTGAAAAGGATGTCAAAACCAGACAGCTAGTCAAACTAGTCTATGCATAAGAATAAAAGCTCGATTATTTATCTAGATTCTTCTAGAGTTGGGTAGCAACATTCAGTTAAATATCACAAGCTGAATGTAGACGAAGGAAACATTGATCCTTCCCAGAATCGGAGAGGGTTAGTGTTAAAACGTGTCTGATGAATCGATCCAGCTTTGCTGGCTGCTGCTTTTGTATCCTTTACACTCCCCCTTTCTGTTACCATAGTTACGGCCATGGCAAAGATTTCAGAAATGCTACTATTGATCCATTCTAGTCATAGTATCTGAATCCTGAAAAGCAGTGTTTGAAATTATGACAACCACTTCATATTGTGTAATTTTATTTTCCTTCGAGGGGTATGCACGTTACCACGGCAACTGGTAAGTTGCTTTCCCAAATGTGCTTTTCCATTTCAAGAGGCCTCTTACACGTGTGTGTGTGTGGTTATAATATAGCTTAATCTTTGAATACTGATCTATAAAAGTGAAACGATAATTTCAGTTCTAAGAAACAAAACCACACAATTGACGTAGTTTTTTTTAGTTTTACTTTTTCTTCATGTTTTTCAAATATAGGGGCTTTCCATGACTCACTTGATTTAAACCTGAAAGTGCTGGAAAAAGAATTTATTAAGCCTGTCCGCATCTGTTAGCCTTTTAAGTCTTATATAACTTCTCTAGAACTGAAGGTAATAGGAAAATAGTTCTTGTTGATGACTATGGAGAAAGAGAAATGAGTGAAACAGATAGAGGGTGCCCAGAGCAAAAGATAAAGGGAGGGGTAATGTAACTAGAGGAGTGAATAGAAAATAGGTTGGCTTTGCTGATTGCAATCACATGCAAGCAAAGTACTGATGGGTGGATGGAATGAAGGGGTGTAACCAAAATGTAAGACAGTATCTGTGTATTGAAGGTTGTAAAGTTGGAAAATGAGGTTCCCTTCCTTTAGCTGTGTTTGGCTTCACTGTAGCAGGCCAAGGACTGCAACAAGAGCAAGGTAGTGTACTGAAATGGCAAGAAGCTAGAAAATCAGGGTAATTCTCATACAGAGCAGAGGTGTTCAGCAGAGTGGTCATCCAGTCTTCTCAATGTATAGGAGACCACATTGTAAGCAGCAAATAAAACAGAGGAGATTGCAAGAACTATAAATAACTACAGTTCCAAAGGGAAGCTATGTTTGTCTCTTGGATAATGAGAAAGTAAAATAGAAAACTCTGCAATTGCATGGGGATGTGGAGCAGTTTTTTGGCTGAAGAAATGTTAGGAGTGACAGAAGAATGGACCAGGGTGTCACATAGGGTGTAGCTCCTGCAGAATGCTGATAGGAGAGGGGGAAATATGTTTGGAGACCACCTCCTGCAGGAGGTAGAGGAAATAGTGAAGGGTGATTATTTGAATGCAGAGGTTGCTAGAAAGTGAGGACAGTGGGATCTTTGGGAGAGTGGAAGGGATGAGACTGTGGTGTGAACATGAGCCAGGCGTGATAGTGCTATGATCCTTGTTTTTTTTTGAGGATAAAGGACAAATATGTAGAATTGTTTTAAAAAGTGGCATCATTTGAAACAGATGAGATGGAGAAACTGAGTGAATGGAGTTCTTACAGGAAGCAGGCTATGAGGAAGTGACCTTCAGATTGATTGGCCTCTTCCACCTCACCCTGCCCCAGGGCTTGTCTGCATGGGTTTACTCTCGTCAAAACCAACATTGTTTCTGCTATTTCCACTTAAATTTACACCTATTTTGTACCTAAATTATTCCTTTACTACCATTGGCACTCCATTTGTCTTTTACCCTGTTCATCCTCACCATCCCTTCCTCTTGTCAACAGCATAAAAACATCATTTTCTAGCTGTCAGTTTCTGAAGAGTCATATCAGACTCCGTGTCCTTTTGTTTCTCTCCCCATAGATGCTATCAAACCTGTTGAGTTTTCTTCCAGCATCCCTATTATGTTTCCTTTTGATCTGAGTGATTAATTTCAAATTAGTTACAAGTACTTGGTATGGTAAAATTGTTGTGGCTGTTTTTTATGAAGTTTGAAAATTGTTGCCTCATTAGCTGTAGCTTAAGGTCAAGCCTTGTAATGATATAGAAGTCCAAATCATCTGGCTGGAAAAAGAGTTCATGTTGAAAGTTACAATATGCAATCTGATAAGCAAGGTCATGTGAAGAAGCTTATACTTGTAATCCCAAGTCTATTTTTTTTCAATTGTGATAATTAGTAGTGTAATAAATCTTCCAAAAGTTTCACAATTTTTATTTTTTTTCTTAACATGCATTTGTCTTTTTTCCTTTTTTGTTCAATCGAATCATCTTTGTTTCTTTTTCTCTTTGGTTTTCTTCTGGTTTGCTGTAATTTGTCCTGTCTGTTTGTTTTTCTTCCCTTTTTTTGGTCCGTGAATCTCACATCTTTCATGGAAATAAACTAGGTTGTCCTATTATTTATAAAAACCCTAGATGCCCTGATACCGTTTCCATGATGTTAACTGCAAGTTATTTAGCTAAAGGATAGAGGAAAAGGGTTAATTAATAGTTCATGCCATAGTGTCCCACTCTGCCAAATTTTGATATTCTGTGCAGTGGAGAAGGTAAGACGAGGATTGATGCTTAGCATGTTAATCTCAATCATGTTTCTTTTGAAACTTTTGTAATCTGCCTCATGTCCCCAAAGTTTGAATAATAAAGCAAAGAAAACTGCTATTTTAATAACACCTTAACTCAGTGTGCCAAATGTCTTGCACAAATGGCTTGGAGGTAAATATACAACCAGTTTGTGCACAACAAGATCACATGCGAGTATGAGATGAATAACCAGTTCACTTAATCGTGGTAGTCTCTGTTTTGAGAAGGGGAACATGTTGGCCAGGAGAATTCCTCTCTCTTTAATTTCCATCTGGGTAGGCAGGGCTTTGGTTTAACATCTTGGCCAACTGGCAAGACATTCATTCATGCAGTGCTGCAGCCTGTAGATGATGAACTCCAGCCTTAGTCAAGCATAAATCCATGATGATCTGACTTTGAGATGAGTTTCTTTTTGTTTGAATTCTAATAACCAAGCAAAGGCTTAAGCTACATTTTGTTTCAGTCAACTTATGACAAACTTCTGGAAGATGAGACTTGATCCTAGAATGTTTGGCCAATTTAATTGCAGGCTACTATTTTTTTCCTTTTTAATGAAAGAGCAAATAATTTAAGGAAAGCTTATCCTGTGCCAATTTTTATGATTCCCTCCCCCCAATCAGTTTTATAGCAGCTAATTCTCTGGGGAGTGAGTAAATTTTGAAAGTAGAATCATTAAAGTATCCAAATTTGCATGTTGTCTAGATTGTGGCTTGTTAAGAGCAAAACAGTGGGATAGAATGAATTATCATTTAATAATAAAACATGTCTGGACAGTTTTTATTTTTAAATGACCCCCTTCTAGGAGTGGAATGGACTTGAATCTGGACCTTCTGACCCAGAGCACCAAGAACTTGTATTCAGGCATTGCTTTTCAATTCCTCTGAATAAAATTGATAGTCAATATGCTGCACTCAGACTATCCTGAAGTAAGAAACACACTGCACGCAGCAAGGTCACAGTCATCAATTGAATAAATTTTAATTGAGTTTTTAATGTATATGTTGTTTTGAGGGATCATTATTTGCCAGAATAGTAACAGAACTCCTCTGCATTTTGTAGTTCTTGAAATCTCATTCCTACCTGAGGGCAGATAGTTTAGTGTCTTATTTGGAACTTGACTCCCCAGCGCAGCATTTCCCTTTATTGGATGTCAATGTAGGTTTTGTGCTCAAGACTCTGAACTGAACCTTCTAACCTAGAGACAAATCCTGAGCCAAGACTGAAGAGTGGAAGAGGTATAAATGAATGATGTGATTCTCTGATTTAGAATCCTGTGAAACTTGAATCATTTACATTATTTCATATCTCTCTCACCCTGTGTTTCTACTACTAATTTCTGAATAGTATGGTATCCTATTGAAACGGCTTTAAGTCAGCATAAACAAAATGAATAGATGAAATACCTTTCGCTTGTTATTACCCAGGCAAGCTCCACTTCCTGGTGAACATGCTGAACACTGCTTTTAAATCCAGGCTCTGAATTCCAACATGTTTGATACTCCTGAACTCTGCCATTATAGAATCAAAAATAAATTGCTTGACAAGAGAAATAATGCAATTTCCCATAGAAATTAATGTAATGTACAAAATCTTTCTGTCAATAGTATTAAACAGAAATAAAATGGTGATCTCCTAATATAAAGTTATTGTCAGTGTCTTTGATTGGTTTCATGCACAAATCCAGTCAATGAACATTAATGTCCAAATCATCCTCATCCTTAGCTAGAACATGGAGGCTAATCCCTTTAAATTTATAACTTTGAACAAACACCATCCAACAGAGATGTTGAACAAAATCTTTCCCATCAAACACCCCTTCCCCCTTGCTTTGCATACTTATGAACAAGTAGGTGTACACTATTCAACCTCTTGAGCATGCTCCTCCATTCAATGACATCATGGCTGATTTGATTGTAACATCAAATCTGTATTCCTGCTCAGCTATGATAACCTTTCAACCCCTTGCTTAACAAAAATCTATTCACCTTTGCCTTAATACTCAGACTTTGATTTCACTGCTTTTTCAGAAAATTCACTTCACCTGTGTTTTTAAATGGACAACACTGGTTTTTAAACAGTGACTGTAATTCTTGATACTCATAAGAAAAAAAACATCCTTTTGACATCCAACTTGTCAAGATGCTTCTTGAGTCTTTCAATTAAGTCACCTCTTATATTTGCTGGAGTTTAGAAGAATAAGCCTCTCCTATCCAGTTTTTCCCTCCAGGTGACCTATCCATTTTCAGGTATTTGTCTAGTAAATCTCCTCTGAAGTACCTCCTGTTTTTAATATTGTTCCTTTTTAAGGTGGCAGTACAGTACACCAGTGCTCCAGTGTGGTGTTAACAGTGTCCTGTATAAGTGAAGCATAACCTCCTCCTCCTAACTTAATACCTCTTGGAATAAATGTTATGTTCGAGGAGCTTTCTTGTTTCCTGGCCACAAGGACAGTTTCACATTTTTCCCGCATGATATTGCATTTTTGATACTTTTATTCACCTATTTAATCTATATCTTTTCATTAGTCTCCTTGCATCACTTGCAGAACTTTAATTTCCTACTTATCTTTATCATTGGTAAATTTTGCAAGCATACTTTCATATGACTCACTCATACAAATTGTAAACAGTTAAGGTCCTAGCTTCAATCTCTGTGGCACACCACACCGTACATCTTGACAATCTGAAAAAAGACCATTATGCTACCTCTGTTTTCTACGAAGCAGCTGATATCTATTATGCCAATATGTTGCCTCTACACCCTGAATTTTTATTGTTCTACGTTTTTGATATGGTACCTTTCATCAAATGTCTTCTGGAAATCTTAAGTATATTCAATTCATTGGTTCCCCTCTATCAACAGCACATACTACTTTATACCTCTACAGATTGGTTAACCATGATTCGTTTTCACAAAACCATGCTGACTCCGATTTATCTTCAGTTTTTCTTAGGGCTGTGCTTATAGGGGCATGTTTGACATCATCTTTATGGCACATTAAGCTCAATAGCTTGTAATTTCTTGTTTTCAGTCTTTTTTTTTGAATAATGAAGTTACATTTGCTATCTTCCAAACTAATGGGAAATTCTTCACCAAATCAAGTGAGGTTTGGAAAATTAAAACTCTATCAGCCACCTCACTGGACACCAATCACTACTTTGAACACTGGGAAGGGATCCATCAAAATCCAGGTATTTGACAGCCTGCTATAACTCCAAACTTACTCCATACCAATTCACTGGTGATTTGTATCTTTTTTCGTTTTTTTTTGTCTCTCCCTTGTATCTCTTTCTGGATTTTACTTGTTTCCAGTGCAAAATATCTGTTCAATTCATTTGCCAACTTATTTTCCATTCAAAAGTGCATCGAGAAAATTAGTACAGGACCAAAACCCATTTTATGAAGTTCTCTGTTCTTTTTTTTTTAAAAGGAAGGACAAACTTAATTTTTATAGTTCATGCCTAGCTTTTTCATTTCTTAATTTCTCACTCCTTTATTAACTTCTGACTAGTATGCCATCTGACTTTGTGTTTAACACTATCTTTTAATGTTTCTAGTTAACCACTAATAGTGGGTGTGTGTCTTACTTCTGCTTACTCATTAGAATGTATCTATTTTTAGATATTCTGAAATATTTGTGTGCGGCACGGTGGCACAGTGGTTAGTACTGCTGCCTCACAGCGCCAGAGACCCGGGTTCAGTTCCCGCCTCAGGCGACTGACTGTGGAGTTTGCATGAACTCCCCGTGTCTGCGTGGGTTTCCTCCGGGTGCTCCGGTTTCCTCCCACAGTCCAAAGATGTGCAGGTCAGGTGAATTGGCCATGCTAAATTGCCTGTAGTGTTAAGTAAGGGGCAAATGTAGGGATATGGGTGGGTTGTGCTTCGGCAGGTTGGTGTGGACTTGTTGGGCCAAAGGGCCTGTTTCCACACTGTAATGTAATGTAATCTAAATCTAAATCCTATTAAATATTTGTTATTGCATCTATATTGACATATCCTCTAATGCAATTAGCAAATTCACTATAGCTGTCTTTTGTTTTCACAACCACCGTTAACTAAGATTTAAATCAGTAGTTTCAGACTCCCTCCTCTCTCCCTCAAACTGTATAAAATTCGATCCTTTTATGGTTGCTTCTACCTAATGAGTGCCTTTACTACATGATCATTGGGCAATAAGATCTGACAGAATTATTTTGAATATATTCTGCTGTCTGGTTGTGATTTAGATCATACTGTTCTAAGAAGATATCCTGTAAACATCCTAATGAACTCATGTAGGCTTCCCTTTCCTTTTTGGTTTCCCCAGTCTGTTTAGATTAATATCACTCATTATTATTGCCAAGTCTTTCTCTCAAACTTTGATAATTCTCTATTATATTTATACAATAGAAATCATAGTAATACAGCATGGAAATGGACCCTTCAGTCTAACTAGTCCATGCTGACAATGTTCCCAAGCTAAACTGGTCACGCCTGCATTTGGCCCATATCCCATTAATCCTTTCCTATTCATGGACTTCATTCTACCTTAGGGGACTTTTACATCACTGCTATAAATTCACTTAGTCATAGAGATATATAGCATGGAAACAGACCCTTCGGTCCAACTTGTCCATACTGACCAGATGTACTAAACTAATCTAGTCCCATTTACCAGCACTTGGCCCATATCCCTGTAAACCCTTCCTAATCATGTACCCATCCAGATGCCTTTTAAATGTTGTAACTGTACCAGCCTCTACCACTTCCTCTGGCAACTCATTCCATGCATGCACAACCCTCTGTGTGGAAAAAGTTGCCCCTTAGGTCCCTTTTTAATATTTTTTTTTCTCCTCACCCTGCACCTATGCCCTCTATTTTTGGATTCTCCACTCCAGGGAAAATACCTTGTCTATTTCTATCCTATCCATGCCCCTCATGATTTTCATAAGGTCACCCCTCAGCCTCCGATGCTCCAGGGAAAACAGCCTCAGCCTATTCGGCCTCTCCCGATAGTTCAAATCCTTCCCACCCTGGCAACATCCTTGTAAATCTTTTCTGAACCCTTTCAAGTTTCACAATATTCTTCCAATAGGGAGAAGACCAGAATTGCATGCAATATTCCAAAAGTGGCCTAACCATATCCTGTACAGCTGCAACTCCCAACTCTTATACTCAATATTCTGACCAATAATGGAAAATATACCAAACACTTTCTTCAAATATCCTATCTACCTGTGACTATTTTCAAGAAACTATGAACCTGCACTCCAAGGTCTCTTTTTATTTTTCAGTAACACTGCCCAGGACCTTACCACTAAGTGTATAAGTCCTGCTCTGATTTACCTTTCCAAAACGCAGGACCTGGCATTTATCTAAATTAAACTCCATCTACCACTCATCATCCCATTGGTCCATCTCATTAAGATCCCATTGTACTCTGATGTAACCTTCTTCACTGTCCACCACACCTCCAATTTGGTGTCATCTACAAACTTACTAAGTATGCCTCTTATGTTCACATCCAAATTATTTATGTAAATGACAAATTAGTGGACCCAGCACTTATCCTTGTGGCGCACCACTAGTCACAGGCCTCCAGTCTGAAAAACAACCCTCCACCATCACCATGATCCTTTTTTTTTTTTTGGCCTCCTGATTTCCCTCTTACTCCTATTGCCTTTTATACTCTTAAGGATGATTCACAAATCTCTGGTGTCTATGCCTGACGTATGCTTCCTTCTTTTTAAAAAATCAATTCTCTAGTCATCTAACATTCCCTACAACTACTAGCCTTTCCTTTTAACCCTAACAGGAGCATATTATATCTGGTCTCTTATCTCATCTTTTGAAGAGTTCCCATTTCCCGGCCATTTCTTTACCTGTGAACATCTGCCCTCAGTCAGCTTTTGAA
The DNA here is from genome assembly GCF_004010195.1 of Chiloscyllium plagiosum. Classification (NCBI taxonomy): domain Eukaryota; kingdom Metazoa; phylum Chordata; class Chondrichthyes; order Orectolobiformes; family Hemiscylliidae; genus Chiloscyllium; species Chiloscyllium plagiosum. The sequence continues at coordinate 79,329,858 of NC_057718.1, read as the reverse complement.
AGTTCTTGCCTACTACCATTTAAATTGGAGGAAGGTTAATTTAGAACTTCAACTTTTAGATCCGGTCTATCCTTTTCCATCACTATTTTAAATCTAATAGAATTATGGTCGCTGGCCCTAAAGTGTTTCCCCACTGACACCTCAGTCACCTGCCCTGCCTTATTTCCCAAGTGTTAGTCAAGTTTTGCACCTTCTCTAGTAGGTACATCCACATACTGAATCAGAATATTGTCTTGTACACACTTAACAAATTCCTGTCCATCTAAATCCTTAACACACTGGCAGTTCTAGTTTAGATTTGGAAAGTTAAAATCCCCTACCATAACCACCCTATTATTCTTACACGTAACTGAAATCTCCTTACAAATGTTTCTCAATTTCTCACTGACTATTAGGGGTTCCATATAATACAATCCTAGAAAGGTGATTATCCCTTTCTTATTTCTTTGTTCCACCCAAACAACTTCACTGGATGTATTCCCAAGAATGTCCTCCCTGAATTAGATTGGATTAGATGACTTACAGTGTGGAAACAGGCCCTTCGGCCCAACAAGTCCACACCGATCCGCCGAAGCACAACCCACCCAGACCCATTCCCCTACACTTACCCCTGCATTTAACACTATGGGCAATTTAGCATGGCCAATTCACCTGTACTGCTGTACTTATCAAAAATGCCATTGCCCCCTTTATCCTTCCTATAGCATTTGTATCCTGGAACACCAGGCTGCCAGTCCTGTCCATCCCTGAGCCAAGTTTCTATAATTGCTATGATTTCCCAGTCCCATGTTCTCTAACCATGCCCTGAGTTCATCCACCTTCCCTGTTAGGCCTCTTGCATTGAAGTAAATGCAGTTTAATTTATCAGTCCTACCTTTCTCTGCTCTGTTCCTGCCTGCCCTGACTGTTTTACTTGCTCTCTTTCTCAATTATACCAGTCTCCGATTGACCTCTTTTTCTCACTATCTCCCGGGTCCCAGCCCCCATCTTACTAATTTAAATCCTCTTGAGCAGCTTTAGCCAGTCTCCCTGCCATTTTATAAGTCCCATTCCGATTCATGTGCAATCTGTCGTTATTGGAATCTTCTGTGGGAGAAGTGACAATGATCCAAAAATATGAACTCCTCTCCCCTGCATCAGCTCCTCAGCCATACAATCATCCACTCTATCCCCTATTCCTCATCTCACTAGCATGTAGCACCTGGAATAATCCAGATATTACTATCCTCTGACCTATTTTAAATTCCTGCCTAACTTTCTATATTCTCCCTTCAGAATCTCCTCTTTTTTTCCCTTTTTTTTTGATGTTAGTTCCAATGTGTACAATAACTTCCTGCTGGTACTTCTCCCGTTTTGAGAACATTCTGCACCCTCTGAGATATCCTTGATCCTGGCAGCAGGGAGGCAACACACCATTCTGATGTATCACTGCTCGCTGTGCAAACATCTGTCTGTGCCTCTGACTAGAGAGTCCCCTATCACAATTGCTTGCACTCTATAATTTCCCTTCTTTACCCAAACTGTTTGCACATTGTGGTTTCCAGAATATAGTTCATCCTTCTCTCTCTCATGTGCTAATATCATTAACTAACAGAGCCACCTTTCCACTTTTTTTTTTTGTCTTAGCCTCCTTCCTGAATGTCCTGTACCCTTCAAAAATTCAGGTCACAATCCTTGTCAACCTACTTTCATGGTTCTGTAATAGTTACAAGTAATTTATTTCTTTTTGTGGTTTTGGCTTGTCTATTTAGTTTTGAATGATATATGCATATAATTCTCTAGTTGACCACAACTTTTCACTCATTAGGCTTCTGTTCTATGCTAATAATTTTTAAAACCTTCTTAAAGAGGGCCAATCCTTTCCAGCCTGCAATATATAAAACGTATATGAAAAATGTTGGATGACAAAAGTGGTGCTAACCAAATTGTGTTATAAAATCTAAAATGTTTATTTTGTTTTTGACAGTCACTTCTACGTGATTCTGTAACTCATTCTGATTATTCCTCTTTATTTTTTTTTTAAAAATTAATTCTTGCTTTGTGCATTCAGTATTAGGAGGAGAGAGACCTTCCTCTGAATAGGTGGTGTGTCACATTTTATCCTTCTTTGTGGAAGAACTTTGTGGAAGTGTCACCCTGCTAAACAGCACTAGATTTGATTTTTATCAACTAAAATCAATTATGACATTATGCTGGAACTATTTGACTAATGACTGCATTACCACTTGCCCACTCAATGATAAAGTGTTTTTTTTTTTGCATTCAATTCTAGAATGCAAAAAAAACTTTATCATTGAGTGGGCAAATGGTAATGCAGAGTCGTGGTATTGCCACAGGACTAGTACTAGTCTTTTGAAAGATGGGCAGTGGGTTGCAAGGTAGTAAGAGTGAATTCCAGAGCTAAGGTTGAAGGCACAAGCACCCATTGTGGGTTGATTTAAAACTCTCTTCAATGTATAAGAGTCTAGAGTTGGAAGAATGCAGTGTTCTCTTTGTATGTAGAAGAGTGACAGAGTGGGTAACAACAACATCATGAAGGAAACTTGGACATTAAATGCACGACTCCTTTTTCAGTTTGCTTGCTGAGTGGGGGAGCAAAAACTTCAATAAGTCGTAAGTTGCCTATTTAATTGCTTTGCTCAGCTGATTGTATTCCTGAATATGGACAGGACGAGATTCTTGCTTGTATGGGCATCAGGAAATTTTGGAATAGAGCCTTGTCTGCCACCTGTGGAACACAAAGCTAACAGTCTTCCAGTGTGAACTTGCATTGGTTTCCTGCATTACTACCATATGTGTCAGTGAGCATATTCAGGAAGATTATCCTTGCAACCTAATCACCACCTTCAGTAATAGCCATGTCAAAATGAGTGGAACATCTTCCTCACTGGCTATTTTGATGGAGTCAAGGTATTTCAATTAATTTCCAAGAGAAATGTTGCATCGAATGATTTTTTTTTTTCTTTTTGAGATTTTAATTCCATGCCTATTTGTCAGTGAAAAATAAACCAGATGTTTAAAAGGACACCATGGCTATGTCATGAAAATCTGATCAAAGTGTCATACTTTAAAAATTTTACACAGATTATTTTTCTTTAACTATCATTGGCATATTGAAGTGCAGATTTAATTGAATAGTGAAGTAGGCTTCAGGGCTGAATAGCCAACTGATTGCTTGTGTTCCTGTGCCATTTTTTTTTTGTTTTGTTGAGGTGGGGCTATAGGAATTACTGCTAGGATGTGTGACGTTCTAGATAGACATCAGATTAAAACCGTACTGGCCTCCTATTGCACTTTTCCTTGGATGTATAAACTGCTATTATTCCTGTTTTACACTCTAGAAAGAGTGTAGAATTGTTGTGCAATACCCCAGTTTAAATCCTTCCTTTCAGAAAAAGGTGGGTGAAAGTTGGAAGTGAGAAACTATATTTCCAAAAAGAGGAATTTGACTGCATAGGTTGCTTTACTGATGAATACCGAATTGTTCAAAAATTCTGATTTGAGATCTTGAGAAATTGTACAGCATATGAATCTCAGTACTAGTTGTTGTTTTTCTAATTTCCTACATGCATGCACAACACTAGTATAAGAATGTTTCAACAGGGATTGGAATGTCCCTCTGCTCTTCTGTGGGAATCTGGTATTTGCTGACACTTTAAATATTTGTGGTGTGATGTGTGTCTGGTTCATTCTATCACATTTCCATGATGTCTGGAGGCTACTGATTTTGAAGCATACATTGTCTGTGGATGAGTGGCATCTTGACACAAAAGATGCTTTGGCAAATAGAATTAAGGAGAACCCAAAGAGTTTTTACAAATACATTAAGGACAAAAAGGTAACTAGGGAGAGAAAGGACCCCTCAATGATCAGCAAGGTGGCCTTTGTGTGGAGCTGCAGAAAATGGGGGAGATAATAAATGTGTATTTTGCATCAGTATTTAATGTGGAAAGGGATATGGAAGATATAGACTAGGGAAATAGACGGTGACATCTTGCAAAATGTCCATATTACAGAGGAGGAAGTGCTGGATGTTTTGAAACGCACAAAAGTGGATAAATCCTTAGGACCTGATCAGATGTACTTGAACTCTGTGTGGGAAGCTAGACAAGTGATTGCTGGGTGTTTTGCTAAGATATTTGTATCATCGATAGTCATAAGTGAGGTGCTGGAAGACTGGAGATTGGCAAGTGTGATGCCACTGTTTAAGAAGGGTGGTAAGGACAAGCCAGGGAACTATAGACCGGTGAGCCTGATGTTGGTGGTGGGCAAGTTGTTGGAGGGAATCCTGAGGGACAGGATATACATTTATTTAGAAAGGCAAGGACTGATTCGGGATAGTCAACGTGGCTTTGTGCGTGGGAAATCATCTCTCTCAAATTTGATTGGGTTTTGTGGACAGCAAAGAGTGTTACCTCCGATTACAACAGGATCTGGACCAGATGGGCCAATGGGCTGAGAAGTGGCAGATGGAGTTTAATTCAGATAAATGCGAGGTGCTTCATTTTGGGAAAGCAAATCTTAGCAGGACTTGTACATTTAATGGTAAGGTCCTAGGGAGTGTTGCTGAACAGAGACCTTGGAGTGCAGGTCATAGCTCCTTGAAAGTGGAGTCGCTGGTAGATAGGACAGTGAAGAAGGCGTTTGGTATGCTTTTATTGGTCAGATTATTGAGTACAGGAGTTGGGAGGTCATGTTGCGGCTATTTGCGTGCAATTCTGGTCTCCTTCCTATCGGAAAGATGGGGTTGGGATATCTGGTCGGCCTGGATGGGTTGGACTGAAGGGTCTGTTTCCATGCTGTACATCTCTGACTGTATGCCAATTACCATGGCAGCATAATTTATTTTTCTCTTCCACATTGATCATCAATATTTGTCCCTTTTTTGTGAATATTGGCAGATGTACAATTTGATATCGTGATTTAGCTAAATCTTGCACTTTTTAAAATCATTTTAGAAATACTAAGTGTGATGTTTACAATACGGGGGAGAAATTCAGTTTGCAGCTTTGCATCTGACTGTTATTGACAATAGGCAGTCAAGCTGTAGTTGGGAAGGATAGTAGGGTACCAACGCAATAAAATTTTTGAATTAGTTTCTTGAGATCTGACCCTTTCCACTGCACAGTTTAAAAATCACTATCTACAAATTGCACCCATTCACTTGAATCTAAAAACTTTTCATCTGGTATAAGTCAATATATTTGAAGTAGCCTTGCACCTCATTCTGGCAAGCAGGCTGTTCACTCGCATAACGCTTGCCAGAATGAGGTGCAAGGCTATTTCAAATATACTGACTTATACCAGATGCAAAGTTTTTAGATTCAAGTGAATGGGTGCAATTTGTGGATAGTGATTTTTAAACTGTGCAGTGGAAAGGGTCAGACCTCAAGAAAGTAATTCAAAAATTTTATTGTGTTGGTTAAGAAAGAACTTGCATTTGGTACATCCCCAAAGTGCTTTTCAACAAGAGTCCTATTGAAGTGCACTATTGCAATTTGGGGAAAGGTTGCAGCTAATCTCATTATCTGGACATTGTGTTATTATCGGTTAGTGATTTTGTTTTTTTGTTTTGCTTCAAATTTAAATATTGATCAGGAAACTAGGAAGAACTCTTTGGCTATTGATTCAAAATAGTGCCGTACCTCTTACACTGATCAGGGCAGATGGGCCATGGAGTAACATCTGAACCAAAAGAAATGTCTATAACATTGCAGCATTCCTTAATAGCTGGAGTGGGATCCTGAATCTTGAGTCGAGTAGGATTTGAACTCATGGGTCTGGACCTTCTTTTTTGAGTTGTGGAATAATCTAGGATTCTTTTTAAAGATCATGGGATGGGTCTTAAAATCTGTTGAAGTGGGAAACAGACTTTTATGTTTGCTTGTGAGGTATGGATATGAAGGTGCCAGTGTTCAACTGGGGTGGACAAAGTCAGAAGTTACACAACACCAGATTATAGTCCAACAGGTTTATTTGAAATCACGAGATTTTGGCATTCTGCTCCCTCGTTTGGTGAAGTGATGAAGGAGCAGCACCCTGAAAGTTTGTGATTTCAAATAAACCTATTGGACTATAATCTGGTGTCATGTAACTTCTGACTATGTATTATGAAAAGCACAGTCAGCCGAGCCACTTGAATTCGACTGGTTTCACAGATCCCGTTTTCGCTGCAGCAAGGGCCTGGGAGAGAGACTCTGAAATCTTCACAAAGAGCAGATAAGGAGTATAAAATGGGCTTTTTTTCCCCCAGAGGCATGTGTATCAAACCAGAGAATTTCCCAATTTCAGGTTATCTAGCTCGAGTGAAAATCTGGCCTATGTCCTCTGACCCAGAAGTAAGGTTCCCATTGACTGTGTCATGGCTGAGGAGAAGCAGCTCGAGTGCTGCTCTGCTCAAAGAATAGCATGGCCTGGGCTACATGCCAGCATGGAGATAGGTGGAGTGAGCAACAGAAGACCAAATTTTTCGCTTGCCAAATATCCTCTCTGATTTTTAAATTAATTCTTTTTGCTGCTTTAGCTATTAGTGCAATCAAATTATTTTTGCATTTGTTTTTATTACAATTAACACTTGATTTTTCTTTAATGGCATGAATTGTAATGAATGTGACTTCTTAAAGAATGAAAACTGGACTTCTGTAAGAGAGAAACAGGCATTGAGTTGCAGACAAATTTAGGTATTCTAGGCCTTTACACATAAACTTAGTGTACAGGTATCATATCAGGATAGTTCTGATTAAACTGGGTTTTTGTTTCCAAGTAGGGTTTAGAATGAGGGGTGACTTTTTTTTTTTGAAGTGACGTGCTAAATGCTGTTAACAAGGGGGACAGGAAAATGGCCCAGAACTAGGGGACACTGTCTTAAAATTGGGGGTCACATTTTTCACTGCAGCGATGAGAAGAATTTTGAAGGCTTCCCTCAGGCAGTGGAACAACGTAATTTAATATTTTCACAGTAGGGATAATCATACTAGACAAGAGAAAATCAAACCAAACCAGATAAAGATAAGAATGTGCTTTGTAACACAAATGGATTATAAAACCACAAATTAAACACCGAGGCCATTCAGTTCATTGTGCCTGTGCCACCTGAATAAATGAACTGCCCCTTCTAATTACACTTCCCAGCATTTGGCATTTCCAATCTTACTTCCATAGTTACAAATTTTCAAAGCCTGGTAACATTCTTCTAAATCTCCTCTGTTTTTAGCATCGGATATCAGTGTATGTAAAACCACAGGTGTAGCCTAACTAATGTCCTGTACAGTTCCACTTATCTTTTTTTTAGTATTTTAATACTTGCTCAATGAAGTAAATCATTCCACATTCCTCCTTTTTTATCTCCTTATCTATTTGCTCTGTTATGTTCAGGAACTGTGGACATAGATTTTTAAAAAAAACATACCTTGGATATGATATTAGATTAGTTAGTGTGGAAACAGGCCCTTCGGCCCAATATGTCCACACCGACGTGTCGAAGCGCAACCCACCCAGACCCATTCCCCTACATTTACCCCTTCACCTAACACTACGGGCAATTTAGCTTGGCCAGTTTACCTAACCTGCACAGTTTGGACTGTGGGAGGAAACTGGAGCACCCAGAGGAAACCCACGCAGACACTGGGAGAATGTGCAAACTCCACACAGTCAGTCGCCTGAGGCGGGAATTGAACCTGGGTCTCTGGCGCTGTGAGGCGGCAGTTCTTGCCACTGCGCTGCCCTGGATACTAACATTACCCTCCATTATTCTGTATTCCTTTGTTTTATTTACCTTTTCCCAAATAAATGTGCACTTTTTTTTACCCACTCAACCAAATGACTAATACCATCCTTCATTTACAGCCATCCTTTTACAGTATCAACTACCTGTCTTTTGTGTATTCTGCAACCTTTCTAATCATGCCTTCCATATTTAAGGCTAAATAATTAACATGTAACACAAACAATACTGAGCCATCACCATCAGTAATTTTAACAAACTGCAGAGGAGGCTTGAGGTGTCAAATGGTCTGCTTCTGCTTTCATTCATCTGAGGAATTCTCCCCGACGGAACATCAAGAAAAGCATTTTGCTGCACAATAGATGAGAAAAGCTAGAACTTTTTTATAAAAGATTGACAACCTGGATACAAAAATTGGTTGAGTGACAGGAAAGTGGTTAATGGAGATTTATTAGACTGGAAAAGTTTTATGGTAGAGCTCTGCAGGGATTCATGTTTATACCTCCTCTTCACCCCAAGGTATCCAATCACCTTGGTAAATGGGACACCATTTCAAAACTTCAAAACTTGGAAGTATTGGAACTGCAAGGATGGTGTAAAACTTCAAAAGGACCTAGACAGGTTCTAGAATGGGTAGTCAAATGACAGGTGAAATTTTTAATGCAAAAGAGTGTGAAATGATTCAGTCTAGTGAGAAGAATGCAGAGACTATTGTAATTGAAAAGTTATAATTTTAAAGTGGTTGCAGGTGCAAGGAGACCCGATTTATATATGTGCAAAAGTCATGTAAGGCAGTAGGGCTGTTTTGTATTAACTTCTTTCTCAATAGGTGCAGGAGTAGGCCATTCAGCCCTTCAAGCCTGCACTGCCATTCAATATAATCATGGCTGATCATTCCTAATCAGTATCCTGTTCCTGCCTTATCACCATAACCCTTGATTCCACTATCTTTTGAGAGCTCTATCCAACTCTTTCTTAAATGAATCCAGAGAGTGGGCCTCTACTGCCCTCTGGGGAATACAGCAGGCAGTATTCCAGGCTTTACTAGAGGATACTAAGCACATAAAGCAATGTGGTTGTATTAAATGTGGATAAAACACTGGTTTGGTTTCAGTTCTGGACATGATACTGTAGGAAGGATGTGAAGGTGTTACAGCGCATAAGACTACAGGCAGTCCCTGGGTTGTTCACAAGCTGAATTGTATTCTGGTCAGCATACAATGCAGGACAATAGAAGGAAGCTGTAAATGGAGTAGAGAAGTTGGTACACTTTTTTTTTCTTTTTCCTTAAAAGATTTTGATGTATTCAAAATCATGAGCGTAATAAGAAATTGTCCAAGTTGTTGGAAGGAGTGTTAAATCTATACCCTGGTTCTCAGTCAGTCAAAGGAAGTAACAACACCATGAGAAATTCTCATGCAGTGAGTGATTAGGATCTTGAACGCACTGCCTGGGTAAGATGGAGGCAGTTCAATTGAAGAATTCAACAAGGAATTAGATATTTAACTGTAAAGGAAGAATCTGCAGGACTTTAAAGCAAGCAGGGAAATGATTGTTTCCTTCACTGATCCATCACTAGTGTTGTTTCTATGATCAATTTCTATGAAGACTTCAATCTTGTATTATTCATAAACTATCTGCATGTAAGTTTGTGACTTTTTTTTAGAGATTCCTGTTGTGGCCTCGCCAATGAAGGACATTTAACATGTTCCCAATCAAATTGTTCTCTCAAATAATACAACTTCTTTACAATTTTATATTATGTAGTGTTTTTGAAAGTTTTTTTATTTATTTAAATATGTATAAAGAGGCCAATATTTTTCTTGATTGTTTTGTGGTTGAAAAATAGAAGCAGTCAGTTAAGTACATACCGCTGCTTCCATCTTCATCCAATTAGCTGGAAAGAGCACAGCAGGGTCAAGCAGCATCAGAGGAGCAAGACTGTTGATGTTTCCGGTCAGGACCATTCATCAGGAGTTATGAAAGGTCATGAATCGAAATATCGATTCTTTGCACCTCTGCTGCTTGCCCTGCTGTGCTTTTTCCAGCTCCACACTTCTTCAACTCTGACTTTTCAGCATCTGTAGTCCTCCATATCTTCTAATTAGAATAATATCAATAGTGTTACATGTGCAAACACAGCTATCTTTAAGGCCCAGCACCAAACAGACCTAAGGTGAAATCCAATTTTGAAGTCTGCAGTTTTTAAACTATATCACTATTCTGCACCAACTGCACAATGCAGATTGCACTACTGTATGATGTATGACTATCATTTTGGAGGAGTGGCTTCAGTCCATCTTAAGTGTGAAAATCCCCATTAAACAGTTGCAAATGGAAAGACTGTTGGGTCTTTTCTACAATCAATGTTCTTCAAGGTGTACTCCTACTTTTCTATTTCTAAAGATGTGACTTAAGACAGAGTGTACTGTTGCATCTGAACTTGCAAAGTGATTAACCTTCATATTTGATCCTGAATGTTGAGAGATTTTGTCTAAAGTGACATGTCCAAATTTGATCCCACTTCCTTCTGGTGTGCACACATCACACTTTCCTTTAGGGTTACTTGGGCAGTGACATGCAGAAGGAACCTTAGCCTTTTTTTTCTTGTTGGTCAGGGTGCTGAGCATCAAATTACCACTAACAGAGGTCAGTTACCTTAACACTGGGAATATTCCTTCCTTGTTTTGGTTTAAACAAATCAGGGCTGCTGTCTGCAATGTTCTTGCCTTGTTCAACCTGCAAAAAGGGTCTTGTGGTGGAGTGGCAGTGATTTAGATTAGAGGCTCCATGTCTTTGAACCAGGACACCCAGTCACTACAACTTAGTTCTGTAAGGCACTCTTTCTTTTTATTCTAGTCCCTCATTTCTATGAAATTTATATTATTTAATTAAAACTATATAACTTTCTTCACTTTTTTACATCAAGTCAATTTGCTGATATTAAGTGAAACAAGGCATTCGTTACTACTTTTACAATGTTTCTCAGTTTTGACAGATCATCCTTTCGGCTGAATTTGTAATCTAAAAATGTATTTTCTGCTACAAGGAAGCATGCAGTTCCTGTCTGTTTGGTTTGAAATCTGTGTACTGTACACAGGTGCTTAGTTTACTAGTTTATCTTTCACATTGGGAGATGTGAAATTTAATATTTACTGTGCCTAGAAACCTCAATGAAAGTAAGTGACCTGAAAATACAATGCACTGGCTGTTCCTGCTTCATAATGGGACAGTCTTGCATAACCAATAATGCAAATTTTAATTTTAGAAATGTGCAGTAATTTCAGGTGACATAGTTAGCTATAGAGCTTTAGACAATTTCAACCTCAGCAGTGGAAGATTGTATAATTTGAAGGTATCTTTAAAATTTTTAAACATCCTTGCCTGAATGTATTTTTCATTAAAAATTTTTTTTCTTGCAACATTGGAGAAATGGGACAAAGCACAAAATTAAAATTGGCTGGTGGCTCACCGCCCAGGATGCCCTCCCAAACAACTATGCTCCCAACACTGGTCATGTAAACCTCCTGATGTCTCAACTGGAACAAGTTACTACTTGGCATTGTCTTTGAAGAATTTCATAGTTCAATCCAGAATTTCTCCCATTTTTAAAGAAGAAATCTATCCCATCTATTTAAAAGTAGCATCACTGGAGTTAAAGGATGTGCTTTTAAAACAGTGGATGGTAGAAATAACAACAACCTTTTTTTGATTCCAAAACAAGGAAGGTTTCCCTTTTGAAGATAATGGGACTGAAATAGTTGATGCTGAAGTTGCATTTAGCTCCTGCCAATGTGATGTCAGAATCTTTGGGTGGCCAACTAGGCAGTTGCATGAGATTCTGACGGGTTCAGAATTGTCATCGCTGGGCATAATTACGTAAGGTCAACTAGTCAATATAACTTATACCTATTGCTATCATGTCTTAAGAGGTAGCTTATTACAAGTACTTGTTTAGACTCACCAGTGGCCTATCACTGATAATTAGACACTCTTAGATTCAGCACAAGAAATAAGGCTTGCCAGTACTGTGCCTCAACTACGGAGCCCATTACTACAGAACCCTCTATCTCATTGTTCACAGCTGAGCCACGTTCAATCTGTTCATAGCAGAGAATGTATAGATATACTGACTGACTGACTGACTGACTGACTGACTGACTACTTTTGGACGGGAGTATACTTGCAAAACAGGAACTTCAGTGTCCATCTCAATTTTGACTTTAACAAGTAACATCATTGTCCTTCAGTCCTGCAAACTTCCATCAGCAACTTGCATTTATTGTAAGACAAACAGGCTAAGGAGCTTCATAGGAATATTATCAAAAACGTTTAACATCAAAGCCACAACTACCTAGATTATCAGTAAGATAAAAATATGTTGAAGGCCAGATTTAGAATAGATTAGAACATAGAACATAGAACAATACAGCACAGAACAGGCCCTTCGGCCCACGATGTTGTGCCGAACATTTGTCCTAGCTTAAGCACCC
>NC_057718.1:79260495-79316430 GCF_004010195.1 Chiloscyllium plagiosum | reverse complement strand
GTACTGGGTCTTTTAAGTTTGTTAGTTTGAGAGTGTTGGTGAGTTTGTGTGCTCTTAGGATTCCGAGGGGTCTTAGTCTGGCTGTCATTTCTGAAACATCTTTGTATGGTAAGGTGGTTAGGGTTTCTAGCTGTGTTTGGTCTGCTTGTCATGGTTTGTTCTTGAGGAATCTGCGGACTGTATTTTGAGTATCCGTTCTTCTTGAATATGTTGTATAGGTGGTTCTCCTGTTTTCCGAAGTTCATCTAAACTGCAGTGTGAGGTGGCTCGTTGGGATAGAACACTATTCCAACGAGCCACCTCACACTGCAGCACGACAAGCAGACCAAACACAGCCAGAAACCCTAACCACCTTACCATACATCAAAGATGTTTCAGAAATGACAGCCAGACTACTAAGACCCCTCTGAATCCTAATAGCGCACAAACTCACCAACGCTGTCAAACTAACAAACTTAAAAGACCCAGTACAAACCATGGACAAAACTAACGTCGTCTACAAAATTCCATGCAAGGACTGCCACAAACACTACGTAGGACAAACAGGAAGAAAGGTAGCCACCAGGATACACTAACACCAGCTAGCCACAAAAAGACACTACCCTCTCTCCCTCGTAGCCCTACACACGGAGGAAAAAAAAACTACCATTTTGACTGGGACAACACATCTATCCTGGGACAGGCTAAGCAAAGACATCTCAGAATTCCTAGAGGCCGGGCACTCCAACCACAACGCTATAAACAAACATATAGATACCATCTATCAACCCCTCAGAAAACAAACAGGAAATGACATCACCACGAACCCCATCCAGGACAAACCTATAAATGGAAAGCAGGAGACAACAGCTTCGCTTCACTTGGAGGTTGCCACTGATGATGTTACCTAGCCAAGTAATGAAACGTCTGGATACTAAACCGACAGCTCAGCGAGCAAACCAACACCCTAAACCTCAACCTGAGCTACAAACCTTGCAAAACATTTGGTTAAATCATGTGAGCCTGTCCACTATTCTTGCTGTCATACTGAAAGGGACTAATTGCAGATTCTAATCCATTCCTTGAAGTCCTATCCCAGCTGACTCTGTTCCCATTAAATACGGAAAAATATGAATTTTTGGATAGTTAAAAATGAATTTAATGCTGTGCAGTTATTTGATACTTTGCTCATCAATTATTTTTAGGCTTGCTGAAACGCAGAAAATTGTATACTTGAGTTCTGTTAAAAAAATCATCATTTAGAAGCTGAAAGTAACGAGTGGCGTGGGAGTTATTTATGAAATTGCTGGTGAAAAATAAAGTTAATAGCAATGATGCAAAAAGCCTGAGGATTGCCATTTAATTCATCTAGATTCAATTAAACTTTAATCTCTGTGATAGTCATAAGGAATAAAATAAAACTAGAAATATTCTTCCAAGCAGGAAGCACCTGTGGACAGAAACAGCACTAATCACAGGATTCCCTTCAGTGTTGAAGCAGGCCATTCAGCCTATCAAGTCCACACCAGCCCTCCCTAGAGGTATCCCACCCTCCCTATAGCCATGGAGGGTTAATCACTATAGCAGGGTTAATCAATCTAGCCCCCTTTTCCCTAGACTCTGGCTATGATAAATTGCCCAGTCCACTTAACCATCACATCTGTGGACTATAGGAGGAAACTGGAGCACCCAGAAGAAACTCGTGCAGACACTGGGAGAATGTGCAAACTCCATGCAGACAGTTGCCCAAGGATGGAATCTGGGTCCCTGGTGCTGAGGCAGCAGTACTAACCACTGAGCTATCGTGCCACCCTGAATTCATAACTTAAACCTTTTTAACCCTAGTGTTTTTTTTCTCTCCTCTACTGGTGCTTATCAACTGATTGAGTACTTCAAATTTCTATCATCTGCAGTATTTTTACCTGTATAATTTTATTTGTGATTGGAGCTGATTCATCAATCTGTGACATTAGGATCCAGAAAAGTAGTAATGAAACAACTTATGGCGACAGCAAACATCCAGAGATTGAATTTAATTTGCTCCCAAAAAAATGTTGACTTGTTTTATTTCCAAGATTATTCAATTTGTGGAAAATGCGTGATGACTATGCCAGTATTAAATATGCATATTGAACAACCCTGAGGAGGAGGTGGAGAACTGCCTTCCTGAACTAATACACCTACAGTGCTATTTAAGGAGGGAGTTCCAGGATTTTAACTTTGTGACCTCCCTCACTGGAAAATATTTGGACATAATAAGAATTGCAAGGCTGAAGGAAATTTGTAGCTGAGGGCTAAATTTGAGCTGAAACTGAAGTCTCAGGTAATACCTTACTGTTCTCCCTTCAGTTATTAATCGATGAATTAAATTAGGAGCTAGTGACACTAAAATTCATACAGAGAAATACCTTTTTTATATAAAGCTTCCATCTTTCTCTGCATCAGGAATCCTAGTCCGCCATATGGTTTTGGAGAGGCAGCTAAGGAATTGTGGGCAAAACCTAGATCTGTATTTGATGCTGTCTGGAAAACGAGTTGCTGAGTTAACCCTAGAAATTGAGTGATCTCTTTTCTATCGTCCACTCAAACCAGCTCATTGTGTTTTTTTTTGTCAAAATTGAACAACTGTTCAGTTATCAAATGTGTTAACAAATCATGGTGGCTTCACTTCACCTTTTTTTTTCTGCTGTAAATCTGAATCAAAGTAGTTGTCAACCATATATATTATATTATATTATATATTATATTATATTATATTATATTATGTATAGTCAGATTCTATCTTGAGCTGCAATGGTGTATCAATAACAAAACAACACATGCACATTTATGGATTTCCTGAGAAAAACTGTTTTACCCATGTGTCTGTACTGCTGTTAATGAAAGGACCTTAGGTTACCAACATTAGTTAGCAACTCCTTGTCAAAATAGTTAATGCTTTTTTTTCCCAAAAGTCCAATGTTAAAAGAACAAAAACCATTTAAATTAACATGAACTTTAAAAAATGAAACATTATCTCAATGTGATTCTGCTGGATTGTTTTTGGAGAGTCAGTCTATCTGGAGAGTGTGCTATCATTTTCAAGCAGGACTTAAACTTTTTCTTCAACTTGCTTAATTTAACCAAAAATTCTTTCATAAATACATAGCCATACCAAAGCTGAACCTTCAATTTGAATTTTCAATTAGAATCTCCAGTTTGTTGGTTGGTGATGTGATATTTTCATTTTTTATTCCAGTGGTTTTCCGAGGCAAAGGCATGTCTTTTAATTGATGGATATTAAGTGGTTAGAATAATGGACATTTGCTAGGATGCTTTATGGAATGAGTAAATAAAAGTATGAAGGAAGAATTGAAAACTTGTGGCTGTCACCAGTAGAACAAAGGAAATATGAAGTAACTTGATAAAGGTTGTTAGAGATTTTCATTTCTTCCTTCGAGGGCCTCCAAGGAACACCGATTTATAATCTTTTAAAAATGTTCACTTTTGGCTATGTTGGAAGTGGTATGCCTACAAAAGTTTGAGGTAAAAGTAAGGAAAATAAATAACTAATTATGCACAATTTAATGGCTTGTGGAAAAGTTTTTGAAGATTTGTGGAACCGCAGTTCACCTTTTTTTTTTTCCCCCACTTCTATTCAGTCGTTTTTGTGGTCACGCTGAATAGAACCAATCCCTTCCAGGTATCTCTTCCTACCAATTCAACCATAAATTTATTATATTGACTAGATTCCAGGTGATTTTATATTCATCCTACCAAATTATCCTCCTGCCCTTGACTTTCTCGTTAAGAAATGATCTTCTAACTGCACAAACATCTTGAGGTGATTTGGTCACATCAGTTGTCAACATTTGCTCATAATTAAACTTTTAAGAGAGCTTAAGCTACAATATCAGTGGATAATTAAACAAAAATCCACGGTTGTTTCAACTAGCAGTTTGCAGTTGACACCAAAATTGGAATTATAGTGGACAGCAAAGAAGGTTACTTCAGATTACAATGGGATCTTGATCAGATTGGCCAATGGGCTGAGAAGTGGCAGATGGAGTTTAATTTAGATAAATGCCAGGTGCTGCATTTTGGGAAAGCAAATCTTAGCAGGACTGTACATTTGATGGTAAGGTTCTAGGGAGTGTTGCTGAACAAAGAGACCTTGGAGTGCAGGTTCATAGCTTCTTGAAAGGGGAGTTGCAAGTAGATAAGATAGTGAAGAAGGTGTTTGGTATGCTTTCCTTTATTGGTTGGAGCATTGAGTAAAGGTGTTAGGAGGTTGTGTTGCAGCTGTATAGGATGTTGGTTAGGCTACTTTTGGAATGTTGCGTGCAATTCTGGTCTCCTTACTGTGGGAAGGATGTTGTGAAACTTGAAAGGGTTCAGAAAAGATTGGCAACATCCTTGTAAATGTTGGAGGATTTGAGCTTTCTGGAGAGGTTGAATAGGCTGGGGCTGTTTTCCCTAGAGCATTGGAGGTTGAGGGGTGACCTTATAGAGGTTTACAAAATCATGAGGGGCATGGATAGGATAAATAGACAAAGTCTTTTCCCTGGGGTGGGGGAGTCCAGAACTAGAGGGCATAGGTTTAGGGGTGCATGTATGGAATGAGCTGCCAGAGGAAGTGATGGAAGCTGGTACAATTGCAACATTTTTAAAAAGGCATCTGGATGGGTAAATGAAAGAAAGGGCTTAGATGGATATGGGCCAGGTGCTGGCACATGGGACTAGATTAGGTTGGGATATCTAGTCGGCATGGACGAGTTGGATTGAAAGGTCTGTTTTCGTGCTGTACATCTCTATGGCTAACTGGAGGTTTCACAATTATCACCATCAGCGCATCAGTGTAAAGACGCAGGTAGTGCACTTCATATTTTTGGCTGATGCTAGTTACAAGTGGATGATCCCCTTTGACCTTCTAAGGTTCCCCAGCATCACTGCTGGTCTCCAGCCAAATTCACTCCATGTTGTTGAGAAATGGTTGAAGCCTTTGGGCCTTTATAATATCTTTGTCATGGCAGTTATGAAGCTTAAGTCTTAATACTAACACCCCAAGGCAAGTTTTGCAGCTGCACTAGAAAAACTGGAATCAACCTGACAATGTAGCAGTTGTCCAACTGGTACAAAGGGTAATTGACAACACTTAAAGCAGCACCTACCTGGCATGCTGCATTTGGATTCTGCCAATGTGAATTAGCTCCTGACTTCCATAGCCTTGGTCCAAACACAAAATACTGAGCTTACTGGAGGAGGTATATGGCCTAGCCATCAAGACAGCATTTGATGCAATGTGGTGTGAAACAGAAACCGAAAAAACTGTGGATGCTGTAAATCAGAAACCAAATCGGAAGTTGCTGGAAAAGCTAAGTAGGTCTAGCAGCTTCTGTGAAGAGAAATCTGAGTTAATGTTTTGGGTCTTGTGACCTTCCTCAGAACTGTCTGTGTTCTAAAGAAATCATTAGACTTGAAATGTTTGTTTCACAGATTCTACCAGATCTGCTGCAACATGGTAATTTCACACCATTTGGATGATGTGCTGTTTCTCTTCTGCCAAAATGGATAATAACTAAAAGACTTGACAACCAACTGGTCCAACAATTTATTCAGTATTGCTTTCCTAGTGGTTGTAATTTTCTGGGGTCCTTCCCCCTTCCATTTCTGGGAAGTTACTTTGGTCCTGAAAGGGAGGATAACTATAAAATACATTTCTCGTTATCTGCTATCTCAATTTTCGTTTTTCTCAGACTTTTCTCTCTGAGCAATGTTCACTTCTTTTGTTATTTACAGAAACTCTTGTTGATTATTTCCAGCAAGCTTTCTCTACCCTAGTTGTTCCCCTCCCTGACTTAGTCTTTTGCATTGTTTAATAGTGAGACTGGCCACCTGTTTTTGTGCAATAATATGCTTTTTTTTCTATTTTGATACTATCTAACTTTTTTTTTTCAGCTAACCACTTACCCTTGGAATTTTTATTTCTCATTGGAACATTATCTGAAATATCCCCTTTTTAAAATGTCTAACATGGCATTTCTATTGACTTCTTATACCATTAACCTAATTTGCCAGTTCACTTTGGAGTTTTTTTCATAATTGCCCTTTTTATTTTAAAAAAAATTACCATTCTAGTCTTTGATCCACTCCCTTCTTCCTCCAAACTAAATGTAAAATATGATTATAGTTATTTAGAGATCTTCAATCTTAACAGATTGCTTCATATCCCATCTAGTATAGTCTGCTTTCTGGTTATCTCCAGAAAGAACTATTTAATAAACATGTCCCAAAACATTCTATAAGCACTTCAATTAGCCATCTTTTGTACCCACCGAGGTTGAAAGTATTTACACATTGTGATGATTTGTGCCTTTTCAAGAGGGATTTGTTCTGATCTCTTCCTCCTTAAAGAGGGATGTTGTAAACCTGGTGCAGTGTCTCTGTTCTGAAAGCTCATGCTTCCAAATAAACCTGTTAGACTATAACCTGGTATTGTGATTTTTAACTTTCTACACACCAGTCCAACACTGGCACCTCCCAAATCATGTTCCATGGAAAGCAGAGTAAATAGTTTTTTTTTTACAAAATGAGACAAAAAAGAAGGGGGTAGAAATCAGGCTTTACCAGACCCAAGGTTTTTAGTTTTGCTTTCAGCTGTTTGAAATTTTAGTCTTGGAGCTGAAGGTATTAGAGACCTGTGTCCCTCTTCCCCCTCCTCCATTGAGGTAGTTTAAAAAAACTTGACAGCTGCCAGGCTGTGAACGTTTTTTTTTTGAATGTCCAAAAGTCATGCTTGTATATCAATCCTTAGGGTTGGTAGTGGCATGGTTGTATAATTTGCTGGCAGTCACTCCACAACTGGCCACAACCTACTTGGCCAGAGGGTGGAGGAATCAACAGAAGCTCCTGAACAGTTGGAAACCTGATATGTGCAGTATCGCGAAGACAGCACTGGCATAAAACTCATAATGTTCCGGCATCTATAGCCTAGAGGGGGAAGGTGGAAAATGAGCATTCAAAGCAACTGTTGAGGAGGAAAATGGTACACAAAATAACTACAGATCTGGCAGCATCTATGGAGTTTGGGGAGAAAATTGTGGTAATGTTTCAGGTCACTGACCTTTCAAAAATAAATCAGCAAAATGCTGAACCAGTCAAAGCAAAGTAGTTAACTGTCAGAACCTACGCAGCCCTCGGAGAACTGTATCTTGCCGAGGTGGCTTGAGCTTCGTTAATTCAAACCGGACTTTGTTTTTGTTCTAACCGTCTACACTCTCGAGACGATGGGCTGGGCGCGCGCACAGTGGGAGGCGGGAAGCTGAGGCAAAGGGGATGGGCCTCAACATCGAAGCCGAGCCGGCAGTAGGTCGGCGGCAAATGGACGTGTCCTCTTTGAAGGTAACCGCCTCCATCAGATGCCAGTTAAATCGGACACCCTAACCATCTGGGGGCAGAGGCGCTGACTTTAAAGCTAATAAACCGCCGAGTGTGCAAACAACGGCAGAAGCAAGCCAGGAACGTTCCGAGGTTTTATTCTCATCAAACAGGAGGGCACTTCTTCAGACGTGACTGGAACGGAATCTGAAGAGAATGGGAATGTACTTTAACCTGCTCTTCATTGGAAAGCCAAGTGTTTGATTTCCACCTGATGGTATATAGGTAAGCATGGACTTTTTTTTAAGAAAAAAGTAACCCTATTTCGTGTTGCACATTTTATTTTGTTCTGAGTTGCAGTGTATGAATTTAGTGTAAGCTGTATATTTGTGTAGCGCCTACTCGAGGTCTGCAAAAGTACTTCAATGTCTATAAAGTATTTACGTGTACCTGTACTTCATAGTTGTGAAGTTGGAAACCAAATAGTCCGCTTGCACACAACGAACTCCCGCAAACAGCAGCATGGCGATGACCAGAGAGTCAGATGTGCAGCTTGGAGACAGACCCTTCCTTCGGTCCAACTCGTCCATGCTGACCAGAAAACCTAAATTGATCTAGTCCCATTTGCCAGTACTTGGCCCATATCCCTCTAAACCCTTTCTATTCATGTACCCATCCATGTGCCATTTTTAAAAGTTGTAATTTTTTAAAAAAGTAGTAAAGCCTCCACACTTCCTCTGGCAGCTCATTTCAAACAGTCTGACGTGCTTTTCCCTTTTCAACTTAAACCAATGCTGTCTAGTTTTGCACCCCACCCCTCCAATTCTCAGGGAAAACACCTTGACTATTCACTCTATCCATGCCCCATATGATTTGATAAATCTCTGTAAGGTCACCCCTCAGCCTCTGACACTTCAGAGAAAATAGCTCCAACCTATTGAGCCTCTCCCAGTAGTTCCCACCCTCCAAAACCGGCAAACATCCTTGTAAATATTTTCTGAACCCCTTCAAGCTTCACAACATCCTTCCAATAGCAGGGTGATCAAGATTGGTTAGGTCACTTTTGGAATATGGTATTCAATGTCCTGTTGATAATCTGCTTTGTGCAGTTGATTGTTTTGTACCTAATTGGTCAGGAGATAAAACCTATTCTTCAGAATTTTTTTCACTTGCACCTTGTTTCTATTTAATTAATCTTATCTAAAAGTCAGCACCTTTTTAACCTCCTATGGAGAATTCTTTGAAATTAATGTGCATTATTTTCAAACATATTTGATACTGGAGAGTCATTGAGTTCAAAATATTGACTTTCTTTCTCCACAGATGCTACGAGACCTAATTTGAGTTTCTCCAGCACTCTGTTTCCAATTGCTAACATTCTCTGTGGAGTTTTCACAATCGCCCCTGTGTCTGAATGTTTCTTCCAGGTGCTCGGGATTTCCTCCCACAGCCCAAAGATGGACCATGATAAATGTGGGGATGACGGGGATATGGGTAGGGGGCTAGGTTTCGTTGGGATACTCTTTGGAGGGTATGCAGACTTAATGGGCCAAATGGCTTCTATCTGCACTGTAGGAATTTCATTTTATGGTTTTAATAGTTTGCCATTTATACTGGTATTACATGAGCATTACAAGTTGGGTATATCTGCAACAGAGGTCATTGAAAAAGTTTACATTCTCTAACTGCTGGAAACATGCATTTTGTTGAAGCTTTTTGTCTTGTGCTTATTAAGAAAGCTGAAAAGAAATACACTTTAAATGGAACAACAATATTTATTTTGTGTGAGAGGAGAGTAATTTAGTTGGTAAGCAAACTCTGGCAGTAACATTTTCCATCTGTGCAAGATACAAAACTGCAAAATATACAGAATTTTTTTATGCATGGCATGATTAATGGTAGTATCAGACAAGATGTTTGGGAGGGCCATCGTCACTTCAAGGTCATCTTGCTGAATCTTGTAATCTATTTTAGTCCACCAATTTGGAAATGTTATAACGTATGTCCATGACAAGTAGAACTTAACTGGTCCCTAGCACTGAGCCAGGAGGCCATCAGCATTAGATTTTTTTTTTCACCACATCTTATATGCTCCAATTGAGAGTATTACTTCTTGTTAACAAGGTGTTTTAACAGTCTGACATGCCATGTGCTGTGATCTTGTCAAACACTCCGTACAAACTAGCCATCATCTGGGGTGTTGTAGCACAGTAATATCTCAACCTCTGGGCCAGAAGACCTATTCAGACATGTTTTAAAAACAAATCTGCAAGCTAGCACTGGGGAAAGCTGGATGGTTGGTGGATTCAATTTGCACAAAGGACTTCCATGTTGAATACCAGGCACTGATATCTTGGGCATACTTCATAGGGATGGGCGATAGCCCCACCCACCACATGTCTATGGACATTGTATTTGACGTGCCAGCCTCTGAGCTTTCATGTTTCATCTGATTCACCTGCAGGACACTACATATCTGTGCTATATCTTGAGCTGGACCTGCAACTATTGTTAATGTTGCAGCAAGGATGCTTTATGCTTAGGGATGCTCAGCAAACCCTTGGTTTAGATCAGGCTGCATCTGTAGGCTCTTTACTCACTGTCATAATGCTCACTTACTCTGAACTCAACTGAATGCTTCCAGCCCAGCTCTCTTGCATTGCCCTCACTCAGAGGTACTTCCTTCATGTAACTAGAGTCTTGTCCTGCTATTTAGTGCCAACATACAACCAGGAAGCTTGCCACAGTTATCAGGCTTTTGATCTATCAATGAGGGTAGTCTTCACTTTGGGATCCTGGCACAGCTTCCAAGATTAAACTTCCAATATCAGTCTAGGCCCTGCTTGAGGCAAGGTTTTAGTCATTATCCTCCTACAGAGCAAGATGCTGAATGAGAGGCAGCACACTGCCCTGTTGACTCCTCTTGTCCTGTTGTGGGCTGTTTTTCCTTCTAGAATAATGGAGAAGCATGTGGTTTCGAAGATGAAAGTGGGTAACACATTATTGGTGATGCAGCTTGCTGAAGTGTGTGAATAGGCAGTACAGAAAAGTGTGCTGAGTCAGTGGTGCCCCAGGCTGGGTGAGGTTGAATAGGGAACCTGTTGCATACATTAGAGTGGTAGAGCATGAACATTACTGGGAGGTGGGTGCAGAAGCCGAAATTGAGGTATCTGGGAAATGGTGGCACTTGTGCTGGCACAGGGCAGAATAACATTGACTGCCTTCCTTCAGTGTTGAGAATGTGGTGCTGGCAAAGCACAGCAGGTCAGGAAGCAGGAGTATCAGCGTTTCTGGCATGAGCCCTTCAGGAATGAGGCTTGTGTATAGGGGGTCTAAGAGGTAAATGGGTGGAGCTGGAGGGGTTGGGGGGAAGGTAGCAGAGAATGCAATAGGTAAATGAAGGTGGGGGAGAAATTGATAGGTCAGCGAGAAACTGATAGATGGGAAAGATGATGGACAGGTCAAGAGGGCAGTGCTGCGTTGGAGGCTTGGGACTAGGAGAAGGTGGGAGAAGGAGAAAATGAGGAAACTGGTGAAATCCGCGTTCATCCTGTGTGGTTGCAGAGTGCCAAGGCGGAAGATGAGGCATTCTTCCTCAAGGCGTCCGGTTATTAGGGTTTGGCGATGGAGGAGGTCCGGGACCTGCATGTCCTATGGTGGATTAGGAGGGGGAGTTGAAGTATTCAGCCACTGGACAGTGGGGTTGGTTGGTATGGGTGTTCTAGAGATGTTCTCTGAAATTATCTGCAAGTTGGCATCCTATCTTGGATTGTTTCGGAGCACATCTCTGGACACCTGCACCCACCAGTGACTGACCTGACTACTTTAACACTTTAACTTCCTCTCCCACTTCGCCAAGAACATGCAGGTCCAGGCCTCCTCATTTACCAAACCCTAATCAGCTGATGCCTGGAGGAAGAATGCCTCGTCCCCAGCCTTGGGACTCTGCAATCACATGGCATTAATGAAAATTTAACCAGTTTCCTCTGTTTTGCACCCCCACCCCACCAAACCATCTTTTTTTTTGTATCCTAGTCCCAAGCCTCCAACTCAGCACTGCCCTCTTGACCAGTCTATCTTCTTTACCATTTATCTGCTCAACCCTCCTCTCCGGTGTATCACCTTCGTTCTCCTCCACCTTCATTTACCTATTGCATTCTCAGCCCCCTGGCCCACAACCTCATTCCTGATGAAGGGCTCAAGCCCAAAATGTCAAATCTCCTGCTCCTTGAATGCTGCCTTACCTGCTAAGCCTTTCAGCAATACACTCATGACTCTAATCTCTAGCATCTGCAGTCCTCACTTATTTTTGTCTGTCTTCATTGCCAAGCATTCCTCTCAGATGGCTGGATTGCTTCAACATGGATGGCAATCTCTGTCTAGGCTGGAATGGTCAGGTTTCACTGGTCCTGGGGGGTGGAACAAAAGAGAAAATTCTGCCTACCCATTTTGCAGGAGCTTGAAGTCCAGACCTGCAAAGCAGGGCGTTGTTTCAGTCCTTGTCTGCATTTTGTATGGGCCAAAAGTCTAGAACCATGCTTCCAGTGTGCTTGATAGCCTTTTAAATATGGTACTGTGTTGGATATGCTGGTCAGTAGTGAGTTGCTCCATGAATGGTGCTCAGTAAGATGTTTTGAATGTCAAATGTGATATTTGCCATGAGGGGTGAAATGCCTTTTAACATGGTGAGTTTGATAAGATGTAACTCACGCTTGCTTGTTTGGCCTTGTGGTAATAATTACTCCAGTAAACTTGATGCAATTTGCATTTGGCCTAAAAACTAAGATTCAGCTCAATGTCCTTTGTTTTTGTTCAGCAAAAGGTTCTGAATTAAAGGTTCAAATATTTTTAATTGAACATTCTGAGCAAATGTATAACATTGATGCATTTTACTTTGAATGGGAAAGCAAAGTTCTGCAGCTGCTAGAATATGGGCATAAGTACTTCAATTTAAAAAAAAAATTTAACTTGACAGCACCTGTGGACAAAGGTTGAAATAACCCCCACATCTTTTCTCCTCTTTCTTCATATATGTAAAGTTTGTGTCTCTAATGTCATAGAGATGTACAGCATGGAAGCAGACCCTTCGGTCCAACCCGTACATGCCGACTAGATATCCCATCCCAATCCAGTCCCACCTGCCAGCACCCGGTCCACATCCTTTCAAACCCTTCCTATTCATATACCCATCCAAATGCCTCCTTAAATGTTGCAATTGTACCAGCATCCACCACTTCCTCTGGCAGTTCAATCCATACACTTACCACCCTACTGTGTGTAAAAGTTGCCCCTTAGGTCTCTGTTATATCTTTCCCCTCTCACCCTAAACCTATGCCCTCTAGTTCTGGCCTCCCTGACCCCAGGGAAAAGAGTTTGTCTATTTACCCGATCCATGCCCCTCACAATTTTGTAAACCCTCTATAAGGTCACCGCTCAGCCTCTGACGCTCCAGGCAAAACAGCCCCAGCCTGTTCAGCCTCTCCCTATAGCTCAAATCCTCCAACTCTGGCAACGTCCTTGTAAATCTTTTCTCAACCCTCAAGTTTCACAACATCTTTCCGATAGGAAGGAGACCAGAATTGCACGCAATAGGCCAACGGTGGCCTAACCAATGTCCTGTACAGCCGTAACATGACCCCCTAACTCCTGTACTCAATACTCTGACCAGTAAAGGAAAGCATACCAAACGCCACTTTCACTATCCTATCTACCTGCGACTCCACTTGCAAGGAGCCATGAACCTGCACTCCAAGGTCCTTAGGACTTTACCATTAAGTGTATAAGTCCTGCTAGGATTTGCTTTCCCAAAAATGCAGCACCTCGCATTTATCTGAATTTAAACTCCATCTGCCACTTCTTAGCCCATTGGCCCATCTGGTCAAGATCCTGTTGTAATCTGAGGTAACCTCCTTTGCTGTTCACTACACCTCCCAATTTTGGTGTCATCTGCAAACTTACTAACTGTACCTCTTATGCTCTCATTCAAATCATTTATGTAAATGACAAAAAGTAGAGGACCCAGTACTGACCCTTGTGGCACTCCACTAGTCACAGGCCTCCAGTCTGAAAAACAACCCTCCACCACCATCCTGTCTTCTACCTTTTGAGCCAGTTCTGTATCCAAATGGCTAGTTCTCCCTGTATTCTGAGAGATCTAACCTTGCTAACCGGTCTCCCATGGGGAACATTGTTGAATGCCTTACTGAAGTCCATATAGATCACATCTACTGCTCTGCCCTCATCAATCTTCTTTGTTACTACTTCAAAAAACTCAATCAAGTTTGTGACACATGGTTTCCCATACACAAAGTTATGTTGACTATCCCTAATCAGTCCTTGCCTTTGCCAATACATGTACAACCTGTCCCTCGAGATTCTCTCCAACAACTTGCCCACCACCGACGTCAGGCTCACTGGTCTATAGTTCCCTGGCTTGTCCTTACCACCCTTCTTAAACAGTAGCACCATGTTAGCCAGCATCCAGTCTTCGACTATCGATGATACAAATATCTCAGCAAGACGCCCAGCAATCGCTTCTCTAGCTTCCCACAGAGTTACTTTAGTATCTCAAAAATGACTAACATTTGTTACTGTGATAGGGGAATAAGATTCATGTCTACGTTGAAAGGAGGTTTTGTATGATTGCTTCAGGAGCAGAATTTTTTTTGAGGGGGTGTGGTTGGGTGATTTACAACAGCATTAAGGAGATTAATTTAAGTGGATAAATATAGCTTTGAAAGAGCTCCCCTATTATACTCACTTCCTGCTGTTTTCTCTAAAGCCCTGCATTTTATTCTTCGTGTATGAATACAATTTCCCAATAAATCTGTTTCCACAATCTTTCAAATACTGCATTCTTTTTTTCTTAAAATCTCCTTTCATTTCCCCCCTCATTTCTTGCTAAGTTTACTTTAGGTTGGTGTCCTCTGGTTGCTGGTGTTTCTGCCATTTTATACACTTATCAACCCTTCATAAACTTGCTAATAAAAAGGTTAAGTTGTTTAATTTTCTTGACTTTACATGCTGTTGCACAGTTGGAGGCACTGAGTTTGGTGGAGAGCTTAACATGGAGACCCAAAGATTTAAAACAAAAATAGAGTTTGGTTTTTTTTTAAAACAAATATTTGAAAGGTTCAATACTTTTCACTTACTCACTGATTTATGTCAACTACTGCAGCTATGATAATACCAAGAGTTTGTTTACAAATTATTGATGGACCAGGCCAGACAACCTCAAATTATTTTAAGGTCGCCTCGACCCTAATTTTTTATTTTTAAAGGCTCCTATGAAATAGGAATTCCAGGTGTGATGGAGCTGGTCAAACCATACGGCTTTAAGCAAAACACTATAGTTGAAAAACAGAAGAAAATGGAATTTAGAATAACTTGACCATTGGAAAACTTAATGGATCCAATAAAATCTATTACTAATTAACTGTTCCAATAATGTAACATTCCATAGACATACCCCTTGGCAAAAAGACAAATTCAAACACTGATTCTTACAAGCAGAAGGGAACAACATCCAGAGAGATTTTAGAAAGTCACTTAGAATCACTTAAGCTTGCAACCCTTCTAGTACACTCCCATCTGGTGACTGCTACAGATTTTAAAAAAAAACCAAAGTCCTGAACTGGAAGATTGGCCATTCCCCTTCCATTGTTAAACTAGTCACTTTGCCACCTTTTTGTGTTTTTTTTTGGGCAAGTGGTGTAAAGGCAAAGACAAAATAAACTTAAGTGACAGCATCGTCACAAATTCCAGTGTGTAAGTAAGTGTTTTATAGATCCAATAAGAATACTGCATTGGTAGAACAACAGAATGATGAGTGTTTAGACTTTTGGAAATAGAGAAGCTGTGCATGAGAGTTCTTGGAATGAAAAAAAGTGATGCAGTATAGATTAGGGAGACATGTTTTAAGGTGTAATTGTTGCCAACCACGCATGTTCATATAAAATGGAATTTAGGAGATAGTTGAAGGTCAGATCAACAGCTGTCCTTCATGGCAGACAAAAACAAATGAAACTTAGTGAGGATAGAAATGCAGGGCTTTGGCAGTGTAGTGGCATTAGCTGCACTTTTGTGGAGAAAGCAGCTAACTTGGAAAGGTGTGTCACTGTTTTAAAAAAAAACATGATCTGAGTTTTGATACTGAGGAAAAGGATTCAGGTGAGTGTAATAATGAAGACTCAGTGGTATATTAGTTATGGGGAGGAAATGGAAATCAATCAGCCCATCTAAATTTCCCACCATGGATTTGGTATTCTGTGGCCAGATTGGAGTGGGAGTAGTAGTACACGGGTTTGCAGGAACAAAAATTTCCTTTTTTTTAATCCCCCAGCATTATACTGAAATGTAGTATTGATTTATAAAGTTTATATATACTATAAATTTACTCAAACTTATACAAGTAAATTTTTTTTTTGAAATATTAAGTTTTTTTTTTGAATGAAGAGAGATGGGAAGCAAAGTGTTCTTACTCTGAGGAGTAGAGAAATGAGATACACAGGATCAGGTACTAAATAAATGAATGTCATAATACAGGAAGACCATTTGTACACAAATGTTAGGGAGAAGATGGAGGGGGTAAAAAGACTTCCTTTTATGTAGCATCTTTTCATCTCCACTGGATAACTTTAACAGTTTATGGGCAATGATATAATTTTGAATTATTTTTTGTAATGTGTACAATTGACTTGCATTTTCTGTATCAAAACAACATTGTGGTGATCGGAACTTTTTTTGCGGCTGTTGGCTGAGGGTAACTATTGGTGAAGATGATGGGATAACTCTCCCACTCAAGAGTGATAGGATTGTTTACATGCACCTGAGTGAAAAGTTGGGGGGGGGCGGGGGGAAGAACCTCAATTTAACACCTCATCCAAAGGAAACTCTAATAGATGTACCATTGCTTCCCTGGTACTGTACTAGAGGTGTTGGCTATAGCCTTTTGTACTCCAGTGTAAGAGTTGGACCTCAACCTACAATGCTTTGCCTCAGGCAAAAGTTTTGCGAGCTGAACCCATGGCTGAGCCAAAATTTAGAAGGGGAATTGCAAACAGGTTAGGTAGACCTGTTACTGTAATGAAAAAAAAGTTAGCATAAGTGGAAAATACAATGTGAAAGTCAGAAATTGGAGGAGTTCTTTAGATCAGAAGGAATTAATTCATAGTTGTCTAGCTCAATGAAGAGTACATATCTGGTATAATGCCAGACATACCTAAAATGAGGTGGCAGTCTGGTGAAACTACAACATTGGACTATTTGCCTGTCCAACCACATTATCACCAAGTGATAGACACAGCTAAATGGTTCCACAGCCTACAGGTTGAATGAATTATTTCAGAGCTTCGATGTCACATCCAGTCAAATGAAGAAAAATTAACTCGCTGGAAAAGGTGGTTCCATAAATATCCCTGTCCTCGTTAAGGAGGGAGCCTAGCACATCTATGCAAAAGATAAAGCTGAAGCTGGATGTAAGTTTGCATGCTGAGCTAGAAGGTTTGTTTTCAGACATTTTGTCCCCATATTAGGTAACATTTTCAGTGAGCCTCTGAAGCACTGGTGGTGTAGCCCACTTTGTATATATTTGAGTTTCCTAGGGTAGGTGATGTCATTTCCTATTCTTTTTCTCAGCGGGTAGTAAATGGGATCCAAGTCCATGTTTATGGATAGAAGTCCGGTTGGAATGCTATGATTCTAGGAATTCTCGTGCTTGTCTCTGTTGGCTTGTTCTAGGATGGATGTGTTGTCCCAGTTGAAGTGGTGTTCTTCCTCATCCATAAGTAAGGATACTGAGAAAAACCATTCACTAAAGAGGAGGAAAACAACAAACAGGATAATTCCTAGAAACATGGCATTCCAACCAGATCTCTCTCAACAGACACATTTGACTTGGATCACATTTACCACCCCCTGAGAAAAAGAACAAGAAATGACATCACCAGATGAAATAATGTCACCACAGGAAATGACATCACCAACCCTAGGAAACTCAAACATAGAAAGCAGGCTACACCATCAGTGTTTCATTCAGAGGCTCACCGAATAAGTTACCTAGTGTGGTGACAAAACATCTGTAGACGAGCCTTCCAGCACAGCAAGCCAAACCTATATCCAGAACCTGAACCTGAGCTACAAGTCTTCTCAAAACCAAATAAAGCTGAAGCATTGGCCACAATTTTCAGCGGCTGATTTTTGACTCTGCCTCCTCCCAAAGGTCCTCAACCTAGATTTAAGTTTTCAGCCAATCTGATTCACTCTGTAGTATCAAGAAACTTCTGAAGGCATCTGGTACTGCAAAGGCTATGGTCCATGACAACATTCTAAAAATAATATTGAAGACTTGAGGCTCCAGAGCTTGCTGTGCCCCTAGTCAACCTGTTCAAGTGCAGCTACACTGCTGGCACCTACCCACTCCAGTATAACCTCTATACAAGAAGCAGGATGAATCCCACCTGACCAGTTACTGCCCCATCAATCTGTTCTCCAGTCTTCCTCCGTGATAGCCTGCCTGCTGAGGCTCAGCTTGATTCCACTAAAGCAACTTATCTCCTGACCTTAGTTCATTATGGTCTTGATTTTAAACATGTACAAAAGAGTTGAGTTCTATGAATTCCAGAGGTAAAGTGAGAGTGACTACTCATAATGTCGGAGTCTTAGGAAAACCCAAGTCACTGGGAATTGGTTTGGGGGTGGGGGGGGGGGGGCAGCGGTGGGTAGCTGGCACAAAGGAAGATTGGCAACAATAACTACAACAATGTTCTCAGCTCCTGGATACCGCAGTTTTTCTTCAGTAGTGTCATAGGTATAACAATCTTCAGGTTCATCAATGACCTTCTCTCCATCATAAGGTCAGAAGTGGGAATATTTGTGCAGTCTCTGAACAATGTTCAGCACATTGGTGACTCCTATGCTGAAATCGTCCATGTACAAATGCAGCAAGACCTAGATAATATCCAGGTTTGAGCTTTCACTTCTGGTTACCTGGCACAAATGCTTCTTGAGTGCCAGTCAACTATTATCTCCAATAAAAGAAGAAGGCTTTTGGCATGCAATGGCATTGCCATTTAAATCCCCTACTATCAACATCTTTGGGCATTACTATTAACCAGAAACTGGACTGACCATGTCAGTATTGTGGCTCCAAGAGAAGGTCAAAGGCTAGAAATCTTGCAGCAAGTGAATTCCCCATCTTGACTCACCAAAGCCTATCCAATATCTACAAGATGCAATTCATGAATGTGATGGAATACTCCCTATGTACTTGAGTGCAGCTCCAACAACACTAATTTGACACCTCCCAGGTTAAAGCAGCCCATTTGGCTAACACCACATCTGCACCCACCACCATTATTGTTCAGAAACAGTAGTGTACACAATCTAGAAGATGCACTCAGGTAGCACCTTACAAACCCAGAAAATACTACATCTACATCTAGAAGGATGAGGTTGGCATCACCACATGCTATTCTCCTCCCAGGTTGCTTGCATCATGATTTGGAAATACATCACTTTTTTCCTGCAGTGTTGCTGGATGAAAATCCATGAATACCCTCCCTAATTTAATTTAAACCCATCATTCGAGAAGGCAGATCAACACCATCATCAATGTCATCTAGGGATAGTCAACAAATGCTGTCCCATGATTCCTGAAGAAGGGCTTATGCCCGAAACGTCGATTCTCCTGTTCCCTGGATGCTGCCTGACCTGCTGCGCTGTTCCAGCAACACATTTTCAGCAAATGCTGTCCCAGCCAATGATGCCCAGAAATTAATAAGGCAGCAACACAAATGGGTTGTCAAGTGAGAAAATGGAATCAGTTGTACAGATATTTTTAATTTTGATATATCTGGATTAGGTGAGTCTTGAATGCAAATGTTCTGGCCCAATTCAATTAGAACACAGTTAACTAACAAATAATTCAGGTGGGAATTTGCTGCAGGTAATTTAAACTTTAGAGGTGACATTTGAATGGATATTTTAGAGAAGAAAAGCAATAATCATTCAAAAGTAACTTTTCTAATTGCAGCATTTTGGCTATGACAGTGTTTGAATGGCTAGTCCATGTTGTTGAGAGAAATTTCTAGATCAGAAGAGTGAGTTGCATGAAAGGACTGGGCAAATTGTCATTCTAACATAAATGATTTTTTGTAATAGCTGTTGGGGTTGGAATTGTTTGGGAAAACAGGTGATAAGATTTCAGAATAGCTGCGTGGGAGGCAATAAGCAGCTGTTGGGCAAGGCAGATTTTAACAGAAGGTATGCATGAGCTGTATGAGGAAGGGTGAAATAATGGTTGATTTTAAATAGTTCTAGTTTAGGAAGAAAATTGTGAAGTCAAACATGCAAGAAAGCATTCTGGAATAATCAGATTGGGTTATATTTGTGAAGAGAAACTAATGCTGACTGTTTATTTTTCCAGTATTTTCTCTTTTTGGGCCAGCTGAACTTTTTATGATTTTGGAATAGACAGTTGATGTATAATTCTGATTCGTAGGGAAAATATGTAGTTGGCTAAACAAAGCAAATATTTGAGCATCAAATTGCTAGGAAAATATAGAACTGGCAAATGTTTTTAAATGTAAGCAGAATGAAAATTGTACTAGATCATAAATATAGTTCTGTTTCGTGAAGATGTGAATGTCGATAACATATTTGAATGTAACAATTTTTATTTAATGATATACAAGTGGGAAGAAACACTACAGAGCACTGATGTTTGTCAGTCAAAAGACTAACATTGATTTGGTGCTGGATCCAATCCAGAAAGGGTAGCAATACCATAAGTGGAGATGGCTGGAGTTGACTTGAAAGGGCATAACATTGGGGTATTGGAGAATAGAAGATGCAAAATTCTTTCTTTCCCAGGGACTAGGAGACCTGGTAGCTAAGTATATTCAGACTGTAAGACCAAATAAATTTCTGAAATGCATTGTCTATGTCAAGACAATGGAAGAAAGATATGGATAAGAGTGAAACACATTGTACTCTGTAATGCAATTTTGTGAGTCATCTTATATGCTATTTCTCAACCTGTACATGAATGATGACAAAACAGCAATTCTATATGAAAAGGATGTGTTCTGGATGGGGAGGGGTGATGAAATTGTGAACGGTCACTGTGCCAGTATCAATACTGATCAATGTTTTATAAAACAAGATGGAGAGGGTGGCAGTAACTGCAGCAGAAAGGTTTATAGATTACCACTGCTAAAATAATAGGAATACTTTTAAAGGGAAGAGGTTAGAATCTATTTTGAGAACCTAGATTTTTTAAAAAAAATTTCTGAAATGTAGTTTGTGTCCAAATGTTTGTGTTAAAATCTACTTTTAAGGAATATGAAAAGCACATACAACAATAGACCACTATTGGCAGACATAGATGAGGAAAGGAATTTTGGGTTACAACCTGTAGATCCTGCATGGCATCAAGCTAATGTTTAGCTGCTGCCAAAAGTAAAATATAGGGTTGAAATAAGAGTGAAGAATAAATTAAAGTAAATAATTCAATCAGACCTGGTTTAGAACATTTTTATAGAACATTCACAGCGCAATACAGGCCCTTTGGCCCTTGATGTTGTGTGACCTGTGGAACCAATCTGAAGCCCATCTAACCTATGCGATTCCATTTTCATCCGTATGGTCATCCAATGACCATTTAAACGCCTTTTAAAGTTGATGAGTCTACTACTGTTGCAGGCAGGGTGTTTCATGTCCTTGCTACTCTGACATCTATCCTATATCACCTCAGTTTAAAGCTAGAGACCTTATGCTAGCCATCACCATCTGAAGAAAAAGACTTTCACTGACCACCCTATCTAACCCTCTGATTATCTTAGATGTCTCAATTAAGTCACCTCTCCACCTTCTTCTCGCTAATGAAAACAGCCTCCAGTCCCTCAGCCTTTTCTCATAAGACCTTCCCTCCATACCAGGCAACATCCTAGTAAATCTCCTCTGCACCCTTTCCAGTGCTTTCACATCCTCGGCTATAATGCAGCGACCAGAACTGTACACAATACTCCAAGTGTGGCCACACCAGAGTTTTTTTTTGTACAGCTGCAACATGACCTCGTGGCTCTGAAACTCAATCCCTCTACCAATAAAAACTAACAGTGTATGCCTTCTTAACAACCCTGTTAACTTGGGTGGTAACTTTCAGGTTATGTATCATTTTGCCTGCTGCCCCCGCCCCCCCAAAAAAAACCAAACAGCTAATCTTGGACAAGGTCAAAATAAGATCATTTGAAGAATTCAGTGCATGGTTTAAGGATTTTGGGGCTTTCTAGTTGTGGGGGAAAAAAAAATCTTGAAGCTAACAACTCTACCTTCATTATTCCAAATACCTTGAGAGATAAGTCAAGATTTCTGATTTTGAGACAGTCAAAAGTTTTTATTTTACAGAAACAAAAACAAATTGCTAGAAAAGCTCAGCAGGGGTCTGGTAGTATTTGTGGACCTGAAACATTAACTGATTCTCTTCAGTGGCCCTTCCTCAAACTTTTATTTTCTATTTGAAGAGGTAAATTTAAATGGATGCAATATTATTCCTGAAGTATTTTTAATGAAGTAGCTTAAACTGTAATCTTTTAATGTTTTCAGGTATCCAATTTGGAATTGAATATACTAATTTAGTTGAGCATCTGCATTCAGTTGTAGTCAAGATAGGAAAAAGCTGGATAAGATTCCCTTAACTGGGAGCATTGTGTTTCTGGACAAAATTGATCCTGCGATTTTGATGCTTTAAAAAGAGAAATGTGATGTGAGAGAGACATTGAATTTTTGCCTGCAAGGCCAGGAGAAGAAAGCATTTGAGTAAATGTGACTGCTTTTTGGCAACAAGTACAACCAAAATTGGGAGATAACAGTATTGGGCTGCTGAGGGGAGGAATTAAAATGTGGACAAAATCAATGATAAGGAAATAGAACGGACCAAGAGAATTAGCAACAACAAATATAAATGTATAGTTATGACTGAGAGATTACATTTTGGCATCTTTTTTTAGAATCTTATTTTCCCAGATCTGACCTTCATCTGGGTACTTTTGTTATTGATGAGAACCTGTTCTTATAGGCTGATACAACTTGTGTTGCTTCAATTTTTTTTTTGTCTTCCTCATGGAAACACATCCCTTCATCCAATTAGTCCATGCCAGCCATGTTCCCAAAATAAATTAGTTCCACCTGCATTTTAGCCAATTATTATCCCTCTACATCTTTCCTATTCATGTACTTTTTCTCCAAATGTCTTGCAAATATTTTAACTCAACCTGCATCGACCAGTCCCTCTGGAAGTTCATTCAGCACACACTAACCACTTTTTTTTTTAAATTTGAAAAGCCATTGCCCCTCCTGACATTTTTGTTTTTTAAAAAAAATGTTCCTGTCACCTTTTTTAAAAAAACATGTATGCCCCCTACTTTTCACCCCCCCCCCCCCCCACACCATCTCACCTTGGGGGGGAAAAGACTTTGATTATTTACCTTTTTGTGTGCCCCTCATGATTTTAAATCTCTAAGGTCACCTCTGGACCTTCTACACTCCAATGAAAAAGTCCTAGCCTAGTTTTATAACTCAAACCTTCAATTCCCAGCAATATCAATGCTAAATCTTTTCAGAACCCTCTCCAGTTTAATAATATCCAACTTAGTTTCACTTTTGGTTGCCAACTTTTGAACATTTTGGCTTGGAATCCTAAGGATTTATTTCTTCCTTACTTATTCATTTGTGGGATGTGGGTGTCACTACTGGCCAGTATTTATTGTCTGTCCCTAATTGCCTTTTGAGAAGGTGGTGGTGGCCTTCCTTTTTTTTTCAACTGCTGCAGTCCACCACCTGGTTTGGGTTGACCCACAATGCTGTTGGGGAGGGAATTCCAGGATTTTGACCCAGTGACAATGAAGGAACAGCGATTTTATATTTTCAAGTCAGGATGGTGAGTGGCTTGGAGGGGAATTTGAAGGTGATGGTGTACCCACATATCTACAGTCCTTGTCCTTCTAGATGGACGTAGTTGTGGGTTGGAAGTTGCTGTCTAAGGATCTTTGAAATTTCTGAAATGCATCTTGTAGACAATACACACTGCTGCTGCTACTGAGCATCAGTGGTACAGCGAGTGGATGGATGCCTGTGGATGTAGTGCCAATCAAGTGGGCTGCTTTGTCCTGGATGGTAGTAAGCTTCTTGAGTGTTGCACTTATCTAGGCAAGTGGGGAGTATTCCATTACACTCTTGACTTATGCCTTGTAGATGGTGGTCAAGCTTTGGTGAGTCAGGAGGTGTTACTTCTCATATTCCTAACCTCTAACCTGCTCTTGCGGCAACTGTGTTGAATCCAGTTGAGTTTCTGATCAATGATAACCCCCAGATGTTAACTATGGGTGTTCATGATGGTAACACCCATTGAATGTCACAGGGTAGTGGTTAGATAATCTCCTCTTGATGGTCATAGCCTGGCATTTTACTTGCCATTTGTCAGCCCAAGCCTGGATGTTGTCCAGATCTAATTGCGTTTGGACACAGACTGCTTCAGAATCCAGGGAGTTGTGAATGGTACAGTTGTACAATTATTGGTGAACATCTCCACATCTGACCTTTTTATGATGGAGGGATGAAGTTAAAGATAAACCTTTTTAGGACACTGCTGCTAAAATAACTATTTAGTGTTTTGCCAAACACTTTCATGCCTTTCGTTTTCAGTTTTAGAAAATATGTATAGAGGTGGAGAGATGTTTCTTTGTACAGTCAAGAATTATCCAGTTGAATAACAGTCTCTACACCCTGCTTTAGTGTGGTAAAACAGTACAGTAAAGGATTGGGCATATACAGTTGAAAACTCTTTGCCAAGAACACTAAAGATTGCTGATCCCTTCACTGGACCTATTGAATGTGCTCTGTATATTGTTGTTTTTGATTGTCCAGGAAAAGATTATCAAAGATTTTTGAATATGCAACAGCACCAAATACATAGTAAAGCAACAAACTGGAGATATATTAAGTAAAAGGCAAAAACCAGGGAAAAGTATCAAGATGACAATCAACCTTTTCCCATGTCTTACATACTTGAAGTTAATAAAAATTGCTAACTATACAATATGTGCACGAATGAAATTCTTGGCTTAGTTTTAATCCATTTTAATTTTGCTCACTTTTTTTTGTTACAATTGACAGAAATCATAATCTGATTACATTCCATGATCTAGACTGGAGTTCAATTATACCATTCCTCTGAAGTTTGCACTCCAGTGCAATTTTAGTTTTACATTGCTTGTTAAATAGATTGAACTAACTTCCTATTATGCATAGGTTGGGGAGACTGACTGAGTTCTTTTATTCTCCCTGGCTTTCTATCTTTTTTAATAGTGGTTTATTGTCATTTGGTCTTTTTTAAAACTATTGTTTGTGCAGTCAGTTTTGAAAACTGGAGAGGCAGTGGTGTAATGGTAGTTATCACTAGAACTGGTGAAATTTTTGAATTCAGTATAAATCTGGATTTAGGCTAGCCTTATAGTGACCATGTATCTACTGTTGTCATAAAAACACACGTTTCACTGGTATTTTTTTTTCAGGAAGAAAATCTGCTATTCTTCTGGTCTGCATGCAATTCCAGACTCTTAGCAATATAGTTGACTCCAAATTGCCTTGTGGGCAATTTTTAGGCCAGGCTGGTTTAGCCTAGCCTAGCTAGTGACCCCCACATTCCATGAATAAGTGGTTGAAATTTTTTCTCCAAAGAATTATTTATTCACTTGTTTGAATCTATCTTAGTCTTCAACTTCATTTGCTCAACAGTGATTTTAGGAAAGAAGAGTTTTACAGCTATAAATAATCAAATCAAATTATAGATATTAATTCACATGGTGTCAGAGTCCAGTTTCATTCACTTGGAAAGTAAAAGTTCAGGTCTTTTCCAGCTGGCTGTGAATACCTTTAAAATTGACATAGCAATACAATGTTTGTAAAGAAGGAACTGGTCAGCTTTTGCAGATGAACAGACAATCCAGATGCTCTCTGAAATTGGGTTTCATTGAGTCTTAAGTTCAACAGACTTGGCTACAAATGTGAAGTTCTGATTTCTATTGATGCAGTTGTAGGCAGGCTATATGTTTTAGGTGTTTAGAAATGTGCAATTAAAGTTCTCCAAAAACCAGGTCATGGTTAAGCAGATTAAAAAAAATTATTTCATCCATGGTGAAAATCTGGTATTCAGTTTAGGTAGTGTAGACAGTTGGTGTCTCTGCCAGCATAATGATTGATTTAGGTCTCTATTTCCAAGATTAGATGTTTCTGCTTTTTATCCTTCTGTTCATGTAATGTGACCACACAGTGATAGGTGTGACATTCTAAGGGGTGGATGGTTTAGGATTGTTTTGGAAATCTACAGTTACTAGAACTGTATCCAACTTGCAAGTCGTGAGATCTCTACCAGTGAAGTCCATTTTTAAAAAAAATATATTTAAGTAGCTTTTGGAAACCAATTTATGACTTATTTTGTGGCTGTGACTTTGTTTAAACCATGCTTGTGTTCTGTCCTTTCCCAGTCCACTTCTTGCACTGAAAGTTGATTTTATGCATTTGAGTTTGTAAAGCTTCTTTTAACTGACTTGAAATAATGATTCAATCTTACCACTTTTTGTGCATTTCATTTAAAAAGCCATTTTGAAGTTCTGTACCACAGGAGACATGACCTTGAGACCACCCTATGGCTGATGTTAGGTCACTTCTTCAATTTGATAGGAGCAAAACTGTTTGAAAAATTAAGATTCCCTCTCTGTCCCACTCTTAACTATTTTGAGGTACTACAATAGAACATAGAACAGTACTGCACAAGAACAAGCCCTTTGTCGCTCGTATCTGCGCCAACCATGATGCTATTCTAAACTAATTCCATCTGTCTGCACGTGGTCCAAATACCAAGTGTGTTACGTAGAAACTCTATAGAAACAACTAACAAATTCATGTTTTTCTGTTCAGGATCAAGGGAATTTTTGTTCTGTCAAAATTCAACTTGCAGTCTAATTTTTGAAAGGAATCAATTCTAATCTCTTTTACCAGTTGATGACTGATTTGTATCAAATGACTTGTATGTTACAGATTTTCTTTATGAACTCTGGACATTTTGGACATATTGGAGGCTTTGTAAGCAATGGGTATTGTAGCTGCCTTGAAATCGCAGTTTATCTGCCACCTTCTCATATGTTACATCTTTGTGGTGACTGGACTCATCATCAACTTCCTTCAGTTCTGCACCCTGATAATATGGCCGATCAATAAGCAACTCTACAGGCGAATTAATTGCAGATTGGCGTACTGTATTGCCAGCCGTAAGGAAGCCTTTTATTCAAATTTTATTCTGTCTTTATAGTATTGGATAATTGTTTGAATTGCAATGTTATGAAGTGCAGTTTTTTTTATGATAGATTAATATAGTTTGGATTTATGTGAATTCAATTTTTGAAATGCGTGTTCTCTATTCAACACCAATGAGCACAATAGTGACCGTCTGATATTTTGCTTGTTGACCAGCTGTGGAAAGTGTCGTATTAGAAATTAATATTATTTATGTTTTGGAAACCTAAGCATTTTAGACATTGAATTTAATTTCTGTCTTGATCAGTATATTTAATTTAGCCATGAGATAGCCATGTTCTCCTGTGGAACCATGAGAAAGGTTTGCTATCATAGGAGTAATGTTGCAGTTTTTAAACAGAATTTTTTTTTTCCAGAGTCCAATAAATTGAAATAAATGTGCTACTGTCATTTCCCTCCCCTCTTGAATCCTGCCCTACGAGCTGCTTTTTTTAAACCTGATCTGAAGGCACCAGTCCTAGTGGTCACTCATTGTGAGCTCAGCAGTGAAATCTTTTGATCATTTTTGGTACTGGGAATAGCTTTTAATCATGGGCTGTAATGTCATTTGGTCCTATTCCTTCTATTTTTCTCATTTGATGCAATTATCAAAATGATGCATAACACGGGACAGAATTTCATTTTGGTGAGCTCTTTTGGAGTTGCGACATTTGTTGGTGTTGGGAATTTGCGCCTGTGACTGGGATGTGACCGTGTGAGTTTTTATTCATTCATGGAATGTGGGCATCATTGCCTCGGCCAGCATTTAGCGCTTAACCATATTGCTGTAGACCTGACCAGGTAAGGACAGCAGTTTCCTTCCCTGCAGAACATTAGTGGCCCAGGTGGGTTTTTTCCCCCACTATTGACAATTTTGTTTCATGGTCATTGAATTCAAATTCCATTTCAGAATTTGAACCTGGGTCTCAGAATATAACCTGCATTAATAAGGGACAATACCAATAAACCATTTCCCCTTGAATTTTGAACTGGGAATCAGATTGCTAGTCTAGTGATGTGATTACTGTCTCTTCTGGATGAGTGGTGAGTTAGTGGGAAAACTTAAGAAATGGCAAAACTATTCAAAGATTGTGCCTTCTCACTTATTCAAAGGACATGTTACTTTGAGTGCTGTAATTTTTTTTCTAGTGAGGTATTTCTTTTTGCTACAGACAAGTCATACAAGTTGTTGTGGTTCTGTTCGCCGAGCTGGAAGTTTTTGTTGCAAACGTTTCGTCCCCTGGCCAGGCGACATCATCAATGCTTGGGAGCCTCCTGCGAAGCGCTTCTTTGATGTTTCCTCCGGTGTTTATAGTGGTCTGTCCCTGCCGCTTCCGGTTGTCAGTTTCAGCTGTCCGCTGTAGTGGTTGGTATATTGGGTCCAGGTCGATGTGTTTGTTGATGGAGTTTGTGGATGAATGCCATGCCTCTAGGAATTCCCTGGCTGTTCTCTGTCTGGCTTGCCCTATGATAGTAGTGTTGTCCCAGTCGAATTCATGTTGCTTGTTGTCTGCGTGTGTGTCATAGGGCAAGCCAGACAGAGAACAGCCAGGGAATTCCTAGAGGCATGGCATTCATCCACAAACTCCATCAACAAACACATCGACCTGGACCCAATATACCAACCACTACAGCGGACAGCTGAAACTGACAACCGGAAGCGGCAGGGACAGACCACTATAAACACCGGAGGAAACATCAAAGAAGCGCTTCGCAGGAGGCTCCCAAGCACTGATGTCGCCTAGCCAGGGGATGAAACGTTTGCAACAAAAACTTCCAGCTCGGCGAACAGAACCACAACAACGAGCACCCAAGCTACAAATCTTCGCACAAACTTTGAAGTCATACAAGTTGCTAAGTTATTCTGGTCTAGATGTTTTATTTAAAAAATGGGATATGTATATGTGATAGCCTCTTAATACTTATCACTACAAAAGATAGTGAAAAGTTGCCTACAGAGTAATTACATGCTGTCTTGTGGAATATTGCAGTCATATTCTGAATTCCTGAAGAAGGGTATTTAAACTTGAATTAAGGTAGGCTCCTGAGTCAGGAATATATAGGCAAGCTATTGAGGTCTCACGGACAGTTTTGACAGCTGTAGAGTAAGGCAACCATTTATGAAATCAAGAAGCTGTGGTTGGAATAAAAATAAAATTAACTTTGCATTTTTAAAAAAAATTCAAGTAAATAAAACTGGTGCTGGATTAAATATGGTGACTTGCGCACATTTTCATAAATACATGTAACAAATTACTATAGATTTAGAAGTAGTATGGTTAGAAAGACCTTTTTTCCGAATAGGGTAATGGTGAGAGGGAGCCAAGGATTTGGGTGGAGGCATTTTTACAGCACAGAAGAAAAACACTTGGCACACTTGAGTCTGTTGCCATCCCTCTATACAAACAATATATCTTTAATACTAAAGACAGAAGGATAAAGCAACTGCACCACTTCTTTTTGCATTTTACACCATAGAAGTTTTTGTGCTTCTCCAAACAAGATTCCCAGTTTTTGAGTAGCTAATGCCACTGATTTGTGGCAACGAGCCGGCTTTGAGAATTAATCTGATCCCAATTTGGAGGTGAAGCTAATTGTATCACTTGGTTCCTCTAACTTTTTTTAAATTTTAGTTTCACTGTAATACAAATATATAATGTAGTCAGCTAGCAAAACACAAACATTTTAAAGCAACCGGTCAAATGTGCAATACTACACTCAATCTCTACTTCTGGTCTATAATTGCTGCACACACAATGGTTCTTTTTACCATCACTTCCTCCTTTTTATTATGACTATCTTGATCCAGAATATGCCAATTAATAGGTAATGTCAGTATGAAGACGTTTTTTTAAAAAAAACTAAGTGGCAATCCTAGACTTGCATTCTAAGAATAGAACAGCATTTTATTGTCATGTGTATCTTTACAAAGAAAAATTTGGTAAGTCGCTGTATCATGGGCAACTATATTAATCACAGAAGTCCTAGGTAAAAAAGAAAAAGGTGAAAATTAAGATGAAGTTCATCTCCGATCAATTTCAGTTTGGGGAAAATTTGACTAAGTGATCGCTGGAATACTGGGAAGCAGCTGCCAAAGATTACAGAGCAGAGGCCGTCGCAACAGGACACCAAAACTCCCAAGGTGGAATACAAGACACTTAGACTGGATGAGATTGCCACACTGGGCCAGCAAGTCCCAGCAACTCTTGAACATTTTTGAAGTAGTTTGAATTATTACGTTGTATTATTTAGCACTTAAGGTATAGGAGTGGCCTGTTTGTTTTAGCAGCATGAGTCTGGTTTTTGCTTCATGCAAGCAAACCTCTTTCCATTGATTTTTAATCTAAGTATGCCAAACTACTTTTTTTTTAAAATTGTTCCTTCCTCCAGTATGTTTGCCAGGCTTTCCTCTTCCATTGCATCCATGCTAAATACTACTTTTGTGACAGTGTTTCACATTCCACTTTGTGGGTAAAGCAGTTTCTTCTCAACTGCCAGTTGGATTTATTAATAAATTTCTAAAATTGGCTGTTTAATTCTTTTCTACAGACATTATACTAGTGTATATTTGGTGTTGATCCTCCAGAATTCCCTACATTTTGAGGTTGCTGTTTCAATCCACAAGAACCAAAGGTTTTAAATGGACTGAGTTTAAAAAATGGGTTAGTTTGCCCCAACCCCAAACGTCAGGCAATGCTTAAAATCTGCCATTTAATAGATGGGATACAGTACTTCACAAACCATAATATGATTTGGATAATGTTGAGTTTTATTGAATGGAAACAATATTTGAAGAATGATTAAAAGTTTTGAAGATTAAGCATAACAAAGGAAACTAATGGATGTGATTCTTAGTC
Organism: Chiloscyllium plagiosum; assembly: GCF_004010195.1. Taxonomy (NCBI): domain Eukaryota; kingdom Metazoa; phylum Chordata; class Chondrichthyes; order Orectolobiformes; family Hemiscylliidae; genus Chiloscyllium; species Chiloscyllium plagiosum. The sequence goes on along the minus strand of NC_057718.1, from coordinate 79,285,888 downwards.
TTATTTTCAGAAGGTATTCAGAAAGTTACTGTCCAAAGTGGAAACTGACATCAGAAAATATGCCCCAAAATGAAATCAGGTGCACAAAGATTGTTGCAAGCCCAAATATAGTGATGCAATGTGATAACAGACCAGACAGCCATATTTACTTTGTAATCTGGACTAGAGACCGAATTTTTGTTTTTTGTTTTTTTGTTTTTATTCTAATTTTATTCCTTTTGATCTGTAATGCTGGTCTTTTTTATTTTCTTTCCCTAAGAATCTGTAGGTAAGATGGTGCCATAAGTGGTGAGTTATTAACTTTTAACTGTCTTCATTTAAGTACATGTGACCATAAAGCTGTCTCACAAGTTTCTTGCATGAGATGAGGGCTCATGGAATTGGTAGTGTTTTGCAAATGGGTAAAGGACAAAGCCAGCATATGGAACTAGAAGCTGGAAGTGGGTACATTTACAGCATATAAAAGGCAGTTGGATGGGTATATGAATAGGAAGGGTTTAGAGGGATATCAGTCAATTGCTAGCATATGCACTAAGTCAGATTTGGAATGTTTGGTTGAGAGTCATAGATGTATAGCGCAGAAACAGACCCTTTGGTCCAACTCATCCATGCCGACCAGATATCCTAACCTAATCTAGTCCCATTTGCCAGCACTTCACCCATATCCCTCAAAATCCTTCCTATTCACATACAATTACAACATTCAAAAAGGCATTTGGATGGGTATCAGCTTCCTCCACTTCCTCTGTCAGTTCATTCCATACACGCACCACCCTCTGCTTGAAAAAGTTGCCCCTTTAGATCCCTTTTTAAATCTTTTCTCTCTCACCCTAAAACTCTGCCCTCTAGTTCTGGACTCTCCCACCTCCAGGAAAAGACCTTTTATATTTCCCTATCCATGCCCCTCATGATTCTATAAATCTGAGGTCACCCCTAAGCCTCTGACACTCCAGGGAAAATAGCCTATTCAGCCTCTCCCTCTAGCTCAAATCCTCCAACCTTGACAACATCATCCTTGTAAATCTTTTCTGAACCCTTTCAAGTTTCACAACATCCTTCCGATAAGCGAGAGACCAGAATTTCACACAATATGCCAAAAGTGGCCTAAACAATGTCCTGTACAGCTGCAACATGACCTTCCAACTCCATACTTGATGCTCTGACCAATAAAGGAAAGCATACCAAATGCTGCCTTCACTATCCTATCTACCTGTGACTCCACTTTCAAAGAACTATGAACATGCAGTCCAAGGTCTTATTGTTCAGAGGTGTTTTTAAATGTTGTATGAATTGGACTTTCTAACTCTTAAACTGGTTGATTTGGAATATTGGGCTGTCACTAGTGGAGTGCCACTAGGGTCGGTGCTTAGCCCAGAGGCATTTCTCATCTTTCTCATTCATTTCAATGAATTGTTGTAGCATGTACCCAATAGTGGAGCCAGTGTACTTCAGCAGGAGCAGTGAAGAGGAGTAAATGGGAGTTGATGAAATTTAAACTGTCATCAGGATGTTGGCCTCCATAATGATTAGCTTGCCCAAACTTCAGAGGTAACAAAAGGAAAAGGTGAGTGTTTTAGTGGCAGATAAGCTGAGGTAGATCTGCCTGATACGGTGATTGGAGTGTTGGAAACTGAATTTTAGGGTTACAAGGCTGTGACAAAGTAGAGCACAGTAGAAATGATGGTTCAAGCATGGACAGTGCTTTCTTGGTGACTGAGCTGAGATTTTAGTGTGCCAAAAGACTGGGAGTAAACAGTTTTTGAAAACCAGTGATTCTATAGAATTTAAGTTGTACCACTGGGTACATACTACGAAGATGCATGCTTAAAGTACAGCCAACATCTTTGAGGATAGGATTTTCAAGCATTTACAGATCAGGGGAAAGGCCATTGGCATAGGCCTACCTGGAATATTGTGATCAGAAGTGACAGTATTGAGTGTATATACTTATTGCTATTCAAAGTTCTGGGGAATGATTTGAGCAATGGACAGTATTTGTAGCCAAGTTAGTGAAAACGAACAAATTCGAGTGGTGATGTTTGTCTAAGATTATACCACTGAACTGCTTGGAAATAGTTTTGAACTTCTGCCATTACCAGTAAACTCTAGTATCCAGGTTTCCATGCCTCTAAATGTTCTTGTGTACTCAATGTTTTTTCAACCTTTTTGAAAATTGTGCATGAGTGTTGGGGGATAGTTGATAGATATAAATCAATTCTATAAAATTTTAATTCCTGTAAGCATCATCAGATCAAGTAGTCCTGTTAAATTTTTTGACTCATTGATATTTTTAATAATTTGTCAGCTTGACATTATGAAATTGGATTCTTTGTCACAAATTTCTGAAGTGTAATTGAGTTATCCTTTTGACTAAATGAACACTAGCATAAATCTTTTTGGGGTAATTTTCAGATTCAGTCACTACAAGCTCCTTTCACTAGGAAGTTTTAATTACTTGACCTGTAAGAGGGGATGGGTCATGCTTGAAGTTGACTTTCTGTATGTGTTGTACTAATAAAGCACAATAGATGGCAGGTGCATTTTTGGCTTCTAAATATTTACTTTTATGAATTTTCTAGGACACTCCTCCAATGGTTCCTTATACCAATTGTATGGGAGCCTTCATAAGTGCAAAGGGGAGCTTAAAATCACGAAAGCAAAGTATGGAAAAAGCATTGATAGGGTAGAATAAAAGAAATGACCAAAGTTTACTTTAAATACACAAGGGCAAGAGGTTAACGAAGGAAAATGTAGGGACTATGGAGGTCATCTGTGTGTGGACCTGGAAGATGTGAGCACAATACTTGATGAATATTTCGAATCAGTCTTTACAATGGAAAATGATGATGTAGTTATAGACAACAGGGTGGAGAACCGTGAAATATTCATTATGTAGAAAATATGCGGTAACATGTTTAGCAGTCTTTTAAAAGTGAATTTATCTGCAGGTCCAGATGAGATGTATGCCAGCTCTTGAGAGAGGCAAGGGAGAAGATATCTGGGTCCTGGCAGTATCTTCAAATGCTCTTAGTGGCAAGTAATGCGCCAGACTACTGGAGGACTGCTAACATTCTGTTATTTAAAACCAAAGGTATGTAAGGATGGAGCAGGAAATCACTATTCAGTCAGTGTAACCTTTGGTGGACAAGTTGAGAGAATTCAGAGAGACCAAATGTATTTCTCCTTGGAGAGAGTGATTGATAAATCTGGGATAGTAGGCATGGATTTGTTAAAGGGAGGTTGTTTGACTATCTTGTTGAAAAACAGTATTCAGGCAAGGTAATGTATTTGATTTGTGGTCTCCATGGACTTCAACAAAGCTTTTAATATGGTAGACTGATCAAGGAGAAAAAAAAACATTGGATCCAAGGCAAAAAGTGGCACATTTCATCTAAAATTTGCTGGAAGGTAGGAAATGGAAAGTAATCATAGAATGCTTGTTTTTGTGACTGGAAGTCTGTTTCGATTGGGGTGCTGTAGGATTTAGTTCTGGGGCCCCTAGCTGTTTCGACGTGTACATTAATATTTTATCTTAAATGTCACAGGTATGATCAAGGAGTTTGTGAAAGATCTACAAATTTGTTGGGTGGTAGATAATGAGGATAGCTGTAAAATGCATGGGGTTATCAATGGACTGATCAGCTAGGCTGGGGAATGGCAAATAGAATTCAACCTGGAAAAGTGTGAGAAAATGCACTTGGGTAAGTCTGACATGGCAAGGGATTATATGGTTAAGTGGCAGTCTTAATTGCCACATCGAAGGGGGACCTTTTTTAGAGTGCATCCAGTGATCCCAGAAGGTCGAAAAGTAGGTAGATAAAGTGGTTTAGAAAGCATATGCAATACTTTCATTTAGTAAACTCTGCATAGAGTACAAGAATAAGGTGGTTACGCTGGAACTTAGATAAAGTGCTGGTTAGGCCACTGTTGGAGAAATGCATGCAGTTCTGTTTACTAAATCACAGGAAATATGTGATCGCACTAGCGAAGGCACAGAGGAGATTTATCAGGATACTACCTATGCTGAAGGGTCTGAATATTGAGGATAGGTTGAAGATGATTTTCCTTGAGCAGTGAAAGTTAAGGGATGTAAAAAGTTGTTTAAAATGAGGGACTTTTTGAGGCACTTCTCATTTGAGTGGAGTCAACAAGCAGGTAGCATAAACACCCAAGTAAGAGGCAGAAGGCTAAGAAAAGTGTTTTTGTTTCTGGGTGAAAAGAATTCATCCAGAGGGTGGTGAATGTTTCAATCACTGCATGACAAGATGGTTGAGCCCAGAAAGTCTACCTTAACATTTAACTAGTAATTAGATATTCACTTGCATTGCAACTGCCTCCAGAGTTATGGGCCAAGAGTTGAAAAATGAGATTTGTGTAGTCAGATCTATATTAACTAGCACTGACACACAATGGCCATATGACTTATTTTGTGCTGTAAGCATATGTTCCAAATAAACTTGCTGTGACAATAGTGTCCATGCAGTCTACTCTTTGGTCTAATTTGTGGCATTCTCTTCCAACACTTCATTCAGTCTTAACACCTTTTTAAGATATGCCTTTTAAAACCCCCTGTTTGATCAAGCTTTTGGCCTGTTACTGTGTTATGTGGAATAGTCAGGTTTTGCCTTTATTTGTTCTTCTGAAGCACTATTTGAATGTTTTGTGTTTAAACCTGTATCACTAGAGGGTTGCTGTGATGATAGTTGAAGTAAATTGCATCTGATATATTTGAACAAGCAGAAGCTGAGCATCTGGATGGTTGTATGAATAGGACGGGTTTAGAAGGAAATGGGCTAAGTGCTGGCAAATGGGATTAGGTTAGGTTAGGATATCTGGTTGGTATGGATGAGTTGGACCAGAGGGTCTGTTTCCATGCTGTACATCTAACTCTGACTAACGTAAGTGAATCTTTTTGAGGATATCGCGAGCATTGATGGATACTGTTTTCTGGTCTCCCAAAAGGCTTTTCAAAAAGTTTGATGTACAGCATTTACTGAGATCAGGAGGTTTGTTTGTCACAAGCACGTAAGAATAAAGGTGAGTATTGAAGTGAAGATTAGTCTCTGCTGTGATTCTGTAGAATGGTGTTCTGGGTGGTTCTATTATCCTTTCATAACAGTTCCTTTTTAATATTAGAAATATTTATTGGCTTATTTTAAACTTAGCAAAGGAGCATAGTATAGTACATAATTTTAATGCAAATTGGCAGTTCAATGTTCTAATCATAATGGTGTTTTAACAATGCTGCTGAGTCAGAATTCATGAATAATTGTGGAGGCACAATGGATTTTAAATGAGTCGGCTTGCAGACTAACTTCATAAATATGAAAATGCTGCTCATTTTGTCTGACCATGTGAAGTTTTACAAAGCTTGGTTCTTGATGATTGGCTTTCTGCAATAATCTTTTTTTTTAAATTGTTTGTTTTTCTTGCCATACATGGATGGTGGAATGCTTGTGACAGTTTGCCAAAAATAATTGGTTGTGAATCAAACATTTCACTGAGTTTGTTCTGGGTATCATGTTTTTTTTTATTTGCCCATTCAGCCATTTCAGTGACAAATTGTATTCCTCCTTGTATTTGAACACTCAGCCTCACTGATCACATTGAAGATATTTTTATTCCTTTTTAGGGCTTTGTGCTCTGGCATATAATTAGCTTGTGGAATAAACAATAGTGCATCCTAAAAGAACAGTGAGTGGAAGCTAGGGTGGGAATCCATTCTCTCTGCACAATCCCCTCCAGTTGGCTGTGGTAGAAAATTAGTGGACTGTCATCCAATTCACTCTGGAATGTGCTTTTGCAAAGTAGGATTGAATAAAAGATGCAATGATTTTTTTGTTGTTGTTGATCAAATCTGAGCCTCCTATGTAATATAGGACTATGTACCTTCCAGGTGCGTGCATACTGAGACAAACATTCATTGTGCTGAACAACTATTTAAAGTTTAAAAACAAATCAGCTTTTTACTTTACTGACTCTCAAATCAATGTTAAACCTACTTTGTTACGAATTTAGGGTTGGGGAGAGGGTAAGACGTTGGTTCCTGATGATTGGCGTTCCTGCAGTAATCTGTTTGTTTTTAAACTGTTTTTCTTGCCATACATGAACTAAATCTTTGCTGTAAGATTAAAACGAGGCTGTGTGTGAGATGATATGGAATGGTAGGGTTGTCCAGAAACATTAGTGGCCTTTGTTCAAGGCCTGGAGAAGTCTCTTTTTTTTTTTGCCCCATGATGATAGGGGTGGAGAGATTCAGGAGATCCCAACTAAGAGGTGTTCAAGAATCTGCAAAGGTCCATTGTTCCAAGAACATGTATTCAATCTAGTCTTTAAATCGCAAAACTTACCTACTGCACCACTGGCTGCCTCCACGGCCTAATTCAGACCATCTCTAACACACACCTATCAACAATTTTTCTATCAAGGTAGCACTCATTCCTTTGATGTTTTTACTTCCTGCTTAAGACTGTTGTGAGCCCTTTCAGGTGGATCTTGCTGACAGCTGTAAGCACACAGTAAAGCACTCAATGACACACTGCTCTTTTGCTTGCAGCAGTACATGGAACATGGGTACATAATGAAGGACAATTCTGTTCATATATTAGGACTTGTGTGGCAAGGATAATGCTAAATGTCAGGGGAGGGCATCACTGAAATCATGGTCATCCTCATCAGTGCTGGAGGGATTATGCAGTGCTTTCTGCATAACTAATTCTTTCACTTTTTACCCACAATCTTTTTCTTTCCTATCTGACTAGCTTTGGATGATGTCAACACACAACTTTCTTTCTCTTCTCCCCTACCACACAACTTTTACTTTCATTTCAGATACTCAACTAGAACAAGCTCTTCCAGAGGGGGGAGAAAGATAGCAAAGGTGACTGCATATGATTACTTGGCCTTTGAGTTGATGACAAAAAGTAAGGTATATTTATTTGGGTGGAAGAAGAAACATGTGGTAAAACATCAGGTACAAATGCACAGGAACCAAAGGATATGCCCTGTTTGGGAAGGGAGAAGAGGATACAGATGCCAGCTCAATTGGCCAATGAGTGTAACCTCAGTTTCTGATGCAGAGAAGTCCGATGATCTCAGGAACTGGCTACAGCAGAAGGCTGATGGATATATGTGACTAAATGCTTCATGCACTACAAAGCTTACCAAAATAGTTGTTTTCAATGTTTGGGAGCATTGAGTCCAGCTCTAATTTGGCAAACCATCTTGCATAGAGCTTTTGAAATCATCCTTTCAGGTTAGAGCAGGAATTGACTTATCTGTCCACCAGAACCCATCCGTATAGCATTGAATGGTTGATGCCAAAACTTTTGTCAAAGATTTTAGATGATGTTGTGAAATCTCGGTATGTTTGTTTGCAAACTCAGACTGCTATGATCATAACTGTGGACACCAACTGTTCAAAATGATTTCCAGAGGGTCTCAGCAGCATGTATATCTGTTTTTTAAGGATTTCTGGTATGGCTCTGGGATAGCAACTCAGTGGTAAACAAAGTTTTCTGTTTGAATTTGTGCTTCCACTCCTGGCATGTACTCCTCCTTCCAGTTACCTTGCTCTTGCTGTTTAGATCACTAGCCTAATCTGCAAGTGGACCCTGGACTGCTTGACATCATTCTTGAAGATTGTATACAATATACTTGATGATCACCAGCTTTCCACCAACTATGTTGCAGCTGCTGTGGGCAAGCATGATCTCCAAGGACAGGGTACAGTAAAGCATTGCTGGCAAGGGTGTATTATGGGAGGACTGGTTATCCCAGTCAGGAGAACCCTGGTTTTGCGAGTTAAGGTGGAGAAATGCATGACCATACCAGGCATGGTCATCTCATATGCCAGGCACTAGGTGAGAAAGGTAGGCAGTTGTAGGTGCATGTTGAAGGGTTGGGTGCAGCCTTGGAAGTGTGAAACCTTTGGGATGGGTCACTAAGAAGATGTTGAAGTTTGGGGGCTCACTGGCACATTTCAGATTATAGCTGAAAGCCACTGAGGAGCATTATCACCTTTCATTGTGATGCAGTTACAGTTGTGGAATGGTGAAATGGCTGTGAGCACACAGCGGTTGGGTAAGCAATGACTGAGGGAGAGGGTTGCAGCAACCACTGATCGTAAGGCTTTGAAAGGGAAACAAAGTTGTATGTAAAGCAGGCAGGCTGCCGATTCTCTTGCCATTTTATAGCATTGCACGTCTCTGGCTCAGCCACTGTTAAGCAACGTTTTTTTTAACAGTTGCACCTTTTTCATCATGGTAGGAATCAAATATTGAAGATGTTGAACAAAAGTTCAAAGGTGTCAGCGTAACCCATTGTCAGCTATACACATTGCCCCCTATTTTCAGATGGTGTAAGCTTTTAGTGTAGACTTCCATCCTTTTGAGCCTCTTCTGTCTCAGAGGTACTTTAGGTTAGTGTCTATGCAGGTTCTTCACCATGACAGCCAGGTTGAGGAGCATTTTTATGTATAAGCTGACAGTGACACACAACCAAGGTACTTTTTTTTTGATCTGCTTCGCTCTCGGCCCCCCTCGCTCTCGGCCCCCCTCGCTCTCGGCCCCCCTCGCTCTCGGCCCCCCTCGCTCTCGGCCCCCCTCGCCCGCCCCTCGCTCTGAGGTGTTGGACCTTTCTTCAGTGCCATGGGGAGATTAGTGGAATCTGCAAGACATGAGAGAGTGCATTATAGCTAGTGGTTAGATGTGGTTTGCAATGACTGAGACTGACATCGCAAATAATAGGTGTATGGTAATGGAATGAAGGAAATCCGATAAATGCGAGGTGCTGCATTTTGGGAAAGCAAATCTTAGCAGGACTTATACACTTAATGTTACGTTCCAGGGAGTGTTACTGAACAAAAAGACCTTGGAGTGCAGGTTCATAGCTCCTTGAAAGTGGAGTTGCAGGTAGATTGGATAGTGAAGAAGGCATTTGGTATGCTTTCCTTTTATTGGTCAGAGTATTGAGTACAGGAGTTGGGAGGTCATGTTGCAACTGTACAGGACATTGGTTAGGCCACTGTTGGAATATTGCATGCAATTTTGGTCTCCTTCCTATTGGAAAGATGCTGTGAAACTTGAGAGGGCTCAGAAAAGATTTACAAGGATGTTGCCAGGATTGGAGGATTTGAGCTATAGGGAGAGGCTGAACAGGCTGGGGCTGTTTTCCGTGGAGCGTCCGAGGCTGAGGGGTGACCTTTTATAGAGGGTTTACAAAATTGAAGGGCATGGATAGGATAAATAGGCAAAGTCTTTTCCCTGGGGTTAGGGAGTCCAGAACTAGAGGGCATAGGTTTAGGGTGAGAGGGGAAAGAAATAAGAGACCTAAGGGGCAACGTTTTCACGCAGAGGGTGGCACGTATGGATTGAACTGCCAGAGGAAGTGGTGGAGGCTGGTACAATTGCAACATTTAAGAGGCATTTGGATGGGTATATGAATAGGAAGGGTTTGGAGGGATATGGGCCGGGTGCTGGCAGGTGGGACTAGACTGGGTTGGGATATCTGGTCGGCATGGACGGGTTGGACCGAAGGGTCTGTTTCACGCTTTACATCTCCATGACTCTATGACTCTAATCTTGTTCAGTGAGACATGGATGTTTCAGTAACCCTGCAGGAGAGGTCATTTTGTCTTCTCCTGTGATTGCAAGGATTCTTCCCTTCTAGGTGAGGACCTGGATGACTGTTGCGGTCCTTCAATGTTGGCAGGTCAGTTAATGTTCCTGCCAACCCTACCCCCAAGACTATCACAAAAGGAGATAGAGTACCTCTCTCGTTCTGAGCAGATATGAGGAATTCAAACTGTCACCCTTCGAATGAGGTTTTGCATTTGGTGTTGACAGCAAGTATGTGTTTTTCCCCTTTTGGCGAAAAGTTAATGGTCGACCATCATGCAAGATCAGCCATCACTTGAGTATAAACTATGTTGCGACACTGAGGCAGACAGCTGAATCAGTATCTTCACTCCTATTCACAACGCATTAATGTTTAGAGTCTTCAAAGACACTCCAAGTTGACCCCATGGTTCCTAACCAGACTTGAGTAACCAATCCCAGATTCTGTGGATAATTCTCATCACCAGTTTGGTTCTTAAACAAACAAAAGGCATGGCAACTTATTAACAACAAAGCAATCTAACTGGTCTACACTGTATACCCAGAAACTGTTATTTTCAGTCAAGGGCTCTTTCAAGACCGTGATAAACAGAGAAGAGATAAATTGATGAGCAAGTAGTTTCATGAAGCATCATTTCACCAGCATAAATTTTTCTTCGTTTTCTGAAGATGTCAGCCAGGCTCACCTTTTTGTAGTTCACTCAAAAGGCAGTAATATGTTTAGTTTTCTATTTTCTGATCTTCCACGTGCGGCTAACAGGTGGTTGGTTAGGGAGCTTTCAAGTATTCATGCTGTATCACCAATAGCCATATTTCTTCTTTCCAAAACCCAATTCAAACTGAACACACTGACTGACGGTCTCCTTCCACTAGGTTCCAGTTACCATTCAACATCTGTCATCTGTTTGACCACAAGACCTCTTCCAGCCTTGCTGGAAGGAGTTCCCAGATTCACCTTTTTAATAGCCAACGAGTGCTATCTGTTAAACCTAATGCTCATCCCCCACTGACGAAATGTCTGCAGAACATTTTTGATCAGGTACATGTTGCAGTTAATGTCCATACCTGCCCTCATGAGTAAACATAAGCTCGTTTGGTCAGTTTTCCTCTGTAACACAAGTTATTACCTGAAGTCTAAAAGTCAGTTTTAGCTTAGTTCCAGCTCACTGTTTCAAACCAGAATCGGTAAAAGAATAAAATGAAAATAATGAAAAATCAACGAGGGCTTCGGAGCTGACAAAAAGATTATTATACCCTTGGGTTCAATCATACTTCTCCATCATGGCTTTTGATGGATGAATGTACATATGTGCATGCAAAGGTCTTAATACATAAAATTTAAATGCATCAGGTTCACCTGTGTTGCTTTGAGCAATTTTGGCAAAATGTTGTAAATACAGTGGTGGAGTGATTTAACTTTGAGGGTGGGTTCAACACTTTCTGATGCTGTCCACAATATATTAATACAAAATTGCAGCACAAATTGTTAACTAACTCACCAAATGGAACCAGTGTTCCCAGTGCAAAAAATTAGGGTGATTTCAGGTCACTTGAGTTCTGACAGTGTTCACTTGAACATCAACAAAGATTCTAGCCTCTGGCGACTGTATGTGTGGAGTTTGCACATTCTCTCCGTGTCTGTGTGGGTTTCTTCCGCGTGCTCCGGTTTCCTCCCACAATCTAAAGTTGTGCAGGTCAGGTGAAATGGCTATGCTAAATTGCTCATAGTGTTAGGTGCATTAGTTAGAAGGAAATGGGTCTGGGTGGGTCACTTTGGAGGGTCTAGTTTGAGGCTTAGAATAGTTTGATTACGAGAGGTTTGGTGGAGGAAAGATGAGTCTGGCTTCTACAGCTACTGTAGTTCTCACTTCTCATGAGGAAGTGATTTAGATGATAAAAATGCCACCATTATGCTGTAGAAATAATTTAATTGATGTTTTCAGGAAACCACCACCACGTCACTTCAATTTTGTGCATATTGGTGAAGTGCTCCACCCAGTGGTGGCACTGATCACAGAATAAAGTCTTTATAAAACATATGACTTAGATTTTCACATTGTAAGGTCTTCCTTGCTACTTAATTTAAAAATAGTTCAATTCTAAATTGACCAGTGATTGTAAGTGTCAAAGAAGCTCTAAAAGATGTGATGACATTTGGTAATGTCACCTTGCTCCTACATATTGTTGAGACCATTATTATTTTTCTTTTTACTTTTGCAACTCCAGTCAAAACCAAAAATGAGATAATATAGAATTGAACTTTGAACAAAAATAAAAGAATGTGTTTGCTTTTGGGAACTCTAACTCGATTGGGAAGAGAATACAAATTAATGTCTACTCCAAAGACACTAGATGATACAGCACTGAGATGTTGTCGACGACTGAGATTCATCTGAATTGGTCAATCAAAGGAGGCCTAGTGCTGGCCAGCCAGAAAAAAAGGAACAAAAAAAGTGAATTAATGCTGACTTGGATTATGGGGCAGGAGGCAGTCTGTTGCTTTTGAATTTGCTGAACTGGAAAGCTTTCTTTTCGGGCTTTGCTGTTTAGTTATCATCCCCTTGCTGAAAGATCTGAGAAAAGAATCTGTTGTAAAGGCCCTCTCTGGTCTTTTTGGTTTTTGCATAAATATTCCATAATGTTTTGTACCTTGCTGTTGTGTATCCTGTGTTATAACTGTAACTGTTTCGACTGTGTTTTATTGATTGTAAAGCATTTTACAATCTCCTGAGGTTGTGCACTCTGCATATACAAATGTCTCTCTGCCTATCTCTATTTAGTTGTCATACAACCCTATGCCAAAACAATGTATTTTGGTTTCTTTCCCCCAACCATGAGAACCACCCTAGGAAATGGACTTGAATATATCTACAGATCATCCCTTCTGAAAAGAAAAACACTTTGTTTTGAAAAGCGAAACAGATTCCGCTCAACATAGGAGGTTGATGCATAGACAAACTCTTTTTTTTCCTCTGGATCCTGAACTTGTTGGTTGTTGCTGATAGTCTTGGATTGTAAACAAAGCTCTGTTAATTGAATGAAACAGCTGGATAGGTGGAAATTAAAGTTGGAAGTTAAACAGCCACTCAAAGGTAATTTCAATTGCTTTCAGATCACATCTAGCTCTGCATCAATATTTTACATCCTCAACTAGCTAAAGTTCAGAATTGTTAAGCAGTGAATTAATGAAAAATATTCTTTGCAGAAGACTGATATGTTCATAATGCAGCAACTCATTGTGCCAGCACTAGATCTTCAAATAACATTAAGTAGTACCAATCTCCTTTTTTTTTCCCCCACATACCTTTTTGTATGTTATTTTTATCCAAATATTGTCTAGTGCCTTTTGTAAAAAGCCTTAATTAATCCTTGCTCCACTATATTCCAGGTGAGGCATTTTGTATCCTAACTACTTGCTGAATGAAAATAGTCTTTTTCTTTTCCGATCACCCTTGCTTCTTTTACAAATCACTTTTTAAAATCTGTCCTGTTGCGCGCTCTCTCTTCTTTCTTGCTTTTTTACAAGCAGGAACAGTTTTCTCCCTCATCTGTTCTGTTCTATTCAGCCTGCTCCTGATTTTGAAAATGTTTCCTTAAGGAGAATGATCTCCCCTTTTATCCAGTCTAACCTCAACACTGCTTTTGGTGGTAACGTGCTTTCTAATGTACAATGGATTTTTCACAAAAATGCAACAGTTTTTGTTAGGCAAACTAGTCTCCATTTTAGTATCTTGTTTTGAATGTGTGCTATTGGCAAGAAACTCCTTGATTTTTAAAGTTCCTGAAATAATTCCATAAAAAATTATTAGTTGCAAGTGGAGAAACGAAGCTATGCATACTATGATAGCTCTAGGTTGAAATCCTCTTTGTTATTCTAAGGGTTTTCTAGTTTGTTTTTTCTTTTTTCAGTGTAGTAGTAATCTCATTCTGCGGAACCCATCCCTTCGCCATTTTAACAATTCACATTAAACACTACACATATAAAGCTGATAGGATTGTGTCTTGGCTGTGATGACCTACCTCAATACTGTCCTATCCCTGCTAGTCCAGGAACTCCACATATACATTCGAGACACCACCCATGCCCTCCACTTCCTCCAAGACTTCAGTTTCCCTGGCCCCTAATGCCTCCTCTTCATCATGGGCATCCAATCCCTCTACACCTCCATCCACCATGACCAGGGCCTCAAGCCCTCCTTTTCTTCCTCTCCCGACATCCCCCACAGTACCCTTCCACTGACACATTCATTCTTTTGGCTGAACTGGTCCTCACCCTTAACAATTTCTCCTTCAAATCTTCCCACTTTCTCCAGACCAAAGGGGTAGCCATGGGCACCTCTTCCTCCGCCCAGCTATGCCTGTCTCCGTCAGCTACGTAGAATAGTCCATCTTTCGTAGTTACGCCAGCACCACTCCCCACCTCTTCCTTGCTCCCGCGAGGAGGTTGAGCAATTCATCAACATTCCACCCCGACTTTTAAATTCACCTGAACCTCTCCATCTCCATCAATGACGGCTGACTTGACACTGACATTTTTTACAAACCCACCGACTCCCACAGCTACTGGATTACACCTCTTCTTACCCTACCTCCTGCAAAAATGCTACCCCGTATTCCCAATTCCTCTGCCTCCACCGTATCTGCTCCCATGAGGACCAGTTCCATCACACCAACCTTTTGCATAAACCCTGTCATCTGCCACCTCCCCCTCCTCCTGGCACCTTCCCCTGCCACTACCGGAATCACTAAATCTGTGCCCATACCTCCCCCCTCACCTCCATCCAAGGCCCCAAAGGAGCCTTTATATCCATCAAAGTTTTTTTACACCTGCACACCCACCAATGTCATTCATTGTATCTGTTGCTCCCGATGCAGTCTCCTCTACATTGGGGAGACTGGACGCCTTCTCACAGAGCACTTTAGGGAACATCTCCGGAACACCTGCACATGCCTCGGGTGACTGTTTGTCTGTGTGGAGTTTGCACATTCTCCCAGTGTCTGCATGGGTTTCCTCTGGGTGCTCCAGTTTCCTCCCACAGTCCAAACATGTGCAGGTCAGGTGAATTGGCCATGTTAAATTGCCTGTAGTGCTAGGTGCATTTAGTCAGAAGGAAATGGGTCTGGGTGGGTTACTCTTCAGAGGGTCGGTGTGGACTGGTTTGGCCAAAGGGCCTGTTCCACACTATAGGGAATCTAATCTAATCAATCAACCCCACCGCTCAGAGGCCCAGTATTTCAACTCTCCCTCCCACTCTGCCGATGACTGACAGACCTGCAGATCCTGGGCTGCCTCTACCGCCATTCCCTCACCACCCAACGCCTGGAGGAAGAACACCTCATCTTCTGCCTCAGAACACTTCAACCCCAGGGCATGAATGTGGACTTCAGTTTCCTCATCTCGCT
Source organism: Chiloscyllium plagiosum (assembly GCF_004010195.1). NCBI lineage: Eukaryota > Metazoa > Chordata > Chondrichthyes > Orectolobiformes > Hemiscylliidae > Chiloscyllium > Chiloscyllium plagiosum. Next base: position 79,270,868 of record NC_057718.1, on the reverse strand, counting down.
GCTCTCGCGCTCTCTCTCTCTCTCGCGCGCGCTGTCTCCTCTCACTCCCCCACGCCTATCACCTTCACCCCCACCCCCATCCCATTTATCTCTCCATCCTGGAGGCTCCCTGCTTTCAGTCCTGATGAAGGGCTTTTGCTCAACGTCAATTTTCCTGCTCCTCGGATGCTGCCTGACCGGCTGTGCTTTTCTAGCACCATTCTAATGGTAATCAGCTTCCTGATCAACTTTTGAGACATGTAAATGATGTGAAGTAATGCCATTTACCAAAGTATATTCCAGCATGCTGCTGCATCTAGCCTGACAATAAGGGAAGAAGATCGACAAGTAGAGTGAATTTCAATCATAAATTTGCCATTTTTATGGTATTATCTCTTTTCTAACCCAATCGATGCTTTTTGTTTAATTTGCGTGTTGTGAATGAAATTATGTTCAAACCAATTTGGTAGCCAGAGCTTTTAAAACTGCCATAAAGTAAACCGATTTCATAGACTCAAAGGGCAGTCTACTCCTGAAAGGCTGCAAACCCAAGTTTGATTATCAGAGTATATTGAAAATTAATGCACTCTTTATTGAAAAGGGAGAGTAACTTTTTAATAGGCAGTTCTTTTTGTTACAGTATGCTTTGTTGCAGAGTAGAAAAATGACTGGTGAAATTGAATTGAGAAAAGTGCCATGCTTCCAGGATGTGCAAATTTGTGGAAGTTTAAATAGTTTTGCAGTACTGCTATTGATTGCACTGGAACTTCAGCTTAAGACCAACTCAAATCAAATAGACATTTCTGTCCTAACTAATTCGATTACCTTTAGATGTATTTAGGACTCTTCTGAAATGGCTTCGCCAGAAGTATAATGACACCACACGTTAAAGAAGTCTGTCTTCCTTTAACAAAGGGCTCATTAAAAACCGTGAGGTAGAGAATTAAGCTTTTAGGAGGGAATTCTAGAGCTTGAGGTTTAACTGAAGTTGCAGCTGCTAATGATGCAATTAAAATTGGGGAAGCTCAAGAGGACAGAATTAGAGGAGTGCAAATATTTTATATGGGTTTGGCAACTGGTTGACGAAAAAATCAGCTGTTGCTTAATTTTTGAATCACTGTACATCCTTGAGCACAGGTGTGATGGATGAACAAGATTTGACGTAAGTCGGTACATTGGTAGCAGAGATTTGGCTGACCAAGTTTGAGGCACAGAATGTGGAAGATGAGCCAAGAAGGCATTGGTGTAGGCAAATTCAGAGGTAATAAAGACATACACGATGGCTTCAGCAATCCAGGCCAGACCCCCTCCAAATATTTTAAGATGGTAGCCTAGACACCTAACTCTCTCTCTTCTTCTTCAAGGTGATGTTTGGGGAGTGGTGGGGGTGATGAAAATTTTATTTATGTTGTACATAGGCAAGGAACTCAACTAGTATGCAGGTATAGTTTGCAATTCAAAGGCAAATGGCATGTTGTTCATTATTGCCAGAAGAGTACAACAATAAAGAAGTCTTGCTACAGTTGTGTAGGTGTTAGTGAGACCATTTCAAACAAGGAATTAATTGCCTTTGAGATAATCAGTAAAGGTTCACTAGATATAGTTTAGTTCATGGATTCAGAATGTTGTCCAGTGATGGGCTGAATAAATTGAACCTATGCTCTCTGGAATTTAGATGAAGACTTGATTTGTCTATTGCCAAATCTGCCCATGTAACCCATCTGTTGACCTTCTAAACTAGAAGTTAGGCAAATGGAAACTTTGCAATAGTGACGGTGTGCCATTGCCCAATAAAAACCATTTACCCATGTCGGTTATCTTTTAAATTTCGGTGGTAGTGGGCAAGATGTTGGTGGCATAACTATATGTGATTGAAACGTTAAGTTGTGAAGTGTTTTACAGGTTAGATCCTGAGTGTTTGTTTGGTTTGTTTGTTTGTTTGTTCCCCTCCGTCCACTGGCTATGAAACAGAACATGGACTATATAGCCATTATCAGTTTTCAAAGTTTGTTTACATAGTGCAAGAATCTGAGCTGGTTGTTGAAAGTGTGAGATCAAGTGTCTTTGTTTCTTTTGAGGTATATTGAGGTTTTGTAGTCTTCCTAAGAAGACTGCTGTGGCTGGACACGTGCAAATTATTGGGTTTCTGAAAGAAAATCAAAAATGATGACTGGGTTGACAAGCAAGAGATACCTAAAACATACCATCAGGAACTTGCACATCTCATACAGTATGAGATTGAAGTGGGAGTTGATTCATAGTGTTAGTAATGTACTGTTATCTTTGAATGCTCTAAGCCCTACCATCTGGTGTTACGATGTTGAGTCCATCTCCATGATGCATAGCACCATATTCTTCAACAGGTTTGGGACAAAAGCTTATCTGCTAGTTTGGCATTGCTCACTTCTGCTGTGGACAACCTTGTCCTGAAAAATAGATGATAGAATATCAGTGGTGTTGCATTGTTCAGGTCAGATGTGCTCACCATGGATGACTATCTGCTGTCTGAGGCAGTGAGGGATGTGAACATGGAAGATGTGGGGTGAGTTGAAGTCTTGACTGCTGAACATTTAGGCCCAGATGTTGATAAGTACTTGAGTGAGGTTGGATTGTACTGTTATGGACCAGGCCAGACCCCCTCCAAATATTTTAAGATGGTAGCCTAGACACTAACTCTCTCCTTCTTCAAGGTAGATGAGAAGGGGGTGTTCCAGGTATGATGCAACTGGTCAAACCAGTTTAAGCAAAACAGAATTTATTTAAATAATATGTTTGAAACACTAATAAAAAGTAGAATTTAGAATAACTTGACTATTGGAAAACTTAATTGACCTGATACAGTGACTATTACTAATTAACTGTTCCAATATAGTAAACACCACTTTCAAAAAGGGAAATTCAAACAATGATTCTTACAGGCAGGAGGAAACAACATCCAGAGAGATTTCAAAGAAAGTCAGTTAGGAATCATTTACTGAAGCTTACAACCCTTCTGGTACACTCCCATCTTGTGACTGCTACAGCTTAAGTACTGGAACCTGAATTGGGAGAATTGGCCATTCCCCTTCCATTACTAAACAATTTTTTTTTTAAAAAAAGCAACAGTTTAAGGCTGGTTCCCTAGCCACCTTGGCAACTCTACCTTTGTAACCTCTCTTTAAGACTCCAGGACAAAATAACCTTTATAGTGACAGTATTGTTACAGTACTAAGAAATGTAAATGGTATGGTGGATATAAGCAATTGTTTTAATGATTTGTTTATTAACTTTGATTACCTGTGTTCATTAATCGTATGCAGCTGGTCAGTTATTCAGCACCTTTTGCTACTGTTGCCAAGAAGGGTTGTTGTGGTGTAGTGTAGTGTAGTGTAGTGTTCATACCTCTGAACCAGGAGGCCTACATTCAAATTCCACCTGCTCTAGAGGTGTGTAATGACACTTTTTAAAGCAGGTTGATCAGAAATATCTGGCACTGCTATCAAGTCCTAGAGACACCAAACTGGGAGTTTACCATTGTGGCCATTTTATTTCTATTCCTTTTTTTAATAGAAATATTCTTCTGATGGCCTCCTGGGTCTCATGTCCCTGAAATGTAGCATCTCCTCCTGTCTACTTACTCAGCCTGAGGCCTTTTAAGCTGCATCAGTTAAAATATGAGGATCATGATTTGCTTTGTTACCTTGTTCCTTTTCTATCCAATTATAGCACCTTTGTTTTGGTTCTGTGCAACTTTCCATTGAAAGGATTTATTTTAAAACACACCCTTTTTAAAATATGTATCCACTTTAAGCCTATACTCGCTATTCTAATGTGTCTTCTGGTTTGGTATTAAACTTTTTTGATTTAAGGCTCTTGGATAGTTTTCCAATTTTAAAGGTTATAGTTTCTTTCTATCTGCATGTGTAATTAATCCATTCAATTAAGTTAAATTTTAATGCATTACACTCATTTACCAATGTAGTGGGATTTGGAGGAATTTCTTCCTTTTTGTTTACTAAAAAAAACCCAGCAATACCTATTTGGGTTAAGCAGCAGACTCATGCCCTTCTCAGCAACGTGCCTTAGCCAAAACTGAGGACTACGTCTTGCAGGATCAGTGTGACACTGTTTCATATAGGTTATTTTGTAGCCTCTAAATGAAATTTCTAATCAGTTCCAAGTCGTTTGATTTGAGCTTATGGCCATTAGAAATTGGATTGTGTTTTTTAACTTGTATGGAAACTTACAGCCCTCTATCTATTGTAATTTTCAGCCCCATCTCCAGACTTGATTTGTCTATTGCCAAATCTGCCCATGTAACCCATCTGTTGACCTTCCAAACTAGAGGTTAGGCGAATGGAAACTTTGAATACCGATGGTATGCCATAGCCCAATAAAACCATTTACCCATGTCTGTTATCTTTTTGGTGGTAGTGGACAAGATGTTGGTGGCATAACTAATTTTTTTTGTTTTTCTTTAAATTTCAGAATTGGTGTGGTTGCTGGAATGGTGGTCAGGTACAGAATGTACCCTCTATACTGACCAAAGGAATTATATTAAGTACGGTAAAGAGAATGCCATAGTTATTCTCAATCATAACTATGAGATTGATTTCCTTTGTGGATGGGACTTCTGTGAAAGATTTGGTGTTTTGGGGGTAAGTCTTGTTATTAATTGGTGGAATTCTTTACACATACATCATGAAATTGATCCTTCCAAATCATTAATCTCCTTTCAATGTTGTGTACTTTTTAAAAAAAAAAATTATTACAACTGACCTAATCTTGACTTTTTTTAATGTATTTGTTCATGGAATGTGGGTGATGCAGGATATACCAACATTTATTGCCTGTATCTAATTCCTCAGGGCAATTGAGAGTTAGAGTATTACGATTGGGGATTTGGATGAGGAAATTGAATGCGCTATAACCATGTTTGCAGATGACAAAAATAGGTGGGAAGGCAAGTGGTGATTGGATACAAAATTGTCTTGATGCTAGGAGATAAAGGGTGGTAGCAAAGGGTTGTTTTTCAGACTGGAGGCCTATGACCAATGGTGTTCTGCGGGAATTGGTGCTGGGTCCACTGTTCAGTATTCTAAAATGATTTGGTTGAGAATTTAGAAGGCATTTTTAATATGATTGTAGATTACACAAATTGGTGATCTAGTCAACATGAAGGTTATTTAAGATAACAATGGGATCAGCTAGGCTAGTGGGCTGCAGAGTGGCAGATGGAGTTTAATTCCGATTAAATGTGAGGTTTTCCATTTTAGTAGGGCAAATAAGAGTAGCGCTTAAACAGTTAATGGTAGAGCTCTGGTAGTGTTGTTGAATAGAGAAATACACTAGTTTTTTTTTGGGAAAGTTCCATCACAGGTAGACCGGGTGGTTAAGAAGGAAAGCTTGTCTTCATTGCTCAGATTTTTGAGTATAGGAGTTGGGATGTCATGTTGAGGTTGTACAGGATGTTGAGGCTGCTTTTTGAAGCACTGTATACAGTTCTGGTCACCCAGCTATAGGAAGGATAATATTAAATTGTAGAGTGTTCAGAAAAGAGAAACTTGTTGGGTGTAGAGGGCTTGAGTTATCAAGAGAGGCTGGATGGGCTAGGACTTTTTTCTCTGGCGTGTAGGAGGTTGAGCGGTGATCTTGGAGGTTTATAAATCATGAAGGGCATAGATAAGGTAAATAGCAAAGGTCTTTCAACTAGCCTGGGTGAGTTTAGAACTAGGTGGCATATTTGGCTAACTTTATGCACTCGCCATACGCGATGGATCATGTCCTTTTCGAGATCTTAACGTCGCTTGTCGACGCATGGATACCCCTATCCAGCGAAACCACAGCCGGAATGATCTTAAGGGAACGGTAAAATACATTGTGAATCATAATCTCAGCGAGGCAAGGGATGAGCTGGGCTTATCAATTGTTAGACTAGGCGACTGCTCATCATTTGTTGTGTGAAGCGTGCTCTTTAATTTTTAACACCCCTATCTACCCACCACCTTTTTAACTAAGTGATCTAAAACACTATAGTTTTATTATTAAAACCATTAAAATCTATTAAAATCATTAATTAAAACTATTAAAATACCTAAAACTTATTAAAACATTATTAAATAACGTCAATAGGAGAAATTAAGAGTCCATAAAAATCCGTAAAAGTTCAAGGGTCAAAGACAAAACAAGGGTTGTGATACTCTGCAAAAGATTTAAATTTCGAGAACCCGAGGTCTTTCATCAACTCTGTGTTCTTTTCGAACCACTTCCCTCTGGCTCTTATCACAAAACCATAAAAGGATATCGTTCCTCTGCCAATGAGGTCCATTATCTCTTTTCCTAGATGTTTATACTTGTTTGTCTTTTCTTCCCATGCTGATTCAAGCGAGTTGATCTGAAGGTCTGTTCTAACAGTTACATCCACAACAACAACCTGGTGTTCTCTCTTAAAAGTTAGATCCGGTATCCAAAGTTTCCCGGCTTCGTCTTTAATTCTCAGTTCTATATATACTGTCCACCCATTCTTCCTTACATACTTAACTAATTCTTCTGCAACTCTATTATGCCTCTTGATGCTCATGTTTTTAACATAAGGGCACCACCCTGAGATATGCGCAGACGTTTCTGATGTATCATTACACCTTCTGCAATTCTTGATATTACATGGCCTTCCATACGACATTGACACTCTTGTTGGATATAAATTTGTTTTCAATAAAATTGAATTGATAACTTTAGATGTCTTCATATATTGTAACTTAGTATATCCAATGGATGGTTGACTATCATTCTTATAATAATGAACCCCAGCTCCTTGACAGGGGAGGGCCATCCATCTCTGTATCTCAATACTTCTCCAGTTAGCATAGTTGGTACTGCCAAACTCTTCCATCTCATCTTCACTGCCTTCCCTGATAGTATCCTCTTCACCTAATCGCCGATTAATATTTGGGTTCCAGATGTTTTCCATCACTAAGTTTACATAATTTATACATTTTTGCAGCCACACTATCACCTTCGAAACGAAATGATGCATGCAAAATTTCGTCCTCCGATTTCTGTAGCATCCCGTACTTCCTCATTATTGAGATTGGAATAAAGGTTGACAGTCTATTTAAAGCAAGGCCACCATCACGGCATATAATACTCCATCCGTGATGGATTGCGGGAGGTGTAAAATTTCTTTAACTACACTTTTTATTTTATTATCTAATTTATTAAGATAATTAATAGAGACTTCAGATAAAACTAAGTAATAATATAGTCTAGGAATAAAATATGTTTTTAACATTTCTACTTTTTTGAACTGGTTTTAAGGGGGATCTTTTTAAATTTCCTAACCATATATCTAATTGGCTTTCCCAGTTTGATTGGCCTACGCCAATCCACGGATCTATCTTGGCACCGAAGTATTTATCCGTACTACCTGGCTCTATAAACTATAAGCTCCCTTCATTTAACTTCCAGTTAATTTTATCATTATATATAAATGTCTTATTTTTATATGTAAAGTAAAATCCTTTCGTTTTCTTCATATTAACCTCCATTCCCGTATTTTTACAAAATTTTTCTACAAGTTTAAGATTATATACCATACTATCATACGGTTGGCTAACTAACGCTATGTCGTCTGCGAACGCTAATGTTACGCAGTGATAGCTATTCCTATCTATCCCTAAAAATATTCCTTTCTCCTTCTCTTCGATGGTACTTATCAGAGGGTCTATTACAATATTAAAAAGAATCGGCGACAATGCATCACCTTGCTTAACCACTCTTAAAATTTTAATCTTTCCAGTTTTACTTTTAAAACCTTCCACTTGAGTAAAATTATTATCATATAAATTTGTAACCAAATTAATAAATATTGACGGAAGTTGGAGTCTTTTAAGAGCTATTATAATTAATTTGTGGCCCACTGTGTCAAACGCTTTTGCTAAATCCACGATAACTACCGCTAAATCTCTTTTTCGTTTTATCCCCATTAATAATATTTTCCAGAATTTTGATATTTTCCTCGCAACCTGCTACACCAGCCATAAAGCCCTTTTGTCTTTTATTCCGATTTACTACTTTACTTAGTCTACTGGCGATAATTTTAGTAAATATTCTGAGCATAATTGGCCCTATAGTTATTGGCCTCCAATTATTAATATCCTTCAACCCGTCTTCATCGCTCACTTTGGGAATCAATACAGTTCTACTTATTTTCATTTGATCCGGTATTATACTATTTGGATGAAATCGGGTATATATTCTAGGAAGTACTGTATTATCTTTATTAAATATCTTCACTATCTCCTTCAGTGTTACCCTATCTGGCCCTGCAGCAGTTTTTACGTCCATCGCCTTAACGTCCTCTACTGTCACAGGACCTGTCAGAGTCCTATTCACCGATCCCTCCCCTTGCCTTTTATATTTGGCAAAACCTCTCAAATTATTTTTATCATTAGAGTTAGTTAATCTTTCTTTATTGTAGTCTTCTAAATCTTCTTTACTTAGGGGGCATTCACATCTAACTGGAGCCCCCATTAGGGTTCCTGCCAGGTATTGCCTCTTCGTTTTATATAAGACCTGAATTTCTTTAAATTTACCTTTCTTTCTACTATACCTTCTCTTAGCCTTATTTTCCTTCCTCTTCATTCTTAGTCCACTATCCCTTTGCTTCAAACCTATTCGTTTACTATGAGTCTCCTTCTTACCTTTATCACCCTCCTTACTCGTTCCCAATTTATCCATTATCATATCCATTATATTCTCAAATTCCTGACTAATACCTTTATTCCTTCCCATATCATCCTCTACTATTTTAATTAATTCTGTTAGTGACTTGCTCTTATAGTCTACTCTATCCATAATAATACTACTATCTTGATCTCTCTTTCCATTTAATCTTTCTTCCTCTACTTCCCTATTTATCTCCTGATCACTATTATCCATTTCATCACTATCACTCATTAAGAACCAGTTCTTGATCTATACCTTTACCGTTATCGTGACTTTTACCTTGCTTATTTAATAACCTCCTTTTATCTGAGATTTGTTTTGCCGTTTTAGTACCTAATTTCTCAGCTATAACTTTATTAATATTTTTACAGCCACTAAATTCTACTTCTAGTCGTTGCAACATTTCCACCTCTTCATGAGACCATATTCCCCTCTTAGTACCCTCCTTATTTTCCATCTTATTCCTACTCTCTACCGTTCCTCTCTTCCTCTTCTCATTTCTTAAAATGGGATGAGCATGTCTTTCATGTTGCCCCAATCCTCTGGTTGTCTTAAATTTTAAAGGACATAATTCACATTGGTATCGTTTCTCTAACTCTCCTTCCTTATTAGTAGTATTAGTATTAGTATTATCACTATTACTATTACCATTATTCTCATTCTTAGAACATTTAGGATAGTGGCGTGCTACGGCTTGGTAATTCCCTTCCCACTCACATTTACTACATCTAACTCTAACTAACTGATTTAATTCCCTTACATATCTTTAAATGCTGCCTAAACCTGCCCGTAGTGTTATAAATCTTATTACAATAATTACAATTAAAATTAACTACCGGGTATTTAATTATTACCTCTATTTTATCGGTTTCCCTAATTATTGGGTGGATAATTCTACCTTCATACCTCTCCTCGCCTCTCTCTGATTCTCCACATCGACTAAAATCAAATGGCCCGTTAAAATTCGAATTAAAAATTGTCCGGCTGTTAAATGAACTCGACTGCAGAGGGGCCTTCTCTACTAGTCATTCTCTTCGACTTGCGTCCTGATCATTCTGGACGATATTAATGGCTTCCTCGTGCCTGCCCGAGGACAGCCTTGCCGGAATAATCCTTAGTCTCTTCTGTCTGCATCGAGACGGATTGTCCAGTCCATTTTTGGTCTACACATTTTGCGCATGATGCTGCCAATAGCAACCATGCGGGGTGGTTATTTACCCGGTCTCCCACCCAACTGGAATTTTTGGTATTGGCCATAATCGCCGCTGCCAAATTTTGTTTCTAATATAGACCGAATGGTCACCAGCTGTCTCGTATCTTTTCTGAGGTCGTATTCGCCGGCCTGGTCAGAGTACTGCTCAAAAGACAGGGAGAAACAATAAAACTGCCAGTGGCGTAGAGTACCGGTAAAACCAAGGATAAAATCGATGGTAAAACCACTGATAAAACCAGACTAAAACAACCCCTAGACAATTTAAAATTGCCTCCCTGTCAAAAGCTTCCTCTTACAGGCCGTTACCGGGGGGGAACCACTAGGAGGTTCGACCTGGGCGGCACGGTGGCACAGTGGTTAGCACTGCTGCCTCACAGTGCCAGAGACCCGGATTCAATTCCCGCCTCAGGCGACTGACTGTGTGGAGTTTGCACATTCTCCCCGTGTCTGCGTGGGTTTCCTCCGGGTGCTCCGG